>NC_071484.1:5432368-5749051 GCF_028500815.1 Rissa tridactyla | reverse complement strand
GCCCACTGCTCCGGGCAAGGCGGGGGCGAGGAGTTGGGGGGCTGCAGGTCCCGGTTGTACAAAAACCCCCGCGGGCAACGAGTATAAAACCGTATCAAAATCTCTGCTGGTGCCGGGCGCTGCCCCCCGCGCCCTCCACGCTGCCCTCCCCGCGGCCGCCCCCTCCCGGGGGGGACGCGGGGAGCGGGGGCAGCCCGGCGCTGGCGTGTCCCGGGCAGCGAGGGGAGCAGAGCGGGGCGGCGGGCGAGAGTCCCCGCCTCGGGGCGAGGGTCCCACCGGGGCGACGATCCCCGCCCCCGGGGCGAGGGTCCCACATTGGCGAGGGTCCACCCCCTCGGGGCGACGATCCCCCCTGGGTCGAGGGTCCTCCCCTAGGGGCGACGACCCCCACCGGGGCAAGGGTGTCCCCCCCGCCTTTGGGGCGACGATCCCCCCCCTCCCGGGGCGACGTCACCCGGTGCGGCGGGGTCAGTGGGAGCTGGCGGAGCCGGAGCGGGGCTGGGGGTGGGCGCGGGGGCGGCCGCCGGCCGAACAGCCGGGGAAGGAACGGGCGGAGCGGGGCGGCAGCGAGCGGGGGGGCGAGCCCGAGACCGGGCGGGGGTCGGGGCCGGGGGTGTCCCCCCGCGGCGGGCAGAGCCCCCAGGGGCCGGCGGCGGCGTGGGCCGAGCGGCTGCGGAGCGGGCAGCGCTGGGGCGGGGGGCTGGCGGGGGGGGGGCTGCGGGAGCGGGGGGGAGCAGGCGGTGGCGAGGGGGGCGGCGGGGGCCGGGGGGGCGGCGAGGCGCCCAGGCGGCCCTGGAGCAGCTCCATCATGCGGTGTAGCTCCCGGCCGAGGTGGGAAACCTCCTGGTTGAGGTGGGTGATCTGGAATCAGGGGGGGACACAGCAGTGAGCCCCGGCGGACACCCCCGGCCCAGCGCCCCCCCGCCTCGGCCCCAGCCCCCGCCGCACCTCCTGGTTGAGCCTCCTGATGTTCTGCTTTATCTCCTCCGCCTCCGTGGCCAGGGCTGGGGCCCCCGCCTCGGTCCCTGCCGGGGAGGACACGGCTGGTGGCAGAGGGCTCCCCGAGCCCCCCAGCCCCGCAGCCCCCACCCCGGGGGTACCTGCCGTGGGGGAGCCCCTCGCCGCGCTCTGCAGCGGGGCATCCACATTGAAGGAGAAGGTTTGTGGCTCCGACATCCCCCTGTTGTCTTCAATCCCGTCCACAACTCTAGGGCAGGGAGGGGGTGAGGGTTGGCCATCGTCACCCCCTCATCCCTCTGCCACCATCCTCAGTGGCCTCCCATGGCAGCAGGACGAGCCACTGGCACGTCCCAGCCTTACCTGGGGCTGAGGTCCGGGGGGCCGTAGGTGTGCAGGGAGGGGATGAGGAGCTTGGCCGGCCTCCTGCCCGCATCACCCTCCTGCTCCGGGAGCCGGGCGTCCCTCCGGCACTGCGGCGAGGGGCTGCGGCCCCGGTTGCAGCGGGCCGGGGAGCGGCAGTTGCGCCGCAGGGCTGAGATCTGGCACAGCTCATCACCCAGGAGGCTGCTCAGGGAGCCGCGACGCGCCGGGCTGCTCAGCTGGGGCAGCAGCAACTTGCGGCGGGTGACGGCGGGGGGCGAGGGCTGGAAGACCTCGTCGGGCTCCTCCTCGTCCTCCAGGATGGAGGGAAGGGGCTTCTCCGGGGCAGCGCCGCTCTCCAGACAAGACTGCGGGGAAGAGGTCAGGGCTGATGCCTGTGGAGGTGCTAAGGCATGGCCCCCCCTGCCCCATCCCCCCCCCTGCACAAACCTGGGGTGCCTGCGACAGCCGCGGGGACCGGGGGTAGCGGCAGAGCCCCTGCGGGGAGAGTGGATGGCACCGGTTCGGTGGCCTGTGGGACCCCACATGGCTCTGCAGGGACCAGCCATGTGCAGATACAGCCCCGAGCACACGCCCACCCCCTCCCCACCCTGGCATGCAGCCCTCCCAGCCTCTCAGAGCCCCCCTGGATGGCAAAACCTCCCCCTGCACCGTGCATCAGCCCCATCCCGGTCAGCCCCAGCAGCAGGCCCTGCAGACCCTTGCCTGCTCTGCCTCCTCTGCTGCTCTCATGACACTGATGAGCTGCCCGGCCTCGGCCTGTGGGTTCAGAGCCAGAACCACGGCTGAGCCCAATTCCCAGCCCCAGCTCAGCCATCAAAACATCAGCTCCCCCGGGCATGTGCCGCCAGCCAGGGGAGGGGGCACAGGACCCGACAAGCTCCGTTCGCACCCACCCTTCGTTTATTTATACCCCTCCTGGGCGATGGACATGTCGGGTTTTGGTAGGACTATCTGGGATCTAGAGAGCTACCTCCTGCCCCACCTCTGCAGGGACTGAGGGTGGTGGGTACCGGGGGTGGGGATGCTCTGGAGGAGCCCCCAGCCGCTCGGTGCCACCGCAGAGCAGACCCGGCAGCAGAGACGGGGGAGGAAAAAGTGCTGCAGAGCTATTTCTGCAGCAGAACATCCCCCCAGCTGCTGGAGTTGGCAGCGTGACTAAACCCGGCAGCCCCAGGCGCTGCCTCCTGCGCACTGGGGGGGCTATGCCCTCGCTGCCTGTCCCGCCGTGCCCCCCAGTCGCCTTCACTCCCCATTTCCAAACCCTCCATCTGCCTCAGACCCTGCATTGCAAACGCTCTTGCTTCCAATTCCCCAGGTTGCACGGAGCGAAGAGGAGCTGGGCACGGGACGTACCTGGATGGCCGGGGTGGCCCAGCCGCAGCCCCCACCCCGGCCACAGAGCCTGGGGACCGCGAGCAGGGAGTGGACAAACCCTTTCCATGACCCTGGGGAGTCCCAGCCCTGCTCCGGTTTCTGGGGTCGCGAGGACGGGAAGGGGCCTGCGAGGGAGGACACGCACCCACCTCCATCTCGCTGCCCTCCCGCAGGTTGAAGGTCAGGTCCTGGTGGATGTCGGCCGTGAACTTGCTGGCGTACTCGGGGTAGAGCTGCAGCACCTCGCAGAGCCCCCGCAGCCCGATGTACTGCAGGTCGCAGTAGGTCAACGCCTTCACGTCCGCGTTGGTCTTGATGACCTGGTCCGTGCTGCACAGGTCGGCTCCGATCAAATCCCCTTTGCCTGCAGGAGGGGACGGGGGTGGGCGAGCGGCGTGAGCCCCGGCCCGGGCAGCAGAAGGGGTTGGGGGGGAGCCCTCGCCACCTGCCCTCACCCAGGATGGCCAGGACCACGTTGTCCCTCAGCACCTCGAGGGAGCCGGAGCAGACGAAGTAGTTGGCCTGCAGCGCGTCGCCCTGGCGCAGCAGGTACTCCCCCGGGGCGCAGAAGGAGGTCTTGATGTGGAGCGAGAGGGAGCGCAGGCAGCCCCGGCTGGCCGTCTCGAAGACGGGCAGCTGCAGGATGTCCTTGTTGAGGTGCATGGCCACGTCCGCACGCAGCTCGTCGGGGAAGTCATGCAGCAGCTGGGGAGAGCGGGGCTGGGGCGCGGGTGGCCGAGGAGCGGCCTCCCCCCACAGCCCAGGGGACACATCCCCCTCCGGAGCGGAGTGTCTCACCCCCCAGCTGCCCCGGCTGCCTCGGCAGAGCCCAGCAATCCCGGCTGGCAGAGGCAGGCCAGCTCTGGCCGTGCTGATGGGCTGCCTCTGCTCCATGTGCCTGTCCCGCTCCCCGTGTCGGCAGGAATCAAGAGGTAACGGGCGCAAACTTGCCCCTGGGAAGTTCCATCTCAACAGGAGGAGGAACTTCTTTGCTGTGAGGGTGGCAGAGCCCTGGCACAGGCTGCCCAGAGAGGTGGGGGAGTCTCCGTCTCTGGAGACATTCCAACCCCGCCTGGCCGCGTTCCTGTGCCACCTGCTCTGGGTGACCCTGCTCTGGCCGGGGGTTGGAGGGGGTGATCTCCAGAGGGCCCTTCCAGCCCCGGCAGACTGGGATTCTGGGATTCTGGGATTCTGTGATCTGGCACAGGTCCCTCCAGCAACAGCGCACGGACACGCGCACATCTGCGCACACTTGCGCACACGCACGTACACACACTCGCACTCTCGTAGCCGGCCGTGCCAGCCCCATCACCCCCACGCTGGGCGCAGGACCCGGAGGGGGCCAGAGGGGACCTGGCCCAGCCCGTCCAACACCTCCTACCTCGTTGGCGTCGATGCCGTTGTTCACCGACCAGGTGGTCTGGAAGTACTCCAGCATCCTCTGCTTGAGCTGCTGGGGCAGGCGGTGGACGCGGATGAAGTCCTTGAGGTCCTTCATGCGGGTGTGGTAGAGCGAGCGGCGGGAATACATGCGCTGGATGATGGCCGTGACATTGCCGAAGACGACGGCGTGCATCAGCGCTGGGGGGGGTGGGAGGGCCAGCGTCAGGCCCGCCGAGGGGATGGCTGGGTGGGGGCTGCGGCGTACGGGAGTCTGGGCTCTGCCCCCGCCAGTAACACGAGGCTGAGGGGTGCAGCACCGGGGGGGGGCTTCTCCCCTAACCCCAGCCCCAGGGCTGTCCCACAAGGCACACGCGTTCATCACCTCCCCCCCGTGCCCTGCGGCACCTGCTGCACTCTCTGCTCCGGCAGCCGGAGACGAAGCCCCCCCCAAGCCCTGCTGCGCTCCCCGCCTCACCCCCGATGAGCATGGTGCAGATGGAGAAGATCTTCTCGGCGTCGGTGTTGGCGCAGACGTTGCCGAAGCCCACGCTGGTCAGGCTGCTGAGGGTGAAGTAGAGGGAGGCGATGTAGGCGCTGCGGATGGAGGGGCCCCCCGCCGAGTTGTTGATGTAGGGAGCCTCCAGCCTCTTGCCCAGCTCATGCAGCCAGCCTGCCAAGCACAGCCGGGGGGTTAGCGCTCGCCGGGGGGCTCGGCACAGCTCCCGTCCCTGCCCCGGCCACCCTGTGCCCCCCGGGATTGCCCTCTGCCCGCTCCCTCCTGCCGGCAGCACGGAGGGAGCCAGGCATCCTGAGCATCCCCGGCAGCCCCCGCTCACCGATCTCCCAGGTCCGGGGGTCGTTGCTCTCCATCTCCTTGCGGCCGATGACGTACCAGATGCACGCCATCCAGTGGGCCAGCAGCGCGAACATGGACATGAGCAGGGTGAGCACCATGGCGCTGTACTGCGAGTACCGGTCCAGCTTCTGCAGCAGCCGCAGCAGCCGCAGCAGCCGCACCGTCTTCAGCAGGTGAACCAGCGAGGTCTGGGGAGCGGGGCAGGTGGGTGAACCGGGCGGAGCTGCAGGCAGGGACCCCCCCAGACCTCCCCCAGGGGGCAGGGACCCTTCACCACCCCCCACAGCCGCCAGGAGGGCCGTGGGCTACGGGACGAGCTCGTCCCCGAGCAGCCTTCCATCACCGTGCCTTCCACCACCGTGCCCAGCGCCCAGCGGGCAGCCAGGGTCACAGCCTGTCAGGGCGCTGAATCCCCCTGGGAGATTTGGGGTGCTGCAGCGGGGCAGGGAGGTGACCGGTGGGAGTGGGAGCCGGCAGCAATGGCTTTGCCAGGCTGCCCATCCTGCCAGCCACGGCTCCGTGCTGCCGGCTTGCCCGGCCCCGGCAGCGGTGGCCCCTGCCTCGGCCGTGGTTGTTTTCCTGCCGGCAGCACCGCCGGGGCGCCAGCGGAGCCGGGTTTGGCTCAGGGGGGCAGTTCCAGCCCCAAGTGCCCTTTGTCGTCCCCGCACGCTGCTCTGCCTCCAATAAGCGTAATTACAGCCTCTGCGCTCGCCTCCCTCCTCCCCTGCCCGCCCCAATTAGCCGAGGGGCTGGTGCCAGCTCTGCACTGGCACAGCCCATCGCCCCCGCTGCGCTTGGGGCCCCTCGAGAGCCCGGGGAGGCTCAGGCAGGACCTGCCTTCGTCACCGGCGTGTGCCCTGTGTGTCTGCACCCCTGGGACCCCCCCTGCCAGAGCGGGCACCGTGCGAGTGCCGCTGGCTGCGGTGGGGTGTGCGTGCACAAGGTATCTGCGTGCCAAATTGGAGCTGCTCGGAGCTGCTCTGTACCCTGGGCAGAGCACAGGCGTGCTGGGCGCTGGGTGCTGGGTGAAGGGCATGGGGCAGGCACCTTCCTGCAGCTCCTGGAGCGGTGGCTTGGCACTTACTGTCGTTTGTGGCAGCCTCTGGTTAAATTAAGAGGCATGGGAAGCTTCCCGCTACAGCTGCCATCGCTGCCTCCCCCCGCTGCCCGCGCCGCTCCCAGACGGGCACGCGAGGAGCGTATCCCTGTGACAGGGGCCACCTCCCCCCCTGCTGTCCCCCTCCCACAGCGTCGGTGGCACTCACCACGGTCACGTTGAAGACGTAGAGCAGATCGAAGGGCAGAGCGGCGATCAGGTCCACGAAGAACCAGGTGGCCACGTAATGGATGCAGATGGAGCGGGGGTCATACACCACCTGGCCCGACTGGCTCACGTACGTCGTCCGGAAATTCAGGATGATGTCTGCCCCGGGAGAGCAGGACCAGCCCTCACCGCCCCCGCTGTGGCCGGGGGAGCTGGGCCGGGGTCTGTGGCCAACCTGGGTCCCAATCCCGGGGTGCTCGGCACCAGCAGCAGGGGCAAAGTGATGCCAGCTCCCCTCGCCATCACCCCCCCAGGTCCGCTCCTCCGGCCACATCCCTGCCCCGCTCAGCCACGTCCCCCATCCCATGCAGATGCTCAGACATGGGCACGGACCTACCGAGGATGAAGAGCATCTCCACGGCGATGTCGCTGACGATGGTGCTGCGGGCGGCCGAGAGGCTGTCCTCCGTGCCCGTGAAGCAGACGTTGTAGGGGACGGTGACGGCCACGTAGAAGGTGGCCAGCAGGATCAGCCAGTCCCAGAGGGCCTTGAAGATGCTGTAGTGGAGCAGGATGAAGCGGGACTTCTGCACTGAGGCCACTTTGTACTCAGGGATGGACGGCTTGTTCTCAAACACGTTCTGGGGGAGCAAGCAGCGGGGTGGCACACGGGTGGCACAGGGGCCATCCCGCATGAGGGGGGAAGGCCACCGCAGCCCCCCCCTCCTCCTGCGTCCTGCCCGCCTGGGGTGATGGACACACATTTCCAACGGGGCACGTGGGCTGCGCCGAGGTCACCCTCAGAGATGGGCACAGAATGCCCGATTACGGCACATAAATTAACGCTATGCTAATGCTATTAACAGTAATCCACTGGCACTGCCAGCTGCTGCCCAGAACCGTCCCAGGTGCCAATTCGTGCCCTGGGGCAGAGCCATCCTCACCCTCTGCAGGGACACAGCGCTGCTCGGGGACAGCGAGAGCCCAGCCTGGGCAAGGGGAGAGCCGGGTCCATCCCACCCAAGCCCCCGTGATTGAAGACTGACGTACTGAAACTCTTTGCCTGCTTGCCAGCTCTGGGCCCCCGGACGCTCTCAGCCGGTGACAGACCCCTGCCCTGGCCCTACATCTGCAGGCGGTGCGGTGCCATGGGGCACCACAGCCACGCGAATGGGCTGGCACAGAGATGGCTCCGGTGCCCGCTGCTGCTGCAAGCCCCGCTGCTGCTGCAAGCCCCGCTGCTCGCACCCGCAGCCTGGTAACGGCGCTCCCCGGGGCCGGCTTTTCCTGACAGCCAGCGTGTGAGGAGAGAGACAGCCCCGTGAGAGCTGCCAGATCTGGTCTCCCCACGGCAAGCTCTGGGCACCTGCTGGTCTCTCTCCTGCTGCCAACAAACTACATTTTGCAGCCAGGGCTACGACGCGACTGCCGGGGATGGAGGGCATTTCGGTGTCTGGGGAGGCCGGCGAGATGCGTGCGTGGGAAGAGCATCCCAGCGAGACCGGGCTGTGCTGAGGGGCTGGTCCCGGGAGAGCCGCAGCGCTGCCAGCCTGCCTACGGCCCCGGCCTGGGAGGCACCGGGAGAAGCTGAGGGTTCCCCCAGGTCCTTACACGGTTGATTTTCATCTCGCCGCGGTCCCTCCGGGCAAACTGGCTGCTGAGCCGGTGCAGCACTGTCCGGCCCTGCCTCTGTGCTGCCCGCAGGTGTGAGCTCCCCGACTTCTTGCTCCTCTGCTTCTCTGCAGCGGATAAGACACGCTGGGTTAGTGGGAGGCTGTGGCGCTGCTGGTGCGACAGAGCAGGGGCTGCTTCGCGGACCCCTCCTTGCACAGGTGGATAAAGGCAGGCAGGACCCAGCAGGGAACCGGGAACCCCTTTGCCACATGCCCCCGGCACACACCGCTCCCTGAAACCTGTCCCCATCCCTCAGCCATGGCTCACCCTCCTTTTTGTCACCCAGGTGGCTCCTGCCCCGGCTCTCTGTGATGTCCTTGAAGGAGAAGAGGAACAGCACGACCTCCCCCTTCTCGTTCTTGATGGGCATGATGTCCAGCAGGCACCAGAAGGCAGCTCCTGCGAGGAGGAGAGGGGTGGTGAAGGCCGGGCAGCCTCCCCGCCACTCGGCGGCTTCACCCCAGGGCCGGCACAGGGCCGAGCCCCAGGCGGAGCAGGGGGCAGGGACCCAGCCCCATGCACCACTCACCCCCCTTCTTGTAGAAGCAGACCTCGGTCTGGTACTCCTGCCTGCCGTCCAGCACCTTCTCGATGCGCTGCAGGACGGGCTCGCTGGTCTCGGCCCCGTAGAGGAAGCGGCAGCTGCAGTTCTTCTGCATGACCTCGGTGCGGGCGAAGCCGGTGAGGTCGCAGAAGCCGTCGGAGCAGTAGACGATGGGGAAGCCGCGGCGGACCTGCGCGTTGGCCAGGATGAAGTTGCTGTCTGAAAGGAGACGCAGCCGCCCCTGAGGGCTCGGGGCCACCCTGGGGGGCTCAAAGGGGAGCCCAGCCCTGCGGCCCCCATGGGTCCCTCTGGGAAGCGGAGCCAGGTCTCCATCCATCTGCCCCCAGCTGCTCCCAGAGCCTGCTCATCCCCTGCCCTGCCGCCCCCAAGGGCCCGCCCTGGGCAGGATCCCAGCCCCACACACCAGAAGGGGAAGGAGCCCAGATCCAGCTGCTGGCTCCCATCTAGGGAGCTGCGATCCTGAGCAAGGCCATTCACGCCTCCCCCTTGCCATCTGCTGCTCCCATCTCCCACCAAGGCTCAGGCGGCTTAGCCGGAGCAGCGGCAAACCCGGCTGGGCGCTGCCAGCCCAGAGGCGCCGGGCTGCGGTGCAGAGCAGGGTGTCCCCCAGCCCTGACACAGTCTTCAGCCCCTGGGGCCCCAGCCCAGCACCGCTGCACCCCCTCAGCCCCAGCACCGGGAGCAGGAGACATGCTGTGCCCCTCTGGCAGCGCAGGAGGGGACCCCGCAGCAGATCAGAGCTGTGCCAGGGCAGCACGGGCAGGGCAAGGGTAGGGGAGGTTGCGGGAAGGGAAGGATGGCAGCCCTGGCACCATGGGGGGGTGCAGCGGGGCTGCCACAGCACAGCTCAACCCGGGATTAGCTTGGAGAAGCAAAAATAGCTTGAAGCTGTGACTAAGGCCAGATTTTGGCTCTGGGGAGCCAGGATTACAGCGGTGTCCAGGATGTGTTATTAGAAAAGAAAAAAAGGGCTGTCATTTGGGAGCAGCTCTGCTGAGAAGGGTGAAGCAGCTCTGGGGGGGCTCGGCGGCCCCCTGCTGTGGTGGCCAGCTTGCCTGGACAGGCACTCTCAGGCCCAGTGGGCAGCGGCTGCCTGGGAGAGGCAGGGTTAACTCGCACGGCATATCACTGCGGCTAAAGCCCCTCTCCGTGGCAGATAAAGCCGATAAAAGACACATCAAACCCGCAAAGCCGGACACTGGTTAAAAGTGCCTGGGAGGCGGCTGGCGCAGCTGCAGGCAGGATGCTGTGGGGCTGTGGGGCAAACGCCGTGTCCCCGGGCTTTGCGTTGGGTCATTTCAGGCAGCTCCCGCGGGGACCTCCTTGGAGAGCCAGATCCAGCCCCAGGGAGCCCAGGGCCATCAGAGCTGGGGACACCGGTCCCTGCTGCCTCTGGGGACTTTCCCCCGGTTCCTCTGTGGGAACTCCTCTCAGCAGGGGCATGTGGACCCCAGTGCCATGCTTGGCCTCTGCTCCCGTGGAGGGACAGTGCTGGCATCACCAGTGTGAGCACCCGGGGCTCTGCCCTGGCACCACCAGGTGCAGCTCGGCCTGAGCTGGGGAGGGATGAGGGCACTGGCTGCCTCGTTACGCGTTGCCGTCTCAAAGGTAACATCCCAAATGCGAGCTCCTGTGGGCAAACGACACCCCGTGTCATCTGGGATGCTCTGCATCACACCAGGCCAGGAGCCAGCCCAGAGTCGCAGCCAACACACGTCCCCAGGGTGCTCCTGGTGCCCTGATGGTGATGTGGGAGGTGGCTGCAGGCTCCCAGTGCCGCCTCATGCCAGTCCCTCCCAGCAAGGTGAGACACCCAGCCCCGCAGGCAGCTGGCCTGGGAGGACTCTGCTCCAGGTGATTTGGGGGAACCTGGGGTCAGCTCCGAACACGACCTGTCCCCAGGTGGCTGCATGGAGCCAGCGGTGCCAGGAGCTGGCACGTGGCACTCCGGCATGATCCCCTCCCCAACATGCCAACGCCTTAATCCATCCTGACCCCAGCACACGGACAGGGAGGGGAGCCCAGCTCCTGGAGACACGCCAGAACCTCCAGCTATGGGAAGTGGACCCAAAACGGATGGTGCTGGGACAACACAGTCCCTGCTCCCCGCCCCTGCGAAAACACACCCCCCTGCCACTGGTATCCACCTGGCCGGGGATAACCCCAAGCGATCAGGCGTGTTGCTAACTGGGGGCTCGGGGTGGCCGCCCTGTGCAGCACCGGGACTTCCCTGGGGCCCCGCGATGTCCCTCGCAGCAACGCCGTGTGCCGTGGAGGTGACAGACACAGGCTGCGCCCCACGGCCGCCCCCCTTGCTCTGGGGGACCCCGTCTCGGGGGTGGGGGGACGTTCCTTGGGGCAGCAACTCGACGCCCGCGCATAACGACCCAGACGTCCCCCCCCGGGACCGGGGCAAAGCGGGGCCCGTGGGGGCTCCCGGGGCGGCCGGGGGGGGTGAGCCCGGCCGAGGGCCCCCCGGGGACCCCCTGCCCGGGGCTCGCGCGGCCCCTCCCGCCGCGCCCGGGATCTGTCCTTGGTGCTGAGCGCGGCCGCGCCGGCACCGACCGCGGGCACCGGCACCGGGCAGCGGCAGTGGGCACCGACCGCGGCGAACGCATCCCTGCCGCACAGCGGGGGCAGCCCGGGACACTAGGGACACGAGAGGTCGCGGAGCACAGAGCCCGGCCACGGCCACGGAGGGTCCGGGAGAACCGAGCCCGGCCACGGACACGGGGGGTCGGTCCCTGGGACGGCGCAGAGCGCGCGGACGGTCGCGTCCCACCGAACCGCTGGTGCTTCGGTGCCGGGACAAGCCCCGGGCCCTCCCGCCACTTCCCGGGGGGCAGCGCCTCCCCCTGCCCGCGCCCCGCCATGCCCGGCACGGACCCTCCCCGCTCCCCTCCGGCCCTACGTGTGCCATCGAAGCGGGTGGCGATGGTGTCCAGGAAGGTGTTCTGCGGCGCCAGCAGCCCCCTTCATCACCGGCATGGTCCTGCCGCGCCGCCCGCCGCGGGGCTGCGGCCGCGGGGCTGGGCTCCGCCGCCGCCCCGGGCCCCTCCGCAGGTGCGGCCCCGGCGCCGCGGGCTGATCCCGGCTCGGCTCGGCTCGGCCCGGCCCGGCCCGGCCCGCCCGGGGCTCCCGCCCCGCCCCCCGCCCCGCCCCGGGCCCTGCGCGCCGCCGGCACCGGGAGGGGCCTCTGCAGCGGCGGGCACCGGCACCCGCTTGGGGGCAGGTCGCTCTGTCCCGGGGACACCGGACCCTTCGGCCCCGGGAGGCACCGGCTGCACTGGGACCTGCTCGGTACCAGCCCGCTCAGCACTGGGAGGCACCGGCCCTCCCGGGCTCCATGGAGGCTGAGGAGGGGGCAGGACCCGGCGTCCCCGGGGGCTCCTGCTGTGGGACACCAGCCCCACCGCTGGGGGCTCTACCCTGGGGACAGCCAGCTCGGGGGCTGCAGGGCAAGGCAATGCCCTGCGGGACCCCCTGAGGGGCACCCAGGGGTGACAGGACCCAGACGGACCCCTCCCCAGGACCCTGCGTGGGGACGGGACAGTGGGAGGGCAGTGGGGTGGGGTGGAAGTCAGGGACCTGTGGCCACGAGAGGGTCACCAAAGGTTCCCTGTGCTGTGGTGGGGGGTGCTCTGAGCCCTTTAGGGGGGCTTCACATACCCCTCCAGTTCCGGGCCGCCTGGCGGAGGCTCGGTTCTCCCCAGTTTTGGTCCCGCATCCACCAGCAGGTCCCGCGCACGCCCCCAGTGCCGGCACCACAGAGGAAGGCACCAGCCTCACCGGCTGCCCCGGTGCGGTGCTGTGTCCCCCCGGCGCGGTGTTGTGCCCCCCCGGCCCCTCCCAGGCAGAAGGCAGAGCCGGCAAACGTCAGGCTACCGTTTATTGTAAAAGGCCAGCGGTGCCCGCGGTGCCCTGCGCAGGCTCGTTCGGGGCCAGGAGGAGGTATGTAAAAGTGCTATTTACACCGAGCTCCGGGGTCCGTCCCCCCAGGGACCTCCTCTCCGCTCCCGCTGACCCCACCCCGCTCAGTAAAAGCTCTTGGCAGCTCCCTGAGCCTGGCTCTTCGTCAGGTCCTTCCCCGAGTGTCCCTGGCACTCCGCGGGGCTGGCGGCCGAGCCCCGCAGCGCCGGCGTGGCCTGGGGATCCGCGCCCCCGGGGCAGCCCGACGCGCCGTGGCAGGCGGGGCCGGGGGGCTCCCCGCGCTTGCCCATGGTGAGGATGCCGGCGGCGTGGTTGCCGGAGCCGTGCAGCAGGCGGTAGAGCCGGCTCTGGAACGCCGGCGGGACGCTCTTCCTCTTGCCCAGCGTGAGGATGCCGGCGGCGTGGTTGCCCATGCCGTGCAGCAGGTCGTAGATGCGGCAGGAGCAGGTCTTCTGCCGGCAACACTCGGGCAGGCTCTGCCGGGCGGCGGCCATGGAGCCCAGCAGCAGCAGCAGCAGCAGGAGGAGGCAGGCAGCCCGCGGGAGCTACCGGAGCGACGGGCAGCGTCAGAGCGGGGCAACCGACAGCACCGGAGAGCGGGGCCCGCACAGCCCTGGGGCTGCCCCCAGGTCCTGCTGCCGCGCCCGCCGGTATCCCGGCTCCCGTCCGCCCCGCTCGCTGCAGCGCTCCTTGCTCGTCCCCGCTGCCCCGGGGGTGCCCTGCTCCCGGGGGTGCCCCAGTCCCGCGGCCAGCACCTCACCCCCAGCCCCCGACCACAGGCGGCTGCCGCCCCCCAGCACCGGGCAGCGACGGCAAACACCGTCCCCGAGTGCCACGGGACGAGCAGCGGTGTCATCCAGGCGCGACACCGCGGGCACCACCCGCCCAGCGCCCTCCCGAGAAGCCCACACGGGGCTGACCCCCCCCGAGAGACTGCTGGCCACGGTCGGGGAGCCCCGGGGAGGAACCGGCCGTGCCCCCTGCACCCCCGGACCCCCCACCCCGACCTCCCCGCAGCCGCTGCCCTCCCAGCGCCGCGGCTGCAGCCCCCCGGCCCCACCTTGGCGCTGGGTACCTCCATTCTTCCCGGGGTCTTCAGGCAGTCGAGCGGTGCTGGGGCATGTCCCGCACAGAACCCCGCGCCCTCCCGCCCGCCGCCGCCGCCGCCGCTGCTTTATAGGACCCGGCACAATGGCGCGGCCAAAAATACCGTCGGGGCCGGGCGGGAGCGGCCGGTCTCCGGGAGACGCGGGCTCGCTGGGGCCGGTAGCCCGGAGACTAGCCAGGCCTTTCCCCTCATTTGCAGCTTCTCATTGTGCGGGTGCCGGCGGGCCGGGCGCGGTGGCCAGGGTGCGTGGCATTAATGAGGCCCTAATTGCCCGCGGGCTCTGCGGCCGGGCCGGCACAAAGGGGCTGCAGGGCAGCGCTGGGGAGGCGCCGGTCCGCTCCCGGCGGCCCCATTAGGCTAATTACCTCCCCGAACAAAGGGGCGCCGGCAGCCGCAGGCTCCCTGACGTGGGGAGCCGTCACCCTGCGCTTGGGCCGGTGCCAAGGGAGGGATGATCCCTGTCCCCAGTGCCACATCCCCTTTGGTGACCCCATCCCGCCATGGAGGGAGCAGCAGGGCGTAGGGCTGGGTCTCGCACTCTTTATAACGCTCCGCAGCCCCGGTCCGACCCCAGACCACCCCTCACCCCTGGCCCGCGCGGGGCCCCCCTAGCCCGGGGGACGAGCCCCGACGTTTCCCTGATGCGATGCCAGAAGCCACATCTGCTGCCCAGGCTGGTCTGCAGCGGCCCCCCCCGCCCGCTGCACCCCAGAGCCGCCCGGCCCCTCTGCACAGCGCGGGGGCTGGGGACGCCAGGGAGGGGGGAGGGACCCGCTGCCCCGCGGAGAGGGGACAGCGACAGGCCAGGACCCTTCCCGCCAGGCAGGGGCTGGCGAAGACAACACCCGCGGCCCTGGAGAGGGGCAGGAGCCCAGTCCGGGGGCTGCTTTTATGAGGGGGGTCGGGCAGTGTAGGGTGGGGGGGCACATGCACACGGGCACCGGGGTGCCAGCATCCCCGCGGGCCCCGCGGCAGGACGCTTGCTCCAGAAGCGGATGGGGGGAGATGGATGAGTCCCCGGCGAGCTCGGGGGTGGGGGCAAGTGGAAGCGGGGCTACCCCTCCCCGACCTCCCCGCTGGGCCCCGCCGCAGCCCCTCGGCACGGCGGAGCGCGGGCAGCGGCCCCGCAGGCGTCCCTCCCCGCACCCCGAGCCTGCGGGCAGGCGGCTGCCCGTCCCTGGACAGGCTGGGGCTTCCTACCCCCGGCCCCTGCGGGCGGGGGGGTGCTCAGTCCGGGCCCCCGAGCCCCAGGCCGGGGTCAGCAGGACGCCGCGTCGCCGCCTCCTTCCGTCTCCGGGATGGGCTCCAGCGGGGCGCGCAGCCGGGAGGGCTCCGGCGAGGCCGAGCCGTTCCTGCCGATACCGCAGGACTGTCCCGCGTTGTGGATCTGCCACAGGTTGTCCAGCGCCTCCGCCTTGGCGTGCTTCAGGAGGTCGGCCTGGCCCTGCGCGGGGAGAGGGAGGCCGTCAGGGCCGGGGACCGACGGAGCGTGGGCTGCGGGAGGCCGGGGGGATCACCGCCGGGACCCCCTGAACTGGCCGGGGACACCCCCAGCGCTCAGGGAGCGCCCCCCGGGGGCGGCTGGGGAGGGGAAGGGGCGGCCCTCGCCCTTCACCTTGAGGACGGTGATGTTCCAGGCGAAGCTCTCCAGCGCCTTCTGCAGCTTGCGGCCCCGCAGCCCCTCCTTGGCCTCGATGCGGGGCAGTTCCTTGTGGAAATCCATCCCTGCGGGCGGGGGCGGCGCTCAGCGGGCGCGGGGCCACGGGGATGGCCACAACACCCCCCCCCCCCCTCACAGGGACACAGCCGGAGGGACGCCCCCCGCCCGGCACGGGGGGGGTGCGGGCAGGGTAGGTTCCCCGCCGCCCCAAGAGCCCCGAGTCCCGTCCCCCCCACCCCGTGCCGGGAACAACGGGGGAGCCCCCCCCGCCCCGTCCCCGCGCTGGGCGCCAGCCCGTGGTGGCCAGCGGCATGGCCCCCACCGCGGCCCACCCGGGGGGCTGGCAGCGGGTCGTCGTCGTCGTCGTCGTCGTGTCCCCCCCCCCCCCCCCCCCCGGAGCGCGAGCCCCCGCGCCGTGCAGCGCGTGACGTCCCCGTGAGCGGGTGCTATATTTACCCCCCCCGCCCTGACGCAGCACCGGCTCCGGGCCCACGCGAGGGCTCCCACGCGCGCCCGCCCGCCCACGCGCCGTCAATCAGCACCACCCCCCCCGGCCCCGCACCCCCCGCCCGCAGCCGGCGCCTCCCCGGACCCCGCAGCACCCACCCCCCCCCGCATCGGGTCGGCATCGCCGGGGCTGGCCCGGGCGCAATGGGGAGGTCGGGGGGGGGGTGTGTGTGTGTTTCAGTCCCCCCCAAACTGCCCCCTGCCACCGCCGCGAGGGGTCGCCGCC
Organism: Rissa tridactyla; assembly: GCF_028500815.1. Taxonomy (NCBI): domain Eukaryota; kingdom Metazoa; phylum Chordata; class Aves; order Charadriiformes; family Laridae; genus Rissa; species Rissa tridactyla. The sequence continues at coordinate 5,733,160 of NC_071484.1, read as the reverse complement.
CGCAGAGCCCCTCTGCCCCGCGGCGACCCGCCCCCTCCCAGCACCGCAGCGGGGCTCCCCCAGGCAGAGCGGCGGAGAGCCCCCCCCCCGTGTCCCGCACCCCAGCCCCGCAGCCCGCGTCCCCCCCCCCATCCCCACCGCCGTTCCCCCCGGCGCTGGCAGCGGTGGCGGAGCCCAAAGCCAAGAGCTCGGGGAGTTCCGGGCTGCCGCGCCGGCAGGGAACAAATAGGGCTGCTGGCAGCAAGGCTGGTACCGGCGGGGGGGGGGGGCAGAGGGGGCCCCCTTCTACCCCCCCGGCCCCTCCAGCTCCTGGCGGCTCTCCCAGCCCCGCGGGGAGCCCACACGAGGGGTGGCCGGGGCCGCCCCTGCGGGGCCGCGCAGCCGTCGGTGCCCGGAGTGCGGCCGGGGGTCCGGGGCAGCCGCCGCGGGGGGGGGGGGGGGGGTAGGGGAGGCCGGGGGGGGGAGGCCGGGGCAGGCAGCCGGCAGCACCTGCCTGTGTGGGTTCAGCCATGTGTCTTGGAAGTCGTAACATTCAGTTGCCACTTCTACCGTCAGCCCCAGTCTGTTATTTCTGGTGCTAATTATATTCCGGCGTTTGGCAGCTAATGACTCTTCCCCGCTTCCTCATCAGCCTCCTCCGCTCCCCTCTCTCTCCTCCCTCCCGCACAGCCCCTGCAGCCCCCGCAGCCCAGCACCCTGCCCCGGCACGGGGAAGCGCCCCCCGGGCCCCTCCCCCGGTGCTGCCGGGACACGAGAAAACCGCGGAGCCGGGCTCGGGGCCGCCCCAGCCGCAAATGGCTCTCCCACAGCCGCTCGGCCCCGTTTGCTCTGCCGCTGCACCCCAGCCATGGCACGCACCCACCGGGGGGGTGCAGACACGCACCCCTCGTCCTCTGCTGTGCACAGCCAAAAACACCGGCGTGCGTTGCCATGCCCGTGCGCAGGGCTGGAGAGTGGTGCCAGCCCCCCCTGAACCGAGTCCTGTGGGGACACAAGCCCCCAGCCCAGCATCGTCCCCACCCCGGGATGTGTCTGGCACAGAGCAGCTCCGGGACTAGGCCAGTCCCCCCCCAGCACCCACCTGCCTGCTGCGCCTGGATGAGCTTCCCATACACCGCGTCGGCGGACTCGATCAGCGTCCGGCTGGTCTGGATCATCTGGGGAGAGGGGCAGCGTGAGGAGTTGGGCACCCCCTGGACCCACGCGCCCCCCCCGGACTCACGCACCCCCAGGCAGAGAGGATGGGGAGAAGGGGCTCCGGCAGGGGTTGCCCCTCCCCGCAGCGTGGTGGCCGGGGTCTGGTCCAGCCAGGTGTGGTGTGACCAGCGCCTGGCTGGCAGCCAGGTCCCCCTCCAACACAAAGGAAGGAAGCAGCTCCGGGCTGGGCCATTAATGGGATTTCTCCCGCAAGGCGGGACCGTGGGACACCCCGCCAGCCAGCCCCGGCACAGGGTGCAGGCAGCACGGGCAAGGGGACGGGCACCCCCAGGGCTCATAGCGAGCCAGGCAAGCCTGAGCCTCCACAAGCCTCCTCCCTGCACAGCCCCCCACGCAGCCCCCTGCCAGCCTCCCCCTGCACCGGGATGGGTGCAGCAAGTTCGGGGTCCCCTGTCCTGGGCAGGACGATGGTCCCGATGCTGCCGGAGCATCCCCACGAGAAGCCGAGCCCCGGTGGAACGGCACTTACCGTCTCGTAGGCGGTGAGGACCTTGCGCAGCAGGTCCGGGATGGGGCCCTGGGCCTCCATGGGGGGGTACTTCTCTGCCAGGTTGAGGGTGACGCTGGGCGCACTGTCACTGTGCAGCAGCCACGTGGCCACCGTCAGGATGCACTGCTTCATGTTGGCAGCGGGCGTCAGGCCACACAGCTCCTTGAAGGAGACCAGTGCGTTCTGCGGGCAGACACCAGCGTTAGAGGCTCAGCCCCAGAGGGCCCCCAAGAGCCCCCCCTTGGATTGCCCAGTTTCCCCCAGCTCTCTGCTCCAGACGAGGCTCCTCACCCACATCCCCCAGGAAGAGGGGGACGCCCGGGCTCCCCACCGCTCACAGTCCAGCCCCGTCCTCCCCCGCAGAAACCAGGTCCCCAGCGCCTCCATGGGGTCCGTACCTGCACATTCTCCCGCAGGTCGGTGGCCTCCCGCAGTGGCTGGGTGGCCGTCCGGAAGACCTCATCGATGGCCTTGATGCCAGTGGCCTTGGTGGAGGTGTACTCCCGCACCCGGCGGCCCCGACGCCCTGCCAGCCCCCGGCGGTGCCCCTTGCCCCCGCCGCGGCGGTCGGTGATGGCCACATGCACAAAGAGGGTGGCGTGGGGCAGGGGCTCCCCGGCCAGGGACTGGAGGGGGACGTGGCGGTAGCCGGGCTGCAGGCACTCAAAGGGGATGGTGTACTGGGCGATGAACTCGTCCCCGATGTAGTCGTCGTCCAGCACGACGAAGCGCAGGACGGCCAGCTCCGGCAGGTTGATCTGGAACTCCAGGCTCTCGTCAAAGACAGGGTTGTCCCCGCTCTGCAGGGCCGTCTTGGTGCGGTGCTCAGCGCAGTCGGCTGGGATGCCGTGGATCTCGGCGCAGACGTAGGGCTCCACCACCTCCCCCTTGGCCCCCGAGCCCTTGGGCTTGGGCAGGTTCTGCCCGCTGATGACCTTGAGGTGCAGGAGCTGGGCAGGCACCCCGGGCAAGGAGTCCTTGGCGTTGGCACTGAAGTAGGAGACCTCCTCCCGCATGATGGCGGGGCGCAGGACATAGCCACAGGCCCCGTTCTGCCGGAACCAGCCCGCATTCAGGTCCATCATGAGCCCCGGCGTCTGGTAGTTCATGGCCACCATCTGGCAGCCGCACTTCCAGAAGTCCTGGGGGTTCATGTTGCTGGCGTCAATGCGCATGGGGCTGGGGTAGACGCGGGAGAGGAACCGCTTGTTGTAGCTCACCAGCTCGGCCGGGCACTCGTTGGCGAAGCGTCCCGCCTCCACCTCGCTGAAGGAGCACATCTCCCAGTAGTGCTGCCCGCGCCGCGAGCTCTCGAAGTCCTGGAAGGGGACGGCCTGGCAGAGGCTCACCAGCTCCGAGAGCTCCCGGCTGAGGCGCACCCGCCGCGGGCCACCTCCCTCTGGCGCCTCCCGCTCCTCCTGGCCCAGCCGCCGCGCCAGTTCCCAGCCTTCCTCCTCGTCTGACACCTCCCCCTCGCTGTCCTCGCAGCCCGGTGGCAGCTTCTTGCCCTTGATGAGAATGCGGCCCTTGAGCTGCTCCGGGGAGGGCAGGTAGGAGGCGGTGGGGTTGGGGGGCTCCAGGTACAGCTTCTCCCCCAGTGTCTTGCGCAGGCACTGGGCGGCGAGGCGCTGCTGGGGGGCCGAGCAGCGCACCACCAGGCAGAGGATGAGGGGGTAGGCGGAGGCGGTGAAGGCGTGCTGGTCAATCAGCCCCACCACGGCACGGAAGGGCACGCAGGAGGCGGCCGAGGGGCTGGTGTAGACCACGGGCTCGCCCTCAGGGCCGTCCCACAGCACCAGCTCGATGCTACGGCAGCCCAAGCCCAGGGCGCTGATGTAGCCGCTGATGTCTGAGCGGCCCCAGAAGTTGTCCTCCAGCAGGCAGGCGCTGTGGGCAGAGCTGATGTAGTAGTGGGAGAGGGGCTGCGCCATGTCCTGGCACACCTTGCGGTGCTGCGGGTCGAAGATGGAGCAGTCAGCGGAGAGCAGGTAGCGCGTGAAGCCGTCGATGGCCAGGTAGCCCTTCTCCCGGCCCTCCTTGGAGGGCTCGTACTTGCCGATGATCTCCAAGCACTTCTCCTCCGTCACCCCCTCCATGCCCTGCTCCACTTCCAGGAACATCAGCAGGTCCTTCAGACCCAGGTACTCCTTGTTGCTGGAGAACTGCACCAGAAGGAAGAAGATCTCGGGGCGGGTGCAGAGCTCGCAGTACGCCTCCACGAAGAGGTCGCAGGCCACCTCCGTGCCAGGACGCTCGCTGGCCTTCTGCAGCTCCTTGAACTTCAGCTCAATGGTGGAGGTCTTCATGCCTGGGTTGAGTGCTTTGATCAGCTGCACAGCCCGGGACACGGGGATGCGGCCAGACTTCTCCAGGTCGGCGAGATCGAAGACGGAGGAGATCCAGGAGGTCCGGAGGCTGGGGTGGCCGGTCCCGGGCGCCTCAGGGGTGTGCTTCCCGTAGGACACCAGGTACCGGAGCCCCATCACCCAGGCGCTCACCACATCAGCCGAGCTGGCCACCAGGTCCAGGGACTCGTAGTTGTCACCGTAGATGATGGAGAAGGCGCACTCATCTGGGAACTGGTCGGAGAGGCCATTGCTGCGCAGGACGGGAGTCTTTTTGCCCACACGCACCTCTTTCACTGACTTGATCTCAATCTTGGCCTTCTCTGAGTCCTTCTTGGAGGGCTCCCAGCGCATGGAACGCATGTCAGCGTCCAGCACGAAGAAGCGGCTGTACATGCGGGAGTTGGAGCGCACCTTCTTCAGCTCGCAGCCCTCCAGCATGAAGGAGATGCAGGCGGCCGTGCTGTTGATCTTGCGGTCATTGGGCATGGTGCTGAAGGACACTGTCTTCTTCTTCTGCGGCGGGCGCTGCCGGGAGCCATCCTGCCAGGGTGGGAGAAGGGGGCAGAGCCGTCAGGGACAGGACAGGGAGCATACGTCCCACCAGCTCCTGACACCCCCCAGCCACACTCTCTTTCCCCACCCCGTCCCCAATGCACAGCACAGCACCCCAGGGTGCCCCAGTGCCACGTGAAGTCCAGTCCACCCCAGTCTGACCATCTCCCTGGAGGCTGGGAGCTGGCTCCAGCCCTGGCCTCCCCCACAGCTCACTGCCTGGCTTATTTTAACTCTGCTTTCCTTCCTTCCTTCCTGCTCCCGGCCCTGAGCCGGATCCTTCCCCACTGCTCATGCACCCGTGGAGGCACAGCCATGCACAGGCAGCCCGGCATGGTCCCCGTCTCCCTGGCCCGGGGACACCAGAGGAAAACAGGCGTCTGGCAGGACCAGCCTGTGCCCACGGCAGCCGCATCCCTGCAGAGGGACACACGCCACGGGCCCTCACGCCTGTGTCCCTTGCACTGACCCCGGGCACCATGGCAGTGGGGTGCGAGGATGCCTGGGGCACCCTGAGGCGGGGGCAGAGCTGCTCCTGGGGAGCCCAAGCCAGACCCCCCCACACTTCGTCTGCCAGGGAGCGGTGCAGGACAGCCCCCCGCAAGTGTCGCACACTGGGGACAAGTATGGCCCCTGGCCCTGTCCTGCACAGCCCATGGCCGCTGCTGCCCCGATGGGGGTCCCAGGGGGTAAGGGCTGTCTGCTGCCTGCACCCCATGCCCACAATCTGTCCGTACCCCTGCGCCAGCCCTGACCCTCAGCAGGGAAGGGGGACGCTGCTGCCAAGGGGCTGGAGGGGGCGGGGGGATGAGGGGGAACAGCAGGGCTGGGCGAATATTATGGGATGGATTTCATTAAGTAGTGCAGCAGGAGGAGATTTAATCCACTTCAAGATTATGGTGAGTCACCTCTAATCTGGTGGTGTCTCCGGCAGAGGCAGGTGCTGCCCAGCTGCCTGGGTTGAGGGCAAGGGGGTGTCCCCCTCAGGCACCCCGACAATTTCCACAGCAGAGCGGGCTGGTGGCCTGGGCGAGCACGTCCCCGTGCCTCATCCCAAGGGCCTGAATCTGCCCCTGTGGGGCCAGGCAGCCCCGACCCAGGGCAATCGGGACAGGTGACGCAGGTGGCAGCCAACTCCCCCCAAGGGTACCCAGGACACAACGTCCTGGGGAGGGGGATCAGCCCCGGCCCCCGGCCCCACACTGGATCCGGCCCTTCCTCTGCAGCCCCGCTCCCTGACCCCACTCGGCCTCGCGTGGGGGCTGTTTCCCCCATCTCGGATGAGGGAGCTTTTCGCATCCTCTCGCTGCCAGATTGCTCCGAGAGACGGCTGAGCGCCAGCATCCTGCCTCTGTGCCAGCCGGCTCCGGGGGGGTGTCCCCTGCTCAGGCCGCCTCCCGGACCCCCCAACAGCCAGCAGCTGCCCCCTCTCCTCTGCAGCCTCCCCGGGCAGTGGGGGCACGGCATCCCCCGAAGCCCCAGTATCCAGCCGGGACAATCGTCCCCGGGGCTGAGCCGGGGGCCACCGTGCCGGGGCGCAGGACCCCGACCAGCCCTACTCAGCGGGGGGGCTCAGCGGCAGGTCACGCCATGGGGCCAGCCCCGCGGGGAAGGACTCGCCGCCGGGTGGCTTCCTGCGAGCAGCAACCTGAGCGCCCCACTGACGGGCAGCCCCGGCCCTCGCCCCCGCCCACTCCCCCCCCCCCGCTAAGTGACGGCTGGCACCGGGGAGCGGCCCCCTCCTGCCCCGGGCAGGACCCCCCCGCACCGGCGCACCCCACCCCGGGCGGCTCCGCAGCGGGCCCCACAGCCGAAAACAGGAAATCCATCCGGAAAGGAAACACGGGCGGGGGGCCTGCGAGCACCCAGCGCCCGGGGACCTGCCCCCGCTGCGCCCACCGCAGCCAGCCGGACCCACCCTCCGGCACAGCCACGCCGGGCCCCCCCCCCCGAACGCCCTCCCTGCAGCCCCCCAAGGCTCGGGCAAGGGGAGGGGGCGCCTGCTGCGGCGCCTTGGGGTGCAGACGCTCCGCTCCCGCAGCTCTCGGTGTTTGCCCCCAGCGAGCCGGTGGCAGCGGCCCTGCGGGGCCTCCCGCCCGCCGGCTTCACACCCCGGCCCGGGGACCGGTGGGGAAAAGCCGCTGCTCCCCGGCAGCCCGTTGCAACGGCGCTTCCCAGGCGGGCTTCGCGCCTGTGGACGCCCTGCTCGGTGCCCCGCGAGGTGCGGGCAGGAGCGGGAGCGGTGCGGGCAGCCGGGGCCGCGGAGCCCCATCGAGCAGCGGAGGCGGGAGGAGGCGGCACCCACGGCCGCGGGAGTAGGGAGCGTCCCCGGGCACGGACAGGGCTCCGGCAGGAGCAGGGCATCCAGCACGTAGGGCTCCTGCCACACGCACCGCTCCCGCACAGCCCGGCTCTGCGGGGGGAAGACGCGGTGCCGGTGCCGACCACGGCGAGCGCGGGCATCAGCCTGGGCACGGCGGGCACGTCCGACCGGCGCCCCTCCCGGCTCTGCAGCGTGTACTAATCACCTCTTCAGGCAATTACCTCCCGTGATTAGTGTCCCGGCCAGCGCGGCAGCTTTAATCTCAGCCGCCATGTGACCGCCGGCGTTACCGGCCAAAGCAACCGGCTCCGCAGCCCGGGGGTGGGGAAGGGCCCATCGGCCTCCCGTCCCTTCCCGTTATCGGCCGGCGGGGGTCCCCGCAGCGCAGCAGCAGACAGAGGAACCGAAAGCCCGTGGGGCTGAGGCGTCCCGCCCGCCCGCGGTTCCGCTGGCCAGCCCGGGGAGCAGGACTGCCGCCGCCCCGGCAGTAGCACCCCTCTCCCGGCCGTGGGTACGGGGTTGTTCCCCCCCAACCTGGCCGTGTCGGGACTCATCCACAGCCGGCTTCCCCGCATCCCGGTTCTTCCCACTTGCTCCCATCCCGGGCCGGGCAGCGCGAGCAGGGATGCGGACGACAGCCGGTAGCACCGGAGCGGAGGCAGTGGGAGGCCAGGCACAGCCAGGGCTTTTCTGCCGCCGTTTGTTCCCTGCCAAGAAGAGAGCGAGTGACACATCCACTCCCCGCGGCACCAGCTGCCGCTACGCAGCGAGGGGCCGCGGAGCCGGAGCCCCGCACAGAGGCACCGTACGGCTCCTGGGGCTGCCGCGGGACGGGGCCCACGCAGGACACGGGGCAGCGGGGCGCTGGGCAAGGGTCACCTCCTGCAGCAGGGAGGAACAGATCCAGCATGCTCCCAGTCCCCTTCCAGCATCCTTCCAGCCCACCGGATCTCCAGACCCTCCGCTTCCAGCCTCAGAAAGCCGGGAGCAGCTCCTCCAGCCAGAGCACGGGGATGTCCCATCGCTGCCCGGCACGGCCGGGCCCGGGCTCCCCCTGCCCCAGCCCAGCCGCCGATTCTCGCTTTCAGATTCACTCCTCCAGCCTTTTCTGGAAATTCCAAAAAATAACAGAGCCGGCAGCTCTCCCCACACGTGCTTCCACGTCGCCAGCAGCCATCCCCTCCCCGGCCCCGGCACACAGGGGTCTCAGCCGGTGAGGGGCTGGCGGGGGACGCGCTCTGTCCCCTGTTGTCTCTCAGGGACAGGAGGGCTGTGCTGAGGCAGCGGCAGGAGCGCTGCCTCCGAAGCGGGGAGGGCAGGAGAAGCGCGGCGCGGGCGGCCGGTGCCCACGGGCAGCGTGTCTGCCCACCGCCCCCTGCCCGCCCGCCCGCCCGCCCCCCCCGCCCAAGGACGGGTCCCGGGGCACAGCCAGGCCCAGCCCGGGGAGCTCCCGGCTGTGGGACTTGGGACCTGCAGCCCTCCAGCACCGGGGCAGGATCAGGCCCTGAGGGGGCTCGGAGATGCACGGCGGACCAGCACAGGCTGGGGACGGTGGCCAGGCCTGACCCGCTCCCGCCAGCCCTCCCCACCCCCGGCGCTGGCCCGGGGCCACCGACCTTCACGTGAGGCCAAATCCCGCGGTGACGCACGACGGTGACGGGGGGGTGCCCCCAGCCCGGGGGCAAGCGGGGGTTCACCCCCCGCCCGCGGCTGCTTCCCGGCCAGGGGGCGGCGGGAAGCGTCGCTGCCCGGCCCCGTGAGGAGCGGGAGACCCCAGCGAGGTCCCCAGGGAAACCGGGCAGAGACGGCGCACCGGTCCCGGCCTCGGGCTGCTCGGGAGCCCCGGGAGGTCTCCTCGCCGCCACCGCGCGGGGCTCAGCCCGGCCGCTCCCGCAACAGTTTGCAGCGGGAACCCGGGGGGCGCGGGGTCCCTCCGGCCGACGCCTCTGCCCAGGGAACCGGGTGCCGGGGGCAGAGGAGCGGGGCTGGGGCGGCACCACGGGAACAGCCCCCACACGGGGTATTAATAGCACCGGAGCAATCCCGGCTCAAAATAGGCTGCCAAGAGCGGGGAGGCGGGTCCCGGGCGGACGCGACCTATTGTGTCAGCGAGCATCGCCGGCACAAGCGCAATTAGGGGGGGGCTCATTGAGGAAAGGGCGCATGTGACCCACTGCCCACCCACGCGGGAGACCCCCAGAGACCCTCCCTGCCCCACGGCCCCGCCGGTGCCCCCGCCCGGCCGCGGCACGGCCCCGGGGAGATGTCGGGAGCGGGTCGGGAGCCGGCCAGGCCGGGCCCAAGGTGCTCGGGAGCAAGGAGCAGGCGTCTCCTCGCCGGCACCCATGGGTGCCCTGAGCAGGACAGGGTGATGCTGCGGCGTGGCTCCCGCGGCAGGAGCAGCGTGGCCATGCAGGGGACCCGCGGGACCGGCGGCGGCTGGACGGGGCAACCCACGGCCACGCAGAGAGGACAGGCCTGGCCCGGCAGCGCACGAAGCCCGAGCCAGGCTTTGCCCTTGGGGACCCAGGGTGCCGAGCAGGGCCAGGGGATGCCGTGCCGGCCCTGGCAAGAGCATCCCCGGCGAGCCCGGTGCCGCGGACCGGAGGCAAAGCCCGGCGTCCGGCCGGGCGGGCGACCCCCGGGCACCGATCCGGGGCTGCAGCTGCCCCCCGGCTCCCCAAAGCCTCCCCACGGGTGCGGGCAGTGCCCGGCCGGGCTCGGCGGGGACTCGGGGGGGCGGCGGGCACGGCGGGCATCGCGGGCTGGCGGGGCCGGTACCCGCTGGCTCCGGGGCCGGGGGACGCGCAGCTCCCGCGGGGGGGGGCATCGCTCGGACCCCCGACCCCTGCGCGGGTCCCGGGGGACACCGGAGCGCGCCGCGGGGCGGGGCGGGGCGGGAGGGGCCGGGGCCGGGGCCGGGGCCGTGCTCTCACCTTCATGATGCTGGCCCGGGGCGCGGCGGGCGCGGGGCTCCGCTCCGCCGAGTCCTCGCGGCTGCTGCTGCCCGAGCCCGAGCCGGGGCTGCCGCCGCCGCCGCCGCCGCCGCCGCGGGGCCCGTTGGGCAGCGGGGCGGCGGGGCGGGGCGATCCCGGCGGCGGGGCGCCCCGGGGCCCCTCCGCCATCCCCCGCGGCCTCAGGGCAGCGGCCGCCGCGGGGCCCCGGGCGCCCCCGGAGCCTGCGCCCGCCGCCGCCGCCGCCGCTGCGGGCTCAGTGGCGGAGCGGGCGGGAGGCGGCGCGGCCGGGAGGAGGGGACGGGCCGCGCCGGGGGCGGGGCCGCGGACGGCGACGGGGATGGGGACGGCGCGGCCCCCCCCGCCCCGGGCTGCAGCGGCGGGGAGCGGGCACCGGCACCTCCCGCCGCCGGGAAAACCCCCCCCGGCCTCCGCCCAGCGCCGCAGCGCCAGGGCCCGGCGGCCGCCCCATCCCGGCGGGACCCGGGCCAAGCCCGCACCCTGCAGCCGGCCACCCCCACCCAGCCCACGCCCTGCAGCCTGGTACCCGAAACGACCCTGCAGCCTGGTACCCAAATCGACCTTGCACCCTGCAGCCCGGCACCCAAAACGAGCCTGCACCCTAGACCCTCCTACCAGAAACCAGCCTGCACCCTGGCACCCAAACCCACCCTGCATCCTGCACCCTGGTACCCAAAACGAACCTGCACCCTGCAGCCTGGCACCCAAATCGACCTTGCACCCTTCAAGCCTGGTACTTGAAACGAGCCTGCACCCTGGCACCCAAACCCAGCCTGCATCCTGCATCCTCGTACCCGAAACGAACCTGCACCCTGCAGCCTGGCACCCTGCAGCCTGGCACCCAAACCGACCTTGCACCCTGCAGCCCGGCACCCAAACTGAGCTTGCACCCTAGAGTCTGCTACCAGAAACCAGCCTGCACCCTGGCACCCAAACCCACCCTGCATCCTGGTACCCGAAACAAACCTGCACCCTGCAGCCTGGCACCCAAATCAACCTTGCATCCTGCAGCCTGCCACCCAAACTGAGCCTGCACCCTGCAGCCCAGCCATGCCCATTAGGGCACCCGCCCCCTCTGCAGCCTCCAGCGGGGTCAGTGCCCAGGCAAGGACAGGGGGCAACTAGAGCTGGCGGTGCCATGCTGAGACAAGCCAGAGCCGCCTGGTGAAGCCCTGGGCTGGCACCGCTCTCCTGGGCAGCGGGTTGAGGCTTTTGCTCGGGGGTCAGGTCACTGCAGGCTCACAGCTCCACCCAGGGCATCCTTTCCCCCCAGCCGCAGGCACTTCTTTTCCCCTGTTTGCACCAGGAATTTTGCCCCAGGGTTTTTTTCTGGCAGGGCCGGCAGGATGGAGCCTCAGCCGGGCTTCCATCCCTGGCGGAGGTTTTGGCTGCGCTGGGGGGATGCTTTGTGTGGACCCTGTTCAAGACATTGTCCTCTGCCAGCGGCCTGGCTTGCCCCCACCCCGGCAGCAGCTGCCTGCACAGCAGGTTCCCCAAGCACCACAGCTCTCCAGCCCTTAAAATAAACCTTAACGAGCAGAAGGAGAAAGGACCAGTCCCTCCCGCCTGGTACATTTGTGCCTCAAAGGCACAAACAGCCCAACGCTCCCAGAGCCCCAGCCAGACGCTGAACTGGTTAAATATTCATGGCTGCCCCTTCCCCAGGACCCCCGAGGAAACAACAGCAGCATCTCAACCACCAGAGCAGAGTCGGGGCTGTCATCAAGAAATCTCTTTAATGAGGATTAAAAATAATAATACAAAAAAATCAATCCCAGAGCGCTGCCCTTTATTTATTTTTGAGAGATAATCCTCCTTTATTTTGCTGCTGTTTTTTTAAACATTAAAATCAGCCCTTGCTGGAGCTCATTGTTTCCTAAACCAGCCAGCACCTGCCAGCCCCGACCACCCTGTGCCCTGCCCGCGGTGTCCCTGCCTGGGGACAAAATGCCACAGTGCAGGGATGAGCCGAGCTCCTGCGCGGGCCCAGGGCTCCGCTGCTCCTCCTGGCTCCCGGGGAAGTTTTGGCTGGGTCCTGCTCCATCCTGCTCCGTCCCCATGGGCAGGACCGACTGGGGTTCCCACCAGTGCCCAGCACCTGCCGCCACCACGGAGCAGGGGCACGGTTGACGTTGCTGGCTCCATCTGCTCCGCTCAGCCAAACCCTCCAGGGCTGGGCACCATGGCACCTGCACCCCCGGCCAGGGACTCAGCCCCGCTCCCTCCCCAGAGGGCTCACGGCAAGCGAACCCCAGGGGCAGGAGGGCTGCGGGACCCCCGGGGCTGCCCTAGGAGATGACAGTGCTCTGGATGAGCTGCAGCAGCCGCTCCTCCCGCAGGACCCTGGGCATGGGGAGGGGGGAGCCCAGCGCCTCCCGCAGCCGGGCGAAGGCTCCAGCCCCCACCAGGTGCAGGCGCAGGGGCCCGATGCTGCCCTTGAAGCGGAAGGACTTATAGATGGGAAAATCCTCCTGGAGACACTGGTCCAGCTGCAGGGAGAGGGCAGGCTGCCCATGCTGCCCCGACACCCCTTCCCAGCAGAGCAGCCATTCCCCCCTGTGACGCCCGGGATCCTGCTGGCGGCTGCAGCCCCCCGGGCAGTGCCAGGCTGTGCCCGGAGCAGAGCCTGCGTCCCCCTCACCTTGTAGCGCTGCGCCTCCGACAGGTCCCGCAGGCCCCGCAGCTCCACGAACACCTCGTAGTGGGGGGCGCAGGCCCCCGAAGAGGCACCTGCAGCACCACCGCTTGCATGTTAAAGCCACCCGCAGCCCCCCAGCACCGGTGCCTCGGGGCCGAGCAGGGCGCAGGAGGGCCAGCAGTGCTCCGAGCAGTGCTGGCCACGCTTTTGGGGGGAGTCAGGCAGCTCGCGGGGGGACTCACCCAGCAAGGCACTCTCCACGCAGACGTAGTCAACCAGGCGAGCGCCCGGCCACATGCCCACGGCGCGGCACAGGCTTCGGCAGAACCGCTCCTCGGGGATGCTCTCGCCCCGCACGCTCAGCGCCTGGCTCTCCCTGCGGCGCAGGGTCAGGGGTGGGCGCCCCATGCCGGGGGTGCCGCTGGCACCGTCCCATCCGGACCCTGCCCATGCAGGGCCCCCCCGCAGCCCCCCGAGGTGAGGGGCAGAGACTGGGGTGTCCTCACCTGCGGACAGGCTCCACCACGGGACACTGCTTGTGGAACCCGGCCACCCTCAGCACCTCCCCGGCACGGCACCTGTGTGGGCAGGGGGAGCATGAGGGTGGCTGGTGTGGGGCTGGGGTGGGCAGCCCCCCCGGACCACCGCAGCAGGGAGGAGGCACCTGTACTCTCCAGGCCGGGCTGTCAGGACCAGCCCGTACTCGCGTCCCTCCCAGAGCTCGCCCAGCAGCACTGTTTGTGGCTCCTCCTCGGCCGGGCAGGGCAGGAACTCGCAGAAAGCCCAGTCGGGGCATAGCAAGAATCGGGGCGCTGGTTCCTTTGGCCACAGGTTCACACCAAGCAGGGCTGAGCAGAGGGCAGCACGGGTCAGCATGAGCCCCCCCAGACCTCCCGTCCCTGCTCACACAGCCTCACCCCCCTCTGAGGGGGAACCTCTTGGCTGGTGCCAGGACAGAGCCATTTTCAGGGAGCAGGCAGGTCTCTCCAGAGAGGGATGTGCCGCTGAGATGCACCCACGTCTGTCAGGGCAGGGGGAGTTTGTGCTGCCATTCGGCAGGGGCTCCACCCATGCGGCCAGGGCAGGCTGTGGGGACAGTCCCACGTTGGGGACACTCACCTCCCGCCGCCCGGTAGAAGGGGCAGTAGAACGGCAGCCCCTTGCAGTCGGCCTGGCAGAGGGCGTCGCAGTAGAGCTGCTCCGCGCCATGCGCCGTCCCCACCACCACCACCTCCAGCTGCGGCCACAGGCGCTGCACGATGCCCTCGAAGCCCTGGGCGCACTCGGCCCGGAGCTCGGCTGCCCGGGCGACATCGGGGGCCAGCAGCGCCTGCAGCCGGCCCCGCGCATCCTCCGGCAACCCGGGCTGGGGGCTCAGCCTGCCCAGCGCCAGGTCCTCGGCCAGGCCGGGCCAGCCGACACGCAGGGCCGCCAGCGCATCGTGCAGCTCGGTGGCCAGCCCGGCCTCCAGCACGTGCAGGGCACGCATCCGCAGGGCGAAGAGCAGCTGCACCCGCAGCGCGGCGGCCCTCGAGGGCAGAGCACCCGCCTCGGCCGGGGTGCAGTATAGGGTAGGCAAGGGCCACCCCGCCGGGGCGCGGGGGCCACCGGGTGCCCAGGAGAGCAGGGCCGTGCCCTGGGGGGCCAGCGCCTGCGGGAAGGCAACGTGGAGGGTGTCCAGGTAGAGCAGGGACCCCTGTGCGGGGAGAAGCGGGGGTCAGGGGGGGCAGACCGTGGCAGCAGCGCAGCCCTCCCTGTGCGGGGTGCCTGCGCTCCTCCCCTGCCCCGGCGCCCCCCTACCTGCAGCGGGGGGTCGGTGCCCCAGCAGCTGCGGAGCAGAGCCCAGGGGCGCAGCGGGGGGACCTCCTCCCCCAGCGCCCCGGCGGGGCAGCTCTGCCGCAGGGGGTGTCGCTCCCGGAAAGCCTCCGAGCCTGCCGAGAGGGGCGCGGGGTGAGGGGGGCGACGACCGCCGCGACCCCCCCCCCCCCCCCCCCCCCACCACCAACCCCCCTCCGCCCCATCGCCCCGCCGCCCCCCGCTCACCGCGGGCCGTGCCGGGGGGCAGCAGCCGCCGCAGCCGCCGCTCCTGGCTGAGCCGCACCTCGCTGCCCCGCAGCTCCAGCCGTCGCCGGTACCGGCCCGCGGCGCGGAGCAGCGCGGAACGGGCCAGGCGGTGCCGCAGCGCGGGGGCGGCGGGCAGTGCCAGGGCCACCGCCACCGCCACGGCCACGGCCACCGCCACGGCCACCGCCACCGCCGACAGCATCCCGGGGCGCGACCCCCTGCAGGGACCCGGGAACCGGGACTCCCCTCACCCCCACCCCCCCCCCCCAACCCCGGCTATTCCGCCTCCGGCAGAAATGACGGGGAATAACCGCGACCGGCGCCGCCCCCCCCCCAGTCGGCTCCGCCTTTGTTTTTATTTTCATTTTCTCCTCTCTACAAAAAACGCGGCGCGGCCCCGGCCCCCCCCACTCCCCGCCCCCGCTCAGCGGAGAATTAAATCACAATTAAACCCCAAAAGCGATCCCCCCCCCGCCCCCCGCCACTTTCTCCACGCCTCGGCAAGAGAAAGCACCGCCTTTAAAAAAAAAAAAATAAATAAAATTGTGCAATTTGTCTTGTTTTTGTTTTGCTTTTGCCCTGTGTAAACGTCCCCAGACCCACCTCCATCAGCCCTTGGGCCCCAGCGACAGGCCCCCGGCCCCCCCTCGCCGCTGCCCGAGCATCCCCCTGGCCTGTGGGGGCTGCCCCTCTCCCTGCTCGCCCCCGGCACTGGGGAGGGGACAGGGGGACATGGACCCCAACCTTGCACCAGGCCCCAGGGCACCGCTGGCCTGCTGTGTGTCATCCGGAGATTGGGGAGCACGGGGCCACCCGTGTCTCCCACAGCCCCGGGGCTGAGGGGCTCGTGTCCCCCCCTCTGCCCCCCACTTACCAGGGCAGGGACCTGCCTCCTTCCCAAGACACACGTGAAACCCAGAGCTTTTGTGTTACAAAAATATTCCGTGCTTTATTTATTCTGTGGTAGAAAAATAACATGGCCAGGACCCCAGAGCTTCTTGGCCAGGGCAAGGGGAGAGGTGGGGGGAGGGGGGCGGGGGGGCAGAGGGTTCTGCTCCCCCCAGACCACCCGCACTGCCCGGCCGCCCTCGCTGGGTGCCCTCGCGCCCTGCCTCCCTCGTGCTGCACCGGCTCCGGAGGGGGATGCCGAGGCCAGGAGCCGAAGAGGCTCCCACATCCTTGGGGGGCCAGAGGATGAGACGAGGTCCGGGAGGGGACCCCACTGCTCGGGAGCAGAGTGGCAGGAGGGGCTGGGGGGGGAGCCCCAGGCGACCCCCGACCCCCCGCCCCGCCCCCAAGCCTGGTGCACCCACACACCCCCGGGGAATGGAGCCACGGGGTAGAACAAGAAGGCGACACGTACATTCTTAGTGACGACTGCGAAAGCGGACCCGGGGCCGGACACCCGGCCCCCACCCCAAGCAGCCCCTCGGCGGGGAGCAGGGAGGCCGCGGGGCCGGTGCTTGCAGAAGCGGAAAGCCGAAGCTGGGCCTCTTAAAAGGAACATACAGGAAAACCATGCGACAAATCCGCTGCCGTTTATACAAGGGCATAAACACCAAAGAGCCGGACGCGAGCCTGCGTTTCGGGGCAGCACAGAGCAAATCTCGGGGGCAGGGCCCACCCGCCGCCCCCCCCGGCACAGAGACACGAACACAGCACAGTCCCCGCAGCGCTGGGGGCGGGGGGCCGGGCGCCCGCCCGTCACGACTGGGCATGGGGGATCCACTGACTGTCCATGGGGCGCCGCAGCAGCTCCTCCACGTGCCTCGCCACGTCCATGGTGTCATCCAGGTCGAAGTCACCCTCAGGGTCCAGCACGGCGTCGGGGCTGCGGGAGGCAGGGGGTGAGGGAGGGAACCGGCTGCGGGGGGAGGGGGCCAGGGGATGCGATACCTACTTCTGGGCGTACATGTTGTAATGGGGCTGGGAGCAGACGGCGGGTGAAGGAGCCTGGTCCATGTAGGTGGCCCCTCCGGGGGCAGAATCGCCTGATGCGCTGACAAACCTGCGGGGACAGGGGGCTCGTGAGCGCTGGCAGGGGACAGGAGGGGCTCCCCCCAGGTGATGTCGTGCTCTGGGAATTCCCATCACCTCCGATTGGCATCTCCCAAGGCTGGCAGGGTGCAGGCGGGGGATCCAAACCCCCACACCCATGAAGACTGACAACCTGGGGGGTCCCCAGTCCCAGCCCCCTGGGTGGCAGCATAGCGAGGGGGGGGCCTCTGCCTTTCCAGGGAACGCACAGCCCTGCCTTGGCCATGGGCCCGCACTCCTTGGCCCCCAGCACCAGCTCAGCACCGACATGGCCATTGGTGGTGCCAGAGCCTGCGAGCTGAGGTGCCCCGGGCTACTGCTTGCCCCAGCCAGCTGGGGGCGACCCACGGGACCCCCCAGGGTCTGCATTCAGGGTCAGACTTACTCTGGCACCACTTGCTTGATCTGTGGCTTCACGTATCCATCCACGGCTTTAGCTAGAGGAAAGAAGGCAGCACTAAGGCCCCGAGCTGCCGGTGCTCGCCGCAAGCCTGCGGCGGGGCTGGGGGTTCACCGCAGCGAACTGCAGCCCCACTGCGGGGCTGGATGCGTCCCCGGGGCGGAGGGATGCCCTGAGCCCCAGCTCCACCCCAGTGGGATGCACGAAGGAGAGGGACGCGCGCGGGGTGAAGGGCAGCGCTACCTGGCGTGGACTCACAGAGAACCGGCGTGTAGTACTTGGAGAAAACCTCGTCCTTGGGCCGGTCGGGGAACACATAGATGAGGTAACTGAGGTCCCCGAGGCGGTCGGCCAGGGAGCGGATGGAGAAGTCCCTGGTGGTGAAAGGCATCAGGTTCCAGAACATCCTCTCGGCTGGAAGAGAAGAGTGAGGATCGCGGTGACGCCCAGAGCTGGTGGTGGCTCCCGGCCCCGCTCCAGACGCTGGCTGCGAGATCACGTTGAACAGCAGACGGCATTTCCCGCGCTGCATCCCTCCCCCGGCAACGTTTAAGGACAAAACGCAGGTCGCCAGAAAACAGGATCAGCCAGGAGGCACGGTGAACTCCAGGCGGGTCTGGCCTCATCCGGACACGCCGGGGGCAGGTCCCCCCCGGCCGTGGGGCACTCCGCGGGGATTTGCGGTGCTCCTCCGAGGGACGCTCTCACGAAGAGCGGTAACGAGCGGACTTGCTGCACGGGGTCAGGCAACCCGTGCAAACCCGTTGCACCAGGAGGCACCACGCAGTCGCTGCGTTTCACACAGCCACGAGTCAGACACGGTGGTTGGGTCAGACGGTTTCGCCCACTCCCTCCCCGCCAACAACTGGACGCGGCCACAGCTGCAGCAACAGCAGCACCGGTCCCCACAGGGCAGCCAAGGCGTTTCCGCAGGCTCCCACGCTTGCCCCTTTCCCAAGGAAGGCTCCCGAGGCCGCAGCGGTGCCGGTGCCCAGCCGAGACAGGATGTGCCAGAGCAGCAGCACCAGCCCCATGGGCAGGGGATGGCCGAGTCCCAGGCTGGGGACAGGGACAGCGGGGCTGGGGGCTGCTGGTTCCCGGCACAAACTCACAGGAGTCGAACTTCCACGCGATGGTGATGCCGCCGATCTCCGAGTCGCTGAACCGCAGGAGGAAGGTCCCGTCAGGCTTGTTGATGAGCAGGTCGTGCGCCTGCTGCTTGTTGACGAAGCCCAGGATGGCCCTAGGCAGAGCGGGGGTGTCAGGGCCGGGGGCTCGGGGCCGGGCGGCGAGGGCAGGGCGGCTCTTACCCATCGTTCCAGTGCGGCTTCAGATGCTTCTTCAGCACCTCCATGACCCCGTCAAACCACTGCCAGAAGGTGTAATTCCTCCCAGGCAGGTTTTCCTGTTGAAATGCCCGGAAAATGAGCGCTCCTGGCTCCAGCCTCGTCGCTGCTGTTAAACAGCACAAGCGCTGGGCGCAACACCGGGACTCGGGGACCCGGACCATGGGATGGCCACCAGCGCTGCCCAACCAGGTGTGGGTCAGCCCAGCCGGGCAGCACAGCCCCGGGGGAGCGCCAGCAATGCCTCCCCGAGGACGCAGACTCCATCTGCGGGCCCTACGGCACCCTGTGTCCCTCCAAGCGAGGAAGGTGACACCTCCCACCCCGTTAACAGCCCACAGCCATCTCATTTTTGCAGCCCTCCAGCAAGAAACGGCTCCTTGGGAGGGAATCACAGAATGGTTTGGGTTGGAAGGGACCTTAAAGATCATCTAGTCCCAACCCCCTGCCCTGGGCAGGGACACCTCCCACCAGCCCAGGCTGCTCCAAGCCTCATCCAGCCCGGCCTTGGACACCTCCAGGGATGGGGCAGCCACAACTTCCCTGGGCAACCTGTTCCAGCACCTCCCCACCCTCACAGTAAAGAATTTCTTACTGGGGGCTGGATATGACCCGTCCAGCCCCCCCAGTACAAGCGAGCATAACACAGCCCCCATCCCAAAGCGCCTCGGGACCGCGGGGCTCTGCAGCTCTTCCAGCTCAGAGCCCAGCCCGCTCACCCGGTTGAACTGGGACCAGGACACCGTGGTGCTGCTGTAGTCCTCCAGGTGGGAGCTGGTGCTGTTGAAGAGTTTCTGGGCCAGGAACACCAAGTTCTCCTTGGTCAGCCCGCGGCTGCTCTGCACCTCCGCCTTGAACTTCATGTTGAGCGCCTCGCAGAGCTGCGGCCACTGCACCTTGTCGGGCACGGCGAAGGGGACGCGGCCCTGGGCGGGGGGACACAGAGCAGGGTCAGCACCGAGCTCTGCCCACCGCCTCTCCTCGCCGGGAGACCGACCCCAACTCCCGCAGCCCCCTGGGGCAGACGGGGCCTGTCCCACCCCCCCGGTGCTGGCACTCACGGGCTCGGCGAAGGCGTTGTCCCAGAGCACGGTGGCCGTGGCGTTGTTGTCCTGGCTCCCGTGCACGATCACCACCACTGGCAGGGACAGCGTCTGCGGGGTGGAAGGAGACCAGGGTGGGCTGTGGGGCACCGCGGGAGCATCGCCCGTGGGCACCCCCTGGGCCACCCCAGCCTGCACGGGCACCCTGTGGCCCCACACCCATGGGGACGGTGCCCGTGGCTCACCGGGGCCCTGCAGAGGGGACACGGCTGGTGGCTTTACCTTCACCTGGAAGACCAGCTCGTTGCCGCCAACACTGAACTGCGACTCGAAGAGGATAGTGAACTTCTCCTCCGTCACCGACTCGGCCCCGCGGCGGTCTGAGCGCTTGATCCGCTTCAGGGACTGCAGGGACACGAGGGGTGAGCACAGGGAGACAGATGGGGACACGGGGGGACACCGAGGTGAACGCAGGGGAGATGCAACCCAGATGGGGACACAAGGGGTGAAGAGAGGGGGATGCAGCACAGATGGCAATACAAGGGGTGACCACAGGGGGACATGGCACAGGCAGGGACAGGAGGGGACGGGAAGGTGGGTGCGAGCGTCGGGAGCGGGGAGCTGGCGGCGCTCACCATGTTGCGGAAGTGGGCGCTGAGCGTGCCGGTGGCCTGGTGATACTCCATCACGCAGCAGTTGTTGAGGATCTCCCCGCTGCTCTCACTGCCGCAGGAATGCACAGGGTCAGGGGACCACCAGGGACCACCCCCTGCAAGGGGAAGCCCCCCCACACCCCCTGCTCCCCACAGCCCCCCGCAGCCCACCCCAGCCCCCCCGGCATTACTTGCGGGTGCTCTCGTTCTTCAGCAGGGCTTTGGCTTGCTGCTCGCTGATGATGGTGGCCTTCACCTGGGGGGGGTTCATGTGCACGTTCAGCTTCCCCCCCACCAGGAGCCGCACGGTGGCCGCAAACTTGGTCTGTGTCTTCAGCACTTGGGGGGGCTGCTTCTCGATGATGAAGGTACTGGGGGGGAGGAATGGGGATCAGGGGCAGGCGGGCAGAGTAGCCCCAACCAGGGTACCCCCACCCCTGTTGGGTGCCTCAGCCGAGCTGGGCCCCCACCTCTACCTGGTCACCAGGGCGGAGATGATGTCGGTGATGGTGCCGTTCAGCTCCGACAGCATCTCCTCCACCGGGCCCGAGATGGGCAGCTGCTGGCACAAGTGCTCGGCCCGGCGGATCTGCTGCCGGTTCTGCCAGATGATCTCCGCCAGCTTCTCGCACCTGGGGGGAGAGGGGCTCAGCACCGCGCCAGGGCTCCGCGCCCCGTCCCACCCCCAGCGCCGGGACCCACCAGGTCTGCAGCACGTCCAGGGTGCCCTCGGGGGGGCCCCCGTTCCCCGCCAGCTGCTGCCGACGCTTCCACTGGATCAGCTCATCGTCCAGGATGGTCGTTTGTTGTTTGCGCAGCAGCTGCAGCGTCTTCTGGTGCTTCTCAGCCAGGTCCTGCGAGGCGGGACGGCGTTACGGGGCGCGGGGACGGCGTTACGGGGCGCGGGGACGGCGTTACGGCACTCACCACGCGGTACTGCTGTAGTGTCTGGGCTTCCCGGTGCAGCCAGGCCTCCAGCGATGCCTTCTTCTGCTGCAGCGTTGTCTCCCGCGACAGGCGCTCCTGGGGACCCAGCTGGGAGAGCTGGGAGAACTGGGCTGGGGGACGCGGTGCGGCGTTAGGGTCGGTACCGCCAGCACCCCAGGCCCTTGAACCCCCCCCGGCTCCCCACCCACCTTGGAGGCGCATGTTCTCCTGGTACTGGATGATGAAGTACTCCTGCGTCTGCTGCAGCTTCTTGAGCTCGTTCTCCGAGTCCTGCGTGATGAGCCGCAGCTCCTCGAAGGTCTGGTTGATCTGCAGGTGCTTCTGGGACATGGCGTCCACCAGGGAGCCGGCCGGCGAGGGGCTCTGCACGGGAAACGCTCAGCATAGCGCAGGCACCCTCCCCACCCCCTGGGTGCCGGGGGCAGCAGGGACCCAGAGCACCCCCTGCTTCAGGGCTGCTCCCACGCTGGAGTCCCCCAACATCCCCCCTGCCCTGGGGGACCCGCTCCCTCGCCCCCCCGTGGCCCCCACTCACGTTGTTGGCCTCCCGCACCAGCCGCTGCTCGTGGTAGAGGATGTGCCGGATGCAGCGCACCAGCTCCATGGGGCACCGGTCGTACGTGTTCTGCAGGGAGAGCGTAGCCTCAGCCGGGCACGGGGCAGGGACATCCCCTCCCAGGCCCCGCAGCCCCCGTCTGCGACCCCCCCGCTCACCTGCAGCTGCGTGGCGTAGTGGCCCAGCTTGATCTTCAGCAGGAAGCCGTCTTCGCCCACTTGGTGGTCCGCCTTCTTCTGCAGCTCCTGGATCAGCCCCTCCAGCAGCTGCGTCGCCTTCACGTTCTCCTGGGGGTTGTCGAGGTCGATGGAGTCCCTGCGCGGAGCAGAGGGGCGGTGTCGGGGGGGCACCCGCTGGCACCCCCAAGGGTGGGTGCTCCCAGGCCCAGCATCCCCCCGCCCCGGGGACAGGGACCCCGCCGACCTACCATGCCTGGCTCTCGATCCACTGCGACAGGTAGTGCCGCACCTCGATGGGAAAGTGCTGCCCGTAGAGCGCCTGCATCTGCCGCAGGGCTTCGCCCTGGAGCTGCTGTGCCTGGATCCACACCGCCATGGCTCACCACCTGCCGGAGACGGGCTCGTCAGGGCACCGCGGACGGGCCAGTGCTGTGCCGGGGTGAGGGGCCAGCCTTGGCCTCCCCCACAAACCCTTTGTAGGAGCGTCCGGGTTCCCGAAGCCCTTTGCAGTTTCCTCTGGGTTCTCCAGAGCTGCCGGAGCCGCCTCCAGCTGCCGACGGAATGGGCATGCGGGGACAGGGGACCCCAGCTCCGTGTCACCCCCTCTTTTCTAGGAAGAGCCCTGGGGGGGTCTGGGGCCACGAAGGCGCCTCCGCGCTGCCTCCGCACATGGTAATCATTTCCCCTTGCTGCGCCGCGGGATCGCAGCCATCGCTGGCCACGCAAATGAGGAAACGGGGCTGGGGGGAGGGCTGGCAAGAAACCCAGGGTGACGCAGAGCGGAGGCCCCCCCCGCGCTCGCCCCGGCTCCTGCCCACACCCTGGCAGCGCCGGCAGCAGATGGGTAGGAGCAGCCCTGGAGCCGGGGCCATACATGACCCACCCGGCAGCCCCCCGGGGGTCTGTGGCCCCACGGCCACCGCATGCACCAACGCCGCGGAGGAGACGCTGGCTGGAGCACGGAGCTTCCCAAAGAAAGTTTTGGGGCGGCTCTGGCTCCGTGCAAGAGCGCTGCCAGATCCCGCCTGGCTCACACGGGGTGGCCGCGGCAGGCACGGAGAAAGGACGGCCAGGGACAGCACCTATAAAAAGCCCGAACGTCCCCGGCCGCAGCTGTATGTGCAGCCTGGTGGGGCCTGGAAACACAACTTGGCGGTCGAGTCGCTGAGGGTGACCCGACGGTGAGCGATGAGGGAGGGCACGGGGGGCTCACAGCCCCTCCGAGCCAAGGAGGCAGCAACAAATAGCTTTTATCCCCCAAAACGCCTGGGATTTAGTGCCGTGCGGGGGTGCCGGGCAGGGGCGCGAGGCCTCGGGCTGCGTCCCAAGGCTGGGTGGCCGAGACGGGATCCAGTTACTGCACCGGCCGGTGACAAGCAGAGGGAGCCGGGGGCTGCAAGGGCTGAGCCTCCCTCCCTCCCCAAAGTGCTTTGTTCAGCCTCAGAAATACCCGGCGGCCCAAGGGGCTCCAAAAACAGCCGGTGCCGTCCCGCGGGCAGGGGCACACGGTGGGGGACGGTGGCAGCGGGTCCAAACTGAGCAGCCACGGCCAGGGCCCTCGAGCCGCGCACACCCGCCCCCTGCGCAGGAAGAGGACCAATAACCGAGAGTTGGCTAAAAAAAATGAAATTTTCCCCTACAAAAAGGGAGGAACGTTTCCACATTCAGAGAAATCAGCCGGTTGGAAATCCTGCTGGCGAGGAGGGGCCTGGGGAGGCATAAAAAGGCGGGCGAGGAGGGAAAGGGAAGGCGGGATGGCCGACAGCAGGACGTGCGCTGGCGGTTAGAAATTGCGGACGCTTGATAAGGGCCATCGGTGAGAACCGCTGCCCCGGCAGAGCCGAGGAGAGCGGCCACGGCCGCGCCAGTGCCACCACACCACAAATGGCCAAAGTTCCCGGAGCAGCGGGGACATCGGCAGGGACACGGAGCGAACAAACGCCGCCCTGCCTATCAAGAAAATGGTGATCTCTTCCCATCTTGCGGTGACAAAACACTTCCTATTCCACTCCAGCGTGTTGTTAAGCAACGAGTCTCGGGCTGCTGCTGCGGCGAGCCGGCAGACACCACGCTCGGCCAGCGCCGGCCTGGGAGCGAGAGCATCGCCACCGGAGCACCCGGCAGAAGGGAGCCCGGCTTGGGAGCGAGAGCGCGAGCATCGCCGCCGGAGCGCCCGTCGGAAGGGAGCCAGCGCCGTGTCAGTGTTTACCAGGGGACCGTGCAGCGGCCAGCAGCAGCATGGCTCGCTCAAAGGCAAGGCAGGGCACAGCACGCCCCAAAAACACTCACGTCAGGCTTCGACACGACCTCCACGGGCATCACCAATGCAGCAGCGGGCGCTTGGAAAAGCACCCACTTTTATCTCCCGCGTCTCACCCACGGAATGACAAACCAAACCTCCCTGAGGGCCGCAGGGTGCCCCGGGCGCCCCAGCCCAAGTCACCAGCGCCTGCTGCCATGAGCAAATGAGGGGTTCTGGCCACAAGACCCCGCTCCAGCCCAACGGCATTCACCCACCCCCGGCGCCATCCCCAGCCCACCAGCCCCAGCAGGGCCGGGCAGCGCTGCCGCAGCGTCACGCGTTGCCAGGGGTCAGCCGTGCTGCAGCCGCCGGCCACACACGCACTCAAACAACTGCAAGAGACAGATAATTGCAGTGGTTTAAGCTACTTTGCATTTACTTGCTGGCAGCGAGCTATAACCCACCCATTACCGCAGCTCGGTTAACCAGCAGCAACTCAACAAGCCACAGCAACGCGCTCACCGGTGACTTATCGCCTGCGAAGCCGAGCATGTGGCGGCTTCCCGGAGGTAGGACAAGTGGCCTGGAGAGAGATCCCAGCCCCGTGGGGACAGCGTGGGCAGGGGAGGCGCAGAGGGAGGGGAGACACGGGCGGTCATCACTTCTGCATCCCACAGCTCCGCTCCCCGCGGGGAGGCACCGCCAAACTGGCTGCAAATGGGTGAAACCCCCCCAAAAGGGGCACCCAGAGCACCAGAGGCAGCGGACAGGGGGGTGATGGGCAGGGGGAGGCTGGCAGCACCGCTGGGGGCAGGGAGTGGCCAGGGCACCCGATGTGATCATACCGGGGATGGCCACATCTGCAGTGACAGGAGCGGTGGCACTCCCGGCCATGGCCACCAGCTGCAGGAAAGCCGGAGTGAGCCAAGCACGTCCACAGGCAGACAAAAGGGGGGAAATGCCTCACGGGCGAGCCCAGCAGCGGCGCCTTCCCACGTTCCCACCGCGCTTTTGCCCAGAAAGGTTGGACCAGATGATCCTCAAGGTCCTTTCCAACCCGGTATTCTGTGATTCTATGGTTCTGCGGGCACAGCAAAGCCCAAACAGGGGCAATGCCCACCCAGGAGCCGGTGCACGCGGAGCCGCGGGATGCTCGCAGGATGCTCACTGCACGCAGCCGCAGGATGCTCACAGGATGCTCACTGCACGCAGAGCCGCGGGAAGCTCACAGGATGCTCACCGCATGCAGAGCCGCGGGATGCTCGCAGCACGCAGCCACCCCGGGGACCTCCCCGTGGGCAGGAGACACCCCCGCCCTGGCACTGGCACAGCCGCCAACTGCAGCCCCATGCCCTGCAGGGCCGGGCAGGGGCTGAGGGCCAGGCAAGGCTCGGGGGGGGACACAGCAAAGGGCTCTGGCCGTAACCCCCCCTCTCCCGCACGCTAGCCCCGCACAGCCCCTCTGCTGCGGTGGCTCCTGCACTGCCCTTCGCCCGGCACTCTCCCGGCCCGGGGGTCTCCGGAGCGGTGTCCTGCCCTGGGCGGTGGCACGGCGCTTGCCTGGCGCTGGGCTCTGGCTGGCAGCAGCCACAGTGGCCTCCTCCCGCCGCAGTAAACACACGGACACGTGGTTCCTCGGCACCTCCGGGAGCCACGATCGCTTCCAGGTCAGAGCCGGCCTCGCTGGCGGCCGCAGGACCGGACCCTGCTGCCCCGGTGGCCGGTGCTGCCAGGGGGCTCCGGTCCTGCCCCAGCCCACACTGCTCCTGCTCCCCCCGGCAGCCCCGGCGAGAGGGGATCCTGCGCCCCTCAGGAAGGGCAGCCCCAAGCAGGCTCCGTACGGGGCAGGATCCGGCTCCCAGCCAAGCCCCGGCAACGGTGGTGCCGGCAGCCGATAGCAGCCGCTTGGCACTTGGAAGGGCTCCGTTCCCCCAGCACAGACACCCACCCCCCTGCCCATACGATCTCGCCCCCCTGCCCACACCGGCTCGCCCTGGGGGACACGCTGGAGCCCCCAAGCACCCCCACGGGGCTGGGTCCCCGCCATGGGCTCCCCCAGCGCGGCCCCCCTCACTCTCGCCCCTGGGCCTGCCCGCTGCTGGCAGCGAGCGCCGCTGCGCACCACGTCCTGCCCCGCCGCCGGGGGGCACGGGGGGCTCCGCATCCACTCGAGGGGCCCCGCAGCCCCAGGACCATCCCAGCTGGGGGGTTCCCCACGCACAGGCATGGCAGGGCCGGCAGAGCCTCGGGGCTCGGCACGGTTCCCGGCTCTTCCAGGGCACGGGAACCGCAGCGGGGGCTCGGCGTGCCCCGTCCCGCCATCGCACTCACCCGGGGTCGGGCTCCCCTCTGCCCCTCGCACCCCTCCGGCGTCCCGGCCCCGGGGCAGCCCAGCCACGGCTCCGGGCAGGCGCTGCCGGCAGAGCCGGGCTCCCGGGCGGCCGTTTTGCAGGCTGCGCGCTACAGGAAGGAGCGGAGAGCAGCTATTTCCTTCCAAAATGTCAGCTGCCTGCGCAGGGCAGCCAGCCCCGGGGCTGCCAGCAGCTTCCTCTGCCGCCGCTGCCTGCGTGGTGCCCACCGAGGGAGCGGGTCTGGCACCCCCTCCGCGCTCGGACACGGTGCCAGAGCCAGGCACAACTGTTGCCCCAGCCGGTCAGCGGGGCTGAGCCCCCTGACCCCCCACAGGCAGCTGGGAATGGGACCCCAGGGACCGACGCAGGAGCTCGGAGCAGGGGGGGAGATGGGATGGACTCGCTGTGCCCCCCCAACTCCACTCCATGCCCCCCGGCACACAGCACTGGGGCAAAGCCCACACCAGAAAACACTTGGGGGGCTGGTGAGCAGCCCCCGGCCCCCCTCAGAGCTGCCGGACGGGGCTCGGGGGTGGTGGGCACCGGGGCACAGTGGGTCGCGGCACCGGGAAAGGGGGTGGTTCACCCGTTTCACACCCGCCTGGGGTTTCCAGCTTCGGGCTGGGAGACAAGCTCCTTCTGGAAGCTCGGTGCTTTGATGGCTTTTGTTTGTCTCCTGCAGAAAAGCGGCGGCAGCCAACAGCTTGGGCGTCCCGGCAGCTTTGGGAGCCAAAAACGGGGAAGTCACACCGTTACAGGAACAAGGAAAACCCACGCATGGCATGATGCTGGGGAGAAACTGGCCCCACACAAGCGGAGACGCCCCAGACGGGGACCGGCGCTGCCCCCCAGGTGCTGGGGTGGGAGGTCAGGGGCCTGGGGCTGTACTTGCCCATTGGCATTTGCCACCTTCGGGAACGGTTTTTCTCCCCCTATTCAGATTTTCCCTTCCAACCACAGAGGCCCAGAAACCTGCGTCAAACCAAAACCACCAAAATACCCTACGAAATCCCAGCAAATTCCCTTGAATCCAGGGGCCGGGACCTAGAGAAAAAAAAAAACAAACCACCCCGGTGTAGCCACAGATACAACCGCTGCCCCAGCACCGGTGGGATTCCCCCAAATGCCGAGCACGGAGCGGGACCAGCACCGGCAGGACTAGGTCCCCGCGGCAGAGCAGGGGGGCCATGGCCACGCTGCTGCCCTCCCTGGCTGAGCTCGCCGCAGCGAGAGCCAACGCCAGTCCCCCCACCCCAGTCCCCCCATCCCTGGGGACACCAGGCACCCAGGACCACCCGCTCAGCTCCGGCACAAAGAGCCGGCTGTGCCGGACCCCACGCGGGCTGGGCTGGAGGCTGCGGCCGCAGAGGAACAACAGGGGTCTGTCTGGGTGCCGGGAGTGGGGGGGGGGGGCGAGGGGGGGAGTTGGGGGCCGAGCAGCGCGGTGCAGGCAGCTTGCCCACCCTCCAGCTGCAGGCAGCCAGCGCCAGAGCAGAAGCCAGGCGCTGGTGGGCAGGACACACCGCTCAGCCACACCGGCAGAGCCCAGCGCCCACCCGGCCCCCTGCGGGCACGAGTCCAGCGTGGATCCTGCGGGGACACCCGCCGCGGGGACCCCAATCCCCACCAGCGCCTGTGCTGCCCCCGCCGTAAGCCCGCAGACAGGATTAGAGAGGCCTGGGCAGAGCTTTACTTACTCCTGGCTCCCTGGGGCCAAGCAGCAGAATTAACTGGCTGCGGGGCTGGCACGGCAGGGAGCTCCCGGCTCCGACGCCTCCGGATCCCGGGGTTTCCCCTAGGCTCGGTGGGGGGATCCCGGGGAAGGCACGGAGCCACTGCATCCCACTGCCCACCCACAGCATCCCAGCTCCGGGCAGGCACCAGTCCTCGCTCCGGAGGGGATGCGCAGCCACCACGTGCCAGGGCACTTGATGAAGGTATTTTTCCTCCATGATAATAATCACCCATCCCAACCCCCGGAACACCATGCTGGGGGTGAAGCACCCGCCGGCAGGAGGTGCAGCCCCCAGGGACTCACATGCCACCTTGGTGCCCACTCCAGCCCAGCGGGGAGGGTCCAGCTCCGGTCCCCTCCTGCATCCCAGGAGGGAAGAGGCATCAATGCAGCCCTGGGGAAGGGCAGGGAGGTGACAGCATCCCAGCGATGCCCCCCAGGGATGGGGCGGCAGCTTCAAGGAGGTCAAGGCAGAAGCCCCCGCACCCCCAACAGCCGGTTCATCCTTGTGTTGTCCCTTCCAACAAACCAGCCCAAAAGAGCAGCCACCTCCCAGCAACCCTGCAGCCACTCCCGGGTCCCGCGCAGCCCCTGGCACCGGGGCCACCTCCAGCACAGCCCCAGCCCCGGGCTCGCTGCTAATCCCTGCTCAGACCAGCGCCAGCCCTGGAGGGATGGGCTGGTCAAAAGGACCTGAGGATTAAGCTCATTTCAGCATCGAATTAGTCCCGATTGGGGTCTGGAGACATAATTTCATTTTATCTGCCACGCTCTGGCGAGCACACACAATCGCACTAATCCAGTCGCCGACCGGGATGGATTTGCAGAGCGGGACCCAGGTGGGCCGGGGCAGACACAGGCAGCGCAAGCACCGCTCCGACCACATCCATCCCCCTCGTGCTCCGCGCGGGGCAGGGGAGACGGTGCAGGAGCCTCCCCCATCCCCTGGGACCAGCTCAGTCTCATGCCACGGCACGGGCACCCAGGGTCTGGGGCAGGGCAGGGACAGGCAGAGGGATGGCAGCCCCCCGAGGGCACCCGCTGCCCTGCCCGGGGAAGAGGCACCAACCACGCTGCGAGACAGCGTAGGGTACGTGCGGGACCCACCGTGCAGCCGCAGTTGGGCGGGCAAACCCTCACGCCCCCGTCTTTGGGAGTAAACACCAAACGCGGGCTGCGAGCACCCGGCTACGCACGAGGATGCTCCAGCAACGGCAGATACCGGGTGCTGCTCTGCACCCACCGCCAACAACTGCCGGTGTGGAGCCTGCAGGGTGCCTGAGGAACCCTTGCCAGCCCACGCAGACGTCCCAGCACAGCAGCACCCGTCACCCCCACATCCCCCTCCGAGCCATTCGCAGCCGCCGCAGCAGCCCCACGCAAGGTGATGCTCCCGCACCCGGTCAGCGGAGCAGAAGGGAAGAGGGGTAAAGCCTTGGCTTCCAAAGAGGGGACACGCAGACACACGGGGATGCTGGCAGGAGGAGGGACAAGTCAGAATGGGAATAAAAAACCAAAACGCTACTGGTTTCTGCAACAAAATCCCCAGTCAGAGCGGGTAAACCCCACAGCCAAACCTGGCCAGGGGTTAAACGCAGCATTCATTCCCAACGCACACAGATGCGTCTGGGTGGGAGAGCCGGGTTTCGGCTTCCCTCGCCCCGCAGCGCGGAGCGGCCCCAGGAGGGTGAGCAGAGTCCTGGCCCCCTGGCTGCCCCGCCAGCACCCCACCGACGCGTTTCCAAAAGGCTCAGGTGACTAATGGGGATATAAACGGAGCACGCCGGGCCCAGGCAGCTGTGCCACCCTGAGCTGCAGCCCCCCCAACCGCGTGTTAACGCCACCAAATAGGACAAAGATCATTTTACAGCTGTTTTAGCCGGTGCGAAGGGCTTGGATACGCCGCAAGTGAGAGCTGCCTCTTTCTCCGCTAAAAGCTTTGTGGACAGCCATCGAGCGAGAGGGGACAAAGAGACAGACGGAGCGCGCAGCCGCGGCTCTGCCGATGGGCACCGGCTCTCCGAGCTCTGCCCCAGCACCAGCCTTTTCCCCAATTCCCTCCCTGGCAGAGCCGCGCTATAAACCAGCGTTTACGTCTCATAACAACAGGAAGACACGAAGTTGCAGCGAGAATGGAGATTGCAAAACTCACCAGTGACTGAACAGGGAGCGAGTGGTGACCATGGCACGGTTCGCCTCCGCCACTGCGGCCACCCCAGCCTGGCCAGGAGCCGCCCGGCAGCACATCGCTCCCCAGCCTGACGGGAAGCAGGAGCCGGCACCAAGGGAAACGCGGGGCGAGAAGCGACAGCCAGCGCTCCTGGCCCCTCTGGGGCAGCCAGATGGGTGGATTCTGCTTTATCAGCAAGTCAGCTCAGCCCTATCGGCCAGGAAGCCGTGTTCGCATGTGTGCCTCCCCCTCGACATTTCCCAACGCGGCGGGAGAAGCGGTTCACGGCAGCCTACCTTTTATCAGCCAGCAGATGTTGCTAGAACTGTTGCTGCGTGTAGAATTCGGGCATGCCCAGCCCGCTTGGATCCCTGCGCCGGCCACGCGGTGCCAGGGTAAACACCCGCCCCCTTCCTCCGGGATCAAAACACTTCGGGGTTGCAAAATAGACACCCCATGAAAGGAAAGGCATGCCACAGAAACATTACAGCTGTCGAGGCTACTTCTCCCAGGGCATGCCGGAGCCCCGGAGCCAGCAGCCGGCACAGGCTTCCCAGGCCGGAGCTGCCTGCGCGAGCCCCAAGCCACCCCGGTGAGGCGGGGACCGGCGAGCCCCTGCCTCCGTCCCCCGGCACCCGTAGCCCTGCGTCGGCACCGCCGCGGTGCATTGGACACGTAATGCGGAGGCTGCTCCAAGGGCAGCACCCGCACGGTGGGAAGCCGGTGGCCGGGCAGAAAGTCCATGGCCCTCAGCGCAGGCACGCAGGGGATGCCGAGGGGAGGGCGATCCTGCTCAACCCCCACGCCGTCCTGCCCGTGCCTGCGCTCCCGCCAGCTCCCCGGGGCTGCCGCGAAGTCCGTCGAGCCCAGACCGGCTTACAGTAATTCCTTGCAAACCAGAAAGTCATTTCCCAGCTGACGGGGACGCTTTACTGTACTCGGCACAGCACAGTCACCACTCGCCGCCCCACCACCCACGCCGTGGAGGAGTACAAGGAGCAGGGATTTTTCGCAAGTAGAGTATCTGGGTTTTGCTATCACTCGAGAGAGAGCTGGGAAACCCCACGGCGAAGACCTCACAGCCGTTTTGGAGTCAGCACTTCCCCTGCAGCGAGAGGGGAAGGTCCCTCCAGAGGCTCCGTGCAACCCTGCGCTGAGCATCCCCGGCTGCGGCTCCCCGTCCCCAGCGCTGGTGCCAGCATCCCTTGTCCTGCCCCAAAGCGTCGTCCTCGGGACAAGGCGGGGGCACCAAAGCCAGCAAGGTGGCTCTAATGACAACTGCTGCGGGGCAAACACCCCCCCCCAAAGGGGGACACTGTCAAGGTGCCATGAAACGCAGCCTGGGTGACCGCTGCCCACCACGCCCCGTTGCCAGCCCGGCTCTCCCGCGTCCCCGGGCATGGGCTGTTGGCACCTCTCAACCTGCACCGCAGCTCCTCCTCCACGTGGCTGCACACGCGGCGCGGCACAGCCCTGGGGACAAGCCCCGCTCTCCAGGGACAGTTATAAAACCCAAGGAGACGGTCTCCATCCTCACATCCAGCATCCCGGGGGCGTGGGAGCCACGCCAGGTCGGGCTGCGATCCCAATGGCTTTGGGAGCACCTGGGGCTCGCTGCAGCTGCCCGCAGGCAGGTGACCCCTACACCCCCAACGCCTCCCGCTCACCGGAGCCACGCAGACGGGAGAGAGCCACACGTGGTGCTGGGCCCCGACCAAACCTCCCTCCAGTGTGGGATCGCTGCGCTGGGGGCAAACGTATGGAAGCACGATGGCAAACCCCGAGCACCACAGCCAGCCAGCCCTCCCATGCCAGCACAGGGCTGCGCTCCCCATGACAGGCTCAGAGCCTTCCTCCCGAAGTCGGGGCACAGGGATGAGGGGGAACAAAGATCCCGCAGCTCAGGGCTGGCCCCCTGGTGCCTGCAGTGGTGGACAGGCTCTCCAGACCACCCCACGGTAAACACACCAGCTGCATCCATGGATGCCGGCTACCAGGGCTTGCACAGCTCCGGCTGCAGCCATGAGTGACACCAGGGACATGGCCTGGCCACAGGCAGGTGTCGGGGTGAGCCAGCCCGGGGCCAGGAACATCCTGCTGCAACAAGGCGACCTGTGCTGCGGGGACTTCGGGCACCATGTCCCGGCCATGGATGAGCCACGTGGCCCTACACCGTGGTCCCCCCCACGGCAGCACCGTGCACTGCACCCCTCGGCAACGCACCTCAACAAATGGTTTGTTGTCACTGCCTGTCCCCTGTCCCCTGCCATGGGGCTCGCTCGTGAGTTCGCGCGAGCCACGGCCCCAGCTCCGCGCTGCAGCGCGTGTCGGAGGTGTCACCGCCGTCAGCAGTTCAGGTGGAGGCAGAGCCGGGGAGCCCCGGCAGTGACAGTGCCCGCACCCCAGTGACAGTGCCCGCACCCCGGCGCCGACACGAGCCGGGCGCTGGAGCCCCGGAGCCGCCCGGCGTCAGGGCGAGGAGCCACCGGGAGCCCGGCCGGGCGCAGGGCCCTGACAGCTCCCGTATCCCGCCGGACAGGTGGCCGCCGCTCCCTGGGCTCGCAGTCACCCGGCTGCGTGTCCCGGCCAGCGCACGAGCTGGGTGAAAGGCCACCGAGCGCTGCAGGCCCCCGGGGTGTCACCGCTCCCGCCTCGCACCGGGGAACATTTCCCGGCCGCCTTCGACCCTGCCCGGCAGCGCGGGGCCGCGCGTCCCCCCCCCCGGTGGCGAGCGGGATCCCCGTCCCGCTGTGCTCCCCGCGGCCGGACCCCCTCCCCCCGCGCCGGGACGCGCGGCGCCGGTCCAGGAGCTCCCCCCGCGGCCGCCGCTCAAGCTGGGCCCGGCCCGCGGTGGTGGTGGTGGCGGCGGCGGCGGGGGGCACCGGCCCCGCTCCACCGGGCGAGCAGCGCCCCGGCCCCGGCCCCGGCCCGCGCAAAGTCCGCCCGCCCCCGCGGGGAGCGCGGCCCCGGGGGCGGCCCCGCGGCTGCCCGCGCCCCCGCCCGCACCTGCGCGGCCCCCCCCCCCGCCCTCGCCCGCAGCCAGGCCGCGGCCCGCCCGGCCCCGCACCGCCCCGCCGCCCGTTACGAAACGCACAAAATATCACAATATTTACCGGCGGGAGGGGACGCGCCCCGGCCGCCCCCCGCCGCGGGTGCCCCCGGCCCCGCCGCCGCCGCCCCCGCCCCGGCGGCGGAAAGCGAAAGCGGCCCCGGCCCCGGCCCCGTGCCCGGTCCCGATCCCGATCCCGGCGGCGATGGCGGCCCAGCACACGGCCCTACCTGCGGCCGCGGCGGCGGCTGCGGTTCCGCTGCTCCGGCGGCTCTCGGCGCTGGGCTCCGCCGCCGCTCTGCCCCCTCCGGCCGCCGCCGCCGCCGCCGCCGCCTGCGCCGCCCCCCCGCCGCCGCCGCCGCCGCCGCCCGGCCCGCGCGGCACCACCCCCCCCGGCACCGCCCCCCGCCCGCCTCCGCCGCGCCGCCGGCACCGGCACCGGCACCGGGCACAGCACGAAGCCGATGGGAGCTTCAGTACCGGCTACGGCGGGGCACGATCCGTCACCGGAGTTCGGCACGGGGTACCGGGGAAGCCCAAACCGGTACCGGGCGTTGGTGGCGGTAGGAGCCAGCATCGGCACGGGGCCCTTGCACCGGGGGATTCCACTCCAACACCAGCCCTGGCAGTGGGGGGAGACCACCGTGGTACCAGGCACGGGCACCGGGATCAGGCCCCCGCCACCGGGCACGGCTGGGACCCCCCCACCGGCACCGGGACCCTCCTCTGCGCCTCTCCTCCCACGCCCTTCCCAGTCCCCTGGGTCTCCAGCCATTTCCCCCCCGCCGCCACCGTCCCTGCCCACAGGACAGGCTCTTTCCCCCCAGCCCCCCAGCCGCCCACCCACGCCGCTGTGCCCGGCCCCACTGCGGCACATCCCCGCCAGCCGCTGGGCTGTGGCGAAGGTGCGAACGCTGCCCGTTGCACTTATTAATGTTTCTTAATGGTTTCTTTGTGCTGTGCTGCCTGCAGGCCCCGGCTGCCTCCCGCTCTCCCGTGCCCGCGGAAGACGGGTTTCCCGTGGGAGCCGTGTGGGCCCTGCCGGGGTTCGCATGAGAGCGCGAGGAGAGAAAGGAACTCCCATCCCAAAAAGCACGGGATGAGTAACACCATCGCCCTGGCTCCCTCCTCTCCACAGGCTTCCTCCCTTCTGGTAACGCAGCCATGGGCACGTGGGGGGACCCGGCGCGAGGACGCGGCACTGGGGCTGCTCCAGCCGCTCCGCCGGGCTCGCAGGGAAAGGCACAGGCGCCGTGGGGCTGGCGGTGCAGGGGGATGCCGCCATCCAAAGTTGGAGAAAGCGGGAATCCACCAGCCCCGGAAGCTCCTGGGGCAAGGAGCCTCCAGGGACAGGAGTCATACAAAAGGCGAGACCAGCGGGGACGAGCACAGCCGCCATGAGCCACCTCCCAGTGACAGAGCTCGAGCTGGTACCCCCCACGCCGGCGTGCAGCACTGGGGGCCGCTGCAGGTCGGGAGCACTGGCCCGGCGTCGCGGGGTCTGTGGGGTTTGTCAACTCCCACCAAGACCTTCTGTGCCAGGTCTTGCCCCACCGTCCTGCTCCCCTGCTGCTGTGGTACCGGGTGGCTGCACGCGCGGCTGTGGGGGTGCCTTGTGCTGACTCTCGCCAGTGACCGCACCGGGCGCTCCGTGTGAAGCAAGCTCGGTTCCCCTGGCTGGATACGGTTGCCCTCTCCCCCTGCAGGCCCTGGGCTGAGGACGTGAGGACACGTGCACGGCCGGGGTCCGCACCGCAGCCGGGTCCCCAGCGGTGCCGCAGCCTCATGCACCCATGGGGCGAGGACGCTGGGAGCGAAGGCAGGGGAATGGGCACCAGTGCATCACCTTCTCCCGAGCTGGCACGTCCCCCGCGAGCTGTACGGAGAACCGAGGCACTACCCAGTCCTCTGGCATCCTCCAAACAGGGACAGGCGGCAGCTGCCATGAGAAAACCAGCCCAAGGGGCCCTCGCACAGCTGCCCACCCACAGCAAACACCTGCCCAGGGCGATGGGGCACCCCGGGTGACGGGGCTCCCCGGGTGACGGGGCTCCCCGGGCAGCGTGCGGCGGCGGGGCGAGGCGGCCGGGCAGGAAGCAATACTGGGTGTGCTTGTTTCTGCTTGAACGCTCTCGCCAGCCGCATGGGATCTCCTGGGCTTTCACTTTCGTTACCAGTTAATATTCTGCGGCCTAAAGAAGCTCTGGAGGGAAATTCAGTGCATGGCGCCGTCCCTCTCCGGCCTGGGAGAAGCGTGGGTGATCCCTGCCCGGCGATGGCGAGCACCCAGTGCCCACCGGGAGGGACGGGCCCGGCTCTCCTCGCTCAGGTGCCAGCGCTGGGACAGGATGGTTCTCGGGACAGTTAATGCGCCAGCAATTGCAAATCTCTTGGCAATTAGGTAAAAGCGCAGTTCCAAGTTGTCACCTCTCCATCTTTTTTAATGTTGCTTTTGTATTAAAGTGGGAGTGTAATGACAGGACACGGGGTAACGGCCTCAAACTGAAGGAGGGGAGATTTAGATTGGATACCAGGAGGAAATTCTTTATGGTAAGGTGGGGAGGCGCTGGAACAGGTTGCCCAGGGAGGCTGTGGCTGCCCCATCCCTGGAGGTGTCCAAGGCCGGGCTGGATGAGGCTTGGAGCAGCCTGGGCTGGTGGGAGGTCTCCCTGCCCAGGGCAGGGGGTTGGGACTAGATGATCTTTAAGGTCCCTTCCAACCCGAACCATTCTGTGGTTCTGTGATTCTCTTTCCTTCCGGAGTGCGCAGCCGTGGGAGCGAGCCCAGGGGACAGCGCTGTGAGCCCCGAAGGCCGGGGCCATGGCAGGAATGCGGCAAGATGCCCACGGACCCTTGTCCGGCTGGCAAAGCCAAGGCCTTTGGGGGTCTGCTGCCCGCAGTGACACCCCCAAACAGCCTCTCTGCAGCTCCAGCTCCTCACGCCCAGCCCGGCTCCACGTGTCCAGGTGCTCCACCTGCTCCCATGCAAATGCCAGCCACGAACCGGTGCTTTTCGGCTCGCCTCCTCCCCGCCAGCCCTCGCCACCTGCCCAGAGCAGCCCGGGATGAACGGGACAGCCTGGAGGGACAAGTGGCTCCAGCTCGAGTAGCTCCCAGCTCCCACCAAACGTTTCATCGCCTGCGCTCATACACTTGGGCGGCATCTCACGCACACGGGGCTGACACATCGGGGCTGAGCCGCTGCCAGCACAGTCCTGGCTGCCGTTCCCAGTGCTCCCACGGCGCTCCAGACCTCGTGGGGAGGTGAGCTGGGATGCCGGCGACCCGGGGGTGAGCTCCCAGCGTGGGGCCAGCACGTCCCACGCCGTCTTTTTTCCACTAAGACAAAGGAAAGGAATGGGGAAATCAGCGAAAGGACTGCACTCCCTGCCCTCCCTGCCTTGGCTGGGGACGCTCACGCTCCAGCGAGTTGCATCACGCGGACAAACGGCTTTCACAATCCCCGGCCCACATAACCCATCGGCGCAGTCATCCAG
Source organism: Rissa tridactyla (assembly GCF_028500815.1). Lineage (NCBI taxonomy): Eukaryota > Metazoa > Chordata > Aves > Charadriiformes > Laridae > Rissa > Rissa tridactyla. The sequence goes on along the minus strand of NC_071484.1, from coordinate 5,696,346 downwards.
GCACTGGCTGCTCCGGCTGAGAAAATCAAGGTCACACGCAATGTCTGCCTCTGCCGGGCCCCTGCCCGGGCACAGCGGGTCCGGGTGGATCCGGAGGGTCCCAGGGGTGCGGTGCTCCCTGTGCCAGAGACCTGCATGGCCACGTGTGCTCGGGAGAGCTGGGAAACGTACACAGAACATCCTCCGTTCCCTCTCCCCTTCTTTCCGACTTCTCCCTCCCCGTTTTGATAGGAAGGGGGGAAAAAAACAGGGGGAAGAAATTAGGGATGGGAGAGAAAGTGGAAAGTGCTCCATGCCGAGAGGGCAAATGGAATCAAATTGAATCGAATCAAATCAAAGCTTTGTTTCAAACAGATCCCAAGGAAAACTCCGAGCTGGGTGGTGGGGATGTTACCCAAGAGAAATTCTTCCTTTCTGGAGGGAGGAAGGGAACGGGGGAATGGCAGTTGCAGCAATAACCGATGGAGAGGCTGCTCCGACTCTGCCCCGACTCTGCCCCGGTGCTGCCTCCGCCGCGGTGGCCGCGCTGGTGGTGGCTTTTGGGGACAAGGGGACCAGGCCAGACCCTGCCAGCGACAGGCAGCCCCAGGATGTGTCCTGGCAGGACGGACTCTGCAGACGCCAGAGGCGGTCCCTGGGCACGGCTGGTGTCCCCTCACCGCCGTCTCGCCTGGCCCTGCTCCGGTGGAGTGGGCAGACCCTGCCGCGGGACAGCCGGGGATCTGCCAGGGGATCTAACGGGCAACACCAGCACCTCCGGGCAGGGCTGGAAAGGCAGATTTTCCAGCCGACCGAGCACCGCAAAGCGCCCGAGCCCACTCACAACCCCGGCAAGCTCCCGGCGCAGCTGGGTCCCTGCTCTCATCGGGGCGTCTCTTGTGTTGGTCCTCGGAAAGTCTCACAAAAGCCTCTGGGAAGGTAAACAGTGCCCAGGCTGAGCTGCGGCCAAACACGTTGTCATCTCAGATGAGCTCAACAGGATGGCGAGTGACGCTGCACATTCAGGGGAGAGAGGGAGCATGGGGCTTCGTAATTGATTTCCTAGAAAATTGCCTCTGTGTTTGGAGCAGGAGCGTGAGGAGCGCAGGCAGAGCAGCCTTCTTCTCTAAGTGACATCTCGAGGGTCTTAATTATTTCTCAGGAGTGGAAGCATTTATTTAGGCAGCCTCTGGAGAGGTCCCAAGGCTACTGGCTACTGCCCTCCCCTCCCCAAAGCCCTCCCGGCACATCCCGTACCCAAGGCTCCTCCGCATCCCCCTCTGCCATGCCTGGGACACGCAGGGCGCAGGGCTCGGGGCTCGGCCATAGCACAAACACACCAACCATGTCGCCTGCGGGCACGGCGCAGTCTCTGCCCCATCCCTGCAGGATTATCGGGGCGGGGGGGGTGTCTTGCCGAGGACCCCGGCCTCAACCCATCCCTGCTTTGGGTCCCCACGTGGTCCCAGCTCTGTGCCGAGGCCAGAAAACCCTGTTGTGATAATCCAGCCCAGTTAATGCAAACCAGATGAATCCCCAAATTAGTCACAGCTACATGTTTTCCCACTCGGTTTCAAACGCAGGGAGGGCGAAGCTTTGGCAGGGCTGCATTGGCACCGCGGACCCGCAGCTCCCGGCACCGTGCCCTCCTGGCCCACCCTGGTGGCCCCCAGCCCCTTCTGCTCCGGGTGCGGGTGCCCATGGCAGGGACGGCGGCACGGGCTCGGCCACGCGAGCTCAGCGAGCCACAGCCATCCCCCCTGCGGCGGATTTCCCAGCACTGGAGCCGCTCCCGGGTCTCCCGGCCAGCGCCGTCCCCAGCTCCTGGCCCCGGCAGCATTTGCTCCCCACGGGCTCTGCGGAGCAGAGCAGGCAGGAGCTCCTCGGGCTGCAGCGAGGAGCTGAGGCCGTTGCCTTGTGGTCCCAGTTTCCAGGGTAGCCAGGGGTCTGTCTGCCCCTGCCCCAGGAAAGTGCCATCCTGGTGCCCAGGCACGTCCCGTCCCGATTTCCCTGACACCGGCCATGAATCCTCCTCCGGGGAGACAGGGGTGCACCCAGTGCTGCCAAAGCCGGGGTGGGTGCAGGGCTCCTCAGGCTGTGCCACGACGGCCCTGCGGTCCCCCGGGACCCGGCATGACGCAGAGGGGTCGGGCTGGAGCCGGACGGGCTATTTCTGCCGTGGCCACCCCAGAAGTCGTTTCCTGCCAGGCTGCCACAGCCGAAGGATGCGAAGGGAGGTCCCATCGGAGAGCTGGCCCAGATGAGCCCCACGGGGCTCTGATCCCACCGGGAGAGAGAGGATGCCAAACCCCAGGGATGGCGGAGGCTGGTCCCACGCGCTGCTTGCGGAGAGCGGGGCCGGCACCAGCCGGGGGACGGAGGGGCAGCACGGACCCTGCCAGGGGACAGCCAGCACAGCGGGGAGCTGACGGGCAGGGGAAGCGGGAGCCACCCGGGAAGCTCATCCCCATCGGAAGCCAGCTCAGCCCCACGGTGCCTCGTGCCAGCAGGAGGGGACGACCTGCTCCAGCAAAAACCTGGGAAATGGCATTTTGTCCGAGGGGGAATTTCCACAGGAAACCTCTGCTTCCAGCCACTCGGATATGGCTGGGAACAACCCCAGTGAACGCTCGGTCTCAGCAGCCCACAGGCGTTATTGCCTGGGCAAAAGCTCTTTGTTCCCTCACATCATTCATCCAGCTGGGAAAAAAACCATCCGGGTTTCTGCCTACTGAAAAACACGGGGCAATAACGGCCAGTCCGGCTCTGCGATGGGAACTGGAGCCCCCCATCATCCCAGCGGGTGCCGCTGCACCCCGGGGGGGCATAGGGGGCCCAGCCAGCACCCGTGGCCCAGCCGGGACTAAGGACACAAGCATCTCGTGCCCACCCCGGGGCCTGGGCTGGCTGGGGGACACCCAGGAGGGGGTCACCGGGCAGCACCCGGCCCCCCACCCCACGCCGATGCAGCCGCACGTCCCCGCGCTCGCCAGAGCGCTCCCCTCGGCAGAGCCCAGGTTGCCACAGTAACCGCTCGGTCCCAGCCGGCTGCTGCCATCAACACGCTGCCACAGGAGCCAAAGCAGGAACCCAAAAGCCAGAGCAGCCCCCAAGCCCACCCAGGGCCGTGTCCTGCCCCCGCGGCGGCCGGAGCTGGAAGAGGTGGCGAGTGGGCTGCTCCGAGGGGAAAGGCGGCCGCCGGCTCCATCCTGGCCAGCAGCGGGGCGAGGCGGGAGCCATAGGGCAGCCATGGGGCACTGCCCGTGGGGTCCGGCTCTGGGGGGTGGCGGGGAGGGGACAGCTCGTGCTCCCGGGGCTGGTGGGTTTCCAGCAGAGCTGCTGTGGCTGGGGGAAGGCAGAGGGACACAGAGGGCTCCTACCGACGGTGGCGTGTGCTAATTCCCAGGCTGCGTGCTGAGGGACACCGAGGAACACGCGCCTCTGGCAAGAAAATAGGGGGGAAAAACCCCACCCGAGGAGCCCCACTGTGGCGGGCTGGCAGCTCGGGGCGCGCAGGGCTCGGAGGCTGATTTTGGCCAAGCCCCACCAGCCTCCCAGGCAGCGTTGGTCCGTGGGGGCGGTCAGGAGCCGCGTCGGGTCCTTTACCCAACGCGGGGCGAGCTGAGCCCTCGGCGTCGGTGCCGGCAGAGCCAAACGCCGCGCTCCGAGCTGGGATGGGATGAATGCGTGAAAATGGGCAGGTCGTGTCCCTCTGGCCCGGCAGCCGCGGGCAGGGCTGGCAGAGGGTGGCATTTGGGGACCGCGCTGTGCTGAGCTCGGGGTCTGACCTCTCCCACACCTGGCAGCGGGCGCCGCCGCCGAGACCTTGCTTGGCCCAGCTCCGCTGCGTATTAAAGTTTGAGAGTGGTGCAATATTTGACTTGTTTTATGAGCGTTGGGAGGCAGGGATGGCATTTGGCTTGGGCAGCCACGGCTTGGTGCTCCGCAGCTCAGCTCAGAGCCGCCTCCGACGAGGGCCTGCCGAGGAGGGGGCTTGGACGGACGTTCGGAGCAGAGCATCCCACCTCTCTGCCCCGCTCCACCACGATGGCAGCACACGACCGGACAGGGGAAGGATGGAGGAGGAGACCGCAGCGCCCGTCTGCCCCCCGGCAAACCAGCAGGTACGGAGCAGCGTTTCACGGCTCCAGGCAGCGCTGGGCACGGCCTCGGCCAGGGGCTGGCACAGGGGGCTGGGGGGAGCTGGGCACCGACCCCCGGCGCTGCCCGGGGTCTTCGTGCTGCCCACGTGCATCGCCCCGCCGAGCCACGGGCGAACGAACGCTCCTGCCCACCCACGGCGCTCGGGTCAGCGCTGCCACCCCCTCGGGGACAAGGGGGGGCTGCTCTGGCTGTGGGGGACGCACCTCGGTCTGCGCGAGCTGAACCGGAGGCGGTTTGGTAACACAAACAGTGGCCACGATGGGCTGCGTGGGAGCCACCGCAGGGGCGGCTCGGGGCGGGTGGGGGCACCCACAGCCTGGGGGTGAGGGCAAAGGGGGGGGTTGGGACCCACAGGGCTGGGGCTGGACCCATGGCTCTGCCACAGCCTCGCTGATCCCTATCCAAGGGTTCATCCCCTGGGAACTCCCCACATGGCACCAGTTGGGCTCATCCGGGACCGGCAGGACCCCGGGGCTCGGCCGGCGGTAGCCACGGCCCCATGACAGCTGCCAGCCCCGGGGTCCCAGCGGCACCGGGTGGCCGCTCGTCCCCGTGGGGCCTCCCCATCCCTGTCACGCAAATGTCTGCTTCCCAAGCGGCTTATCTGCATTTGGAAACCCCTAATCCGTTTGCACATTTGGCTCGGATGCCGTTCCCGCTGCCGGAGCGGGGAGGGGGGGCTGCGGCCTTGGGGAAGGGGCAAAGCCGCCCCCGTGACCTCCTTTCGGAGTCACAAACAACCCCATTCCCCAGCGCCCAGCCCCGCCGCAGCGCCCAGCGTGGGGAGAAAGCGAGGAGCCCAGCCCCACATATCAGCAGCCCCCCAGGGATGGCTTGGGTGTCGGGGGGGGGGGGGGATAGAGGGGCAGCGGGTGCCCCTGCCCTGGCTGCCCCCCGGTGCCACCGGGACCTTCCCCTGGCACTTTCTCCTGCTGCAAATCAGGCTGCGGCACTTGCCCACCGCAACGGCCCCCCCCGAGATGGGATGGGGGGGGCCACTGAACCCCGTTACTGAAGGGCCCGGCCCCCCGCCCTACACCCGGGGAGCGGGGCAGGTTCCGACAGGGATGCAGCAGGGCGTGTGGGCGCAGGGAGATAAGAAACCACTTATCTGCAGGAGCGTGGGACGGGACGCTGCGTTCCTGACAGCAAACGGTTGTGGCAACCCCAGGGGTTTGCATATCGGTAAGAAAATTCCTCGTGCTGGGGTTTCCCACCCCGTCCTGCAGCTGGCAGAGGGGAGCTGGGAACTGCCGGGGAAGGAGTGGGGGGGGGGGGGGGGGGTGTCCCTGGGGCTGGGCTGGGGCACGTCCCCGTGCGAGCCACCCCCCAACGGCACCCGGGCTGCGCTGCCAGGAGCGGGCGCATGGTCCCCCCGCCGCTGCCTCGGGGCTGGAAGGGGTTTGCCAGCTCCATGCAGAGCCCTGGTGTGTTTTGGCGGTGAAATGGAGGGGCCTGGGGGGGTGGGCTGGTTCCCAGAGTAGGGACTAGCGCTGGCCGCAGACCCGAGCGGGATGCTCCCGGGTTGGGGAGGGCGCAGGAGGCTTCAGGGCCACCTCTGGCCCCTCGAACCAGCCCAGCGCAGCCGGTCCCACGGGGGCTGCAATGTGTGTGTGGGGGGGGATTTATTGAGCATGACCTGCATGAAAAATCCCCCTGCTAATCCCGCCCTGACGGAGCGATAATCTCAGAGCCCAAACCCCACCACGATCCTGCTGCTCCGCGGCGTTGCGGGGGGCTGCGGGTGGCAAGGGCTGGGGTGCGGATCCAGGGGGAGACGGGGGTGCTCCATGGGCAGCATGGCGCCGTCTGGCTGCTCCTGGCCCCACCGAGCCTGGGACTTGCTGTCCCCGAGGCTCAGAGCCGCTGGCCGGGGTTTGTCCCCGTGGGGCGAAGGGTGCCAGCTCCGGCGCGTCCCCACGAGAGGGCAGGACAGGCCCACGCTGCAGCCCGGGGCCAGGTCCCTGCAGGGCGGCCATGCAGCCACCCCAGGGCCACAGCCCCAGGAGAGGGACAGTGGGGACAGGCACCTGCCCCCAGAGCCCCCCGGGGACGGAGGCAGCCGAAGGGCAGAGGGGTCCCACTGCGGCCCCCGGCCTCCAGCAAGCAGGGCCCCGGCGCAACCGCCTCCTCCCACGCTGGCACCGGCGTTTCCTTGACGCAAGCGGAGGAGACCCAGCGCCGCTCGGGGGCAGAGAGAAACCAGCCCGGGGCTATGCTCCCCCCCCCCTGCCCCGGCAGCCCCCCGGGAGTGGGGCCTGAACACGCCGCCGGCCCACGCTTGCCGGGGCAGCAGCGGCGGCGGCGGCAGCAGCTGCTTCGCGCCCCGCAAACCGCAGCTCTGGCGTCAGGGCCGGCGTTCCGCTGCGAGAGGCCCCAGTTCCCGGAGCGGGGTAAGGCGGGCGGCGCAGGCGAGCCGGCTGAACTCACAGCCCCAGAGCACGTCGCTTCAGAGCCTTTATTTTGGAGAAAGTTAAAGCCTGTAGATACAGCAATAAAATATACAAAAAAATAAAAATTTTTTTACAGTATTGAGTGCTGCCCGGGGCTACAGCAGCTGGAGGCAGCTACGCGCGAGCAAGGGGCACGGCCCTCGTCCCCTCGGGGCACCTCCCAGCTCCAAAGGGCCTTCTTGTCCCCCGGGGCAGCCACAGTCACCGTCTCCTGCCCACACAGGGACGGGGGCTGGCCCGGACCCCCCAGCCCTCTGCTTTCCCCGGGGATCTCCCCCTGCCCGCAGGCTGCGATGCCGACAGCGCAGCCCCCAGCCGGTGCGGGGGGACACCCCACCGCCATTACTGGGCACAAGTGCCAGAGCCGGGCGTCGGGTCCACCCTGCGCCGCAGCGGCATCACCGGTACAGATGATTGAGGGTTTCTCTCCACCCAGGACCCAGTTAAGACCCATCAGACGTGTCCAACCCAGGGCTGGTGCCCACTACGTTTCTCTGCCGCTGTCACCCACAGCCTCGGTGACAGCCCAGCCCTGAAGCACCGGCCCGGCCAAGCACAGCACACAACCTCCCCCCCCCCCCGCCACCCCCCGGGCAGCCACAGCTCCGTTAGCACCCCGGGGAGGGGGACAGGCAGCCTTCCTGCTCCCTCTTCTTCCTCGCTCATCACTGTCTGTGTGCCCACCGCATGGAAAGGGCAGGGCTCCCCCCGTTTGGGGGTGCACAGAGCCACAACCATCGGTTAAGCACGGCTTCCCGCTTTCCTCGACACCCCCCCCTCCGCCCCCCGGCTCCCCCCCCCGAGGAGGAAACCTGCCCTTTGCAACACCCACGTCTCTGTTGAGCGCTGGCCGACAGCGGATTCCTCTCCCTACGTACATCCTGCTCCCTTCAACTCTTGCCACCTCCTACCTTAACAGCCACAGCCAACCTCTAACAAAAATGCCACGTGAAGCCCCCGAGAAGCTGCAAACCCACTGCCTGGGACAGCACCAGCCATACCGGGGGGAAAAGGGCCAAGCCAGGCCGTCCACTGCCGGTCACGTTGGATCCAGCGGCCTCCCATCCTGCCCCCGGGGGTCCGACGGGTCTCACCCTGCACAGCACGCGCTGGTGTTGGGACACATCACTGCCCTGCCCCAGGGAAACCAGTTGTCCCAGCAGGATCCCTGGGGCTGCTAGAGCCAGTCGGAGCTGGGTGCCCGCAGCAGGGAGCTGGTGGCAAGCGGAGGCAGCCACCGAAACTCCCTGCTCCCGGCAGAGCCCAGCAAGGAACGTGGCTCTTACGGGAGCGCCTGGGCCCGGCCACCTCCAGCCCCGAGCCGTCTGCCGGTCCCTCCTGGGCAAAACCAGGGCCAAAGGTGTGGAGAGGAGACCCCTCTGCCCCCTGGGAGGGCTGCTGGGGCACAGTCGCCCACCGTGGTGCATCAGGGAACCTGCGTGGAGGCCAGGACCGGCCGATCCCCCCCCGGCTCAGGCACCCGGAGGCAAATCCGGGCTCGTGGGATCTTTGTGGGCTTTTGGACTCTGGCAGTGGGGAAAGCAGCTTCCAGCAGCAGGCAGCACGCCTGGGGCTGCAGAAGCGTTTGTAAAAACTGAGGCTGCGATGGGAGGCTAATAGGCACTTGAATGAGCAAAACAATAATAAAAAACTGTTACGGAAGGAAATAGAAAAAGGTTCATCCCCCATCCCCCCCCCCCTCCCACAAAGAGACGAACGGCACCACCCTCGAGAGGGGGGTGTGCGTTTGGGTCAAACAAGGAATCGGTGGCGAGGACCCCCCCCCAGCTCCTCCGAGGAATGGCCCAGAGCAGCCGTGACCAAGCAGGGCGAGACCGGGGGGGCTCTTTGGAGGTGGGAAGCCCGAGTCTCGGGAGGGCCCCCGCGAGTGCCGGCAGAGCACCTCACATGGGTGAAGAAGCGCACTCCGGCGTCAGCTCCATGTCGAAGGTCAGTGACTCTGCGGGGAGACACAGCCGGGGGTTACAGGGCCCATGTGTGGCTACAGCCAGGACACCCCCCGAGTGCCACGGCCCACCAGACTCACCAAACTGCCCTCCTGCGTTGGCCTCTGCGCCCTCGCTGCTGTTGCCAAACTGCATGAGCGAGTCCAGGGTGCGCGGGGACATGGGCAGGTCGATGGTGTTGCTGAAGGAGGTGCTGTCCAGGGGAGGAAGGGAAAAGCAGAGAAACCTCCGGAGTCAGGGCCTGGCCAGAGCTCTCTGACACCCCCTCTCCCCCCGACGGGGCCCCGGCCGTCCCAAGAGCTCTCCGGAGGAAAGGGGCCCCGGGAGGGGAGGGACGGGGCTGCGGTTAGGGCAGCAAGCGGACCCTGGCTCAGCACCGACAGTCTCCCGCTGCCCAGGACAGTCGGGGCAGTGGTGGGATGGAAACCCCTCTCAAGCGAGACTGAGCACACACAAAGCCCCCCTTCACTCACAGACACCCCCAGGAACACTTACGGGGTGACACAGATGAACTTGGTCTTCAGATACGGAGCGGCACCTGCGGAGGAGGGAGCAGCCTCATCAGCGGACGCCGGAGGAGGAACCCTGCTCTCCTCCCCGCAGAGCACAGCCCTGGGCCCACCCTCCCGGCCCCAGCGCGGCCCTCGCTGCCCACCGGGGACCGGTACAGGACCCCCCGTCTGGTGACAGCTCTTCCACCAGCACCGTCCCTGGAGCCACCTCACAAGACAGGAGCTGGGCTGGAGCGCAGAAAGTCAACGACTACCTGAGTCAGTAGCTTCAGAGTGCTCCTGGCTCTCTGAGCGGCAGTACTTCCCAAACGCCTCCTCCTTGGGGATGTCCGGGTACAGGTACACCAGAGGGGACACCAGGATGTTGGTGGCATCCATGATTTTGTAGCCCATGATGATCTCCGCAAATGACATGTTGTTCAGCTGCTGCTTGGTGTAAGGCTCCACGGACTGGATCTGGGTCTTCCCTGTACAAGGAGACTTTTGACACCCGTGTTCCTCGGGAAAGGCCTCCTCCCCCAAACACCCCAGGAACGGCAGAGACAAGGTAAGCCTGGGGCTGTGCTCAGCTTCAGGAGGGACCCAGCAGACCACGGGGCAGGACGGGCACCTGCCAGGGCGTTTCGGTGCTGCCGGGAACTGTGCCACATGGGCAGGGGCACCCAGGACGCAGAGACCAGCAAAGGGCGCCTAGGCTCAAAGACTTAACCTAGGGAGATGGCTTTGTCAGGACAAGGATGAAGGACAAATCAGGGGACATCGCCGTGCTCCAAGCCCCCTTCAGAGCCAGAAACGCTGGCTGAGCATGACACCGCAATCAGGGCAACGATGGGGAGAGCAACGTACCACTGATGTCCTTCTCCACCCACGTGAAGGTGATGCCACCTTCCTTGCTGCTCTCGCTGAACCGCAGCAGGAAGGTTCCCGGAGGCTTGGTGCTCAGGATGGCTCGCTCCCGCTCCTTGCTGATGAATCCCATGATGTACCTGGGCACCAGGAAGCGAGGAGAGGAAGGGTGGGTCAGGATACCGGGGCAGCCATTCCAGGACATGAACCCTGCCAGCTCTCTGCACAGCACCAGGCAGCAGCAGGACCCGGCCCAGCCACCGGCAGAGCCACCAATGTTTTAAGGATTCCCAAGGAGGGTTTTTACTCTGAACCAGCCAACAGGGCCTGGACAGAAAAAGCACCCACACCGGCAGAGCCCACCTGCACCAGGAGAGGACTCGTGGGACCCCTCCCAAGGCCCAGCCCAACCAAGGGTCTCTGGAGTGACGCTGGCTGAGGCTCACCCTTCGTTCCACAGCGCCAGGATGTACTTTTTCACCAAGTCAATGATGTTGTCCAGCCAGACCCAGAAAGAGAAGCCTTTGCCAGCCATGTTCTCCTGAGGAAGAGGACAGAGAGGCCGTGAGCACGGCTCAGAGGAAAAGAACGGCCAAGGGAAGGTGCTCGGGGAAGAGAGGGAGTTATACCTTGCAGAACTTGGCCCAGGTGATCTGACAGCCGGAGTAATTCACACCTGGCCCTGGCAGAGAACAGGAGCATCAAGAGTGAGATTGATCTGTTCTTACAAAGACATTGTTTCCAGGGAGCAACCTGAGGGACAGCAGGGACGGGCAGGACACCCACGCAGGGTTACCTAGAAGTTTTTCCGCCAGCGTCGTCAGCTGCTCGATGCTGAGGCCGCGCTTCGTGGTGGAGGAGAACTGCCAGCTCAGCACCTCCGCCACCTGGTCCCAGGTCCCGATGGGGGGTTTGGTGAAGAAGTTCACGTTCTGTACAAGGGAAAAGGCAGCCCTGAACAAGACGTGGGACAGAAAGAGAGCCAGGTCCTGCCCCAGCCCTGCTCCCAGGCCACAGCTTCCCTCTCCCTGCCTGCAGCCTGCCTGCTGGGACACTCAGGTCCCAAAGCCCTACCTTGGGGTTGTTGGTCAGCATGTTGTACCACAGGATGGATGCCCAGGCATTGGGCATCTGGCAGATGTTGGAGATGACCACCACAGGCAGCGAGTGGGTCTGCAAAGACAGGACATCACCACGGGCTGGGACATCTCCCAGGGCTCCTCTGCACCCAGGCCCATGGCAGCAAGAGGCAATAACCCACAGCTCACCTCCAGGTCGATCTTCAGCCCCTGGTGATACACCTCTGTCTCAAAGGTGATGAGGTGCAGCTCCTCAGTGACTATCAGCGAGGCCTAGGGCAGAAGAGGACACAATGAGCACACAGGAGATGCCAGCCCTTGGCCTGACGCATGGCCTTTGGGCCCGCCGCCGCCGCTCCAGGCTGGTCCAGCAGCTGCCAACGCGCCAGAAGGTGTCTGCAGAGAGGCCCCCGCGGGGCAGGGGTCCCGCTTCTCCTCGAGGCTCAGCAAAGGGCTCTTGCACTGGGAACCCCCTCAGCACTTACGTCGCAGTTGGCTCTGCCTCCGTTCCCACACCGCTGCTCCCGCAGGGTCTGTGGAGAGAAAGAACAGGCTGAAGCAACACCGCGACGGCGCACGGCCTCAACAGGAGCAGCCCGAGGGCTCGTGGTACCTACCAGGTGCTTGAACTCTGCTGAGAGGCTGCCGTTGTTCGACTCCTCCATGTTCATGACCTTGGTGTTTGTCCCCAGGATGTTAAACTTCCGGGACCTCAAAAGAGGAAAGACAGAGCGTGGCTGACACAGCAAACGTGCGGTAGGACGTTTGCCAGGATTAAAAGCAGAAGCAAGAAAAAAACAAAAAAAAAAAAAAAAAAAGAGAAAAGAAAACCACCATTGCACTTACCCCCGAAGTGCTGCAACATCCCCGGAGTCCCTGGGAAAGGGGAGAGAGACACCTGGTCATGGCCATGGCCTTCCCAGCCTGAGGCAGACACGCTGGTGCGTGGCGCTGGCTGCATCACAACATCGAGTACCCCTCCAGCCCCCCAGGCTGTCCCCCCACATGGGAACAAACCCTTGGGACACCGTACCACCCCACACCCTCCAAGGGCAGCGGGAACAGGTCCCACTCCAGTAATCCCACCCGACGCCACCAGGATCAGGGCATGGGACTCACTTGTCAATGCAGACTTTAATTTTCAGCTGATAGTTCAGCTCGGGAAACTTGACCAACAACCTGCAAAGAGTCAGCAGAGCGTGAGCCTGAACACCCTGCACACGCAAACAACTCCAGTTCGACACAGCACCTGGCAGAGGCTGCAGAACAGCTGGATGCAGAGCAGTGCTGTCTGCACGCCCCAGCAGGCAGCACCACAAAGTTCACAGGGACGCGACGTTACCCAGCTCCTCGGGCACCCCCGAGCCCGCCTGCGTGCAGGGCTGTGACATGTCAGCCCTGACCCCTGTCCCCAGAGCCATGGAGGTGCTGATGCTCTCCTGAGCCCCCCGAGGAAGGCCCGTTTGGGCTGTGACTGCCCACACCAGGCAGGTATCTGCTCTGACCAAACACCCTCCGCGCTCCTCTGCGCCCAGATGCTGCCACACACCAAGGGGACAACGGGGGCACAGCTGGGAGATGGTGAACAATCTCCAGGCAGAGGCCGGTGTCGGAGCAGCCGCTCTCTGTGGAGGTTGGCAGGAAACATGGGCCAGCTGAGAGGCAGCTGGCCAGGGAAGTGCTGACGCTTCCTGCTGCCCGCCCCCATAGCGGGATTTACCAGAATCCCGGCTGCCTCCAGGAACGTGGCAGAGCCCCAGCCAGCGGGCGCCATCCCTGCACTGAGTCACGCAGGCGGCACTCCGGCAGGCCCAGCCTGCTGGGATCCGTTCCCTCCCAGCACCAGCGCTCCCCAGGCAAGCTGGAGGCTGTATCCGCACCAGCATCTCCTTCGGAGAGAGATCCCGCTTTGCTTCCCCCCTGCACAGCTCCTTTTCCTCGCCCGCAGCGTGGCGGGATCGCAGGGGCCAGCGACACTCACCTGACTTTGGTGGTGAACTGCACGCCGGTTTTGATGACCAGGGGCCGGTCGGGGTGCATGGGCATGCAGGGCTGCCTCTCCACGACGAAAGCGCTGCAGGGGAAGGCAGGAGAACCACAGTCAAACCTCAGGCCCGGCCCAGCACGCTCACTGCCCACCCCTCCACCAGCTGCCCATGACCAGGGGACCGCCCGCAGCTTCCCCGCCAGCCCTCGGCACCTTTTCATCAGGTTCCTGAACAGCTCCACAATCCGCTCCTCCAGCATGGGCCGGTGTTGGACGATTGGGTCACCCTTGTAGGACACTTTCTGCTGCAGTTCTTCCAACTTCTTGATCTGCTGCCGGGTCTGTAGCTGTGATTCGGCAAGAGAGGTTATCCTAGGGGAGCAGGAAGAACCGGGGTTAGCGCTGGCTGCCGAGCCCTGCACGGTCCCAGCCCGCAGAGCCTTCCTCTTCCCTCGCTTGTGTGACAGACGACACCCTCCGTACCAAACCAGCGGAAAACAGAACATGTCTATGGTTCCCAACCCAGTGCATTTTTCCAGGCCACCCGTTACAAAAGAAACCTGCACCCACTTAAGTTCTGCAGAGACACCAGGACCAGAAACTTCTCACAGCAGCCTTAAAATCCCACAGGTCTGGGGCAAATCACTCCAGCGCTAGTGCCCGCTGGTGAGGATCAGTCCGACTAATGCATTACATTTACGTTTGCAGGCATCAGAAGCCATTTAGCAAGGATATTTCCAGAGGCAAAGAGCTCATTTGCACTGCAGGTGGTTTGAATGCCACCTCTAGGGACTGATGCAACCCCCAGCCAGCTCCTACCAGTTCTCGAGCCGGTCTAAGCAGATATTCGGTGGGCCGCCAATGCAGGCGATCTGCTGCCGTCTCTTCCAGTCTGCCAGTTCCTCATCTGCCAGCATCTTCTGCACATACTCCATGGCTGACAGCAGTCCGGCCAGCTCGCTCACAATACCCTGTCAGAAAAGAAAGGAGAACCTTCAACACCCTCTGACTCCTCCCGAGATCTGCAAGTTTCACATTTGCAGACAAGAAAGAAGTCGCCCAGGGCTGCGTTTCCAGCGCTGCTCTCAGTTCTGGACACGCAGGAACATCAAACTCATACCCCAGAAAGGGCAGCGCCGCACGGCAGGGGGGTCTGGAGGGTCAGCTGCACGACATACCCTTCGCATTTGGTCCAGCGCCGTGAGCATCTGTTCCAGCTGCTGCATCTTCTGCCGGGTCACCGACTGATTGTTTCCATTCAGATCCTGCATGTCTGTGCAGAGAGGTGAGAGAGCTTCAGACAAGCACATGGATCCTCCTACCCTCCCAAGCATCACACAAAGACTTCCACTGCAAAGGAGCAGGCACCCTAGAAAGCTGTTAATAGTTAAGCATCGATCTCACACAGCCTCTGAGCACCTGCCGGCTTTCCTGCAAGCGCAGCAGCGCCATCACCTCCACACGCCATTTCCCTGCTCACAGGCAGAGCTCTGGTTCAGCTCCCCTGGAGGCAGTGGCAGAAACAAAAGAGGAGGTTTCTCCAATTGCCATGCAAATGCCCTGAGCCCAAGCCACCCTTCTTGCTTGGAGAGGAGGCACTGGCAGGGCTGGAACGTGCCCTCCAGCAAGTTTCCTTGCAGGAACACACTTCGGTTTGCCAGATGCTAATGAGCTCCCATTACCTCCTTGGCTTTTCAAAGTCTTGTAGTTAAAATCAAAGTCATCCTGTAGATTCTCCACCACTTTCATCTTCTGCTCCAGATCCTGCAAGGCAAGAGATGGGGATTTATTCAAAGCACTAACTCACCACGGTGGGGAAAGGAGAAGGTGCCTAGGCAGCACGCGTACCTGCACTCTCTTCCTCACATCCTGCAGATGCTGCTCCAGCATCTGCTGCTTTTCCGTCACTACGGCTGCTGTTGGATGCGTTGCCTGTCCCCCTTGCTGCAGAGGGGACAAGGAGGGCATTACACATCAGGGACACGACCCAGGGATGCTCCCGTCCCAGCCTGGGGAGGTTCTGCAGGAAGGGTCTTCACCCCCTCGCTAACAAAAGCCAGTGGGGCTGGCTGCTCGCTTGCGGCACCAGCTTCAGGCTGCGCAAGGCGCACGGTGCAGGGCACAGCCCACGCAACCCGGGGTGAGAGGAAAGACGGATGCACACCCAAGCTGACAGCCCCCCCGGGCAGAGAGCACCCAGGCTGCATCCCGGGGGAAGCAGAAGTTATCAGCTGCTGCAGCGGGACAATCCCTCAGCACAAAGCAGCTACCGTTACCGAAGGAAGCAAGTGCGGAGCTTCAGACTGCAGCTTCCCTACAGCACCGAGTACTCGCGCAGTGCTGCCGGGTGGGCGGCGGGACGGCGGCCCCAGGACACCCCAGCCACTGACCTGGGCTGCGGTGGCAGCTGTCTGGAGCAGCCGGGACTCTTCCCACAGGCAGCGAGCCACGATGCGGGCGATTTCCATCGGCTTCTCCAAGTACCTGCTCTGTAAAAGGTTCAAACCCCCAAGGTTAGCAGGCGCAATGTAACTCCCAGGATCTCTGCATCCTTTAGGGCTGCGGGTCGTGAGCTGTGCCGAGGAAGCTGTCGGACTTCCACAGGCTCCCCCCGCACTCCCCCCTGCCAAACCAGTGCTCCCCGCCTCACCTGCAGGAACTGCTTGATGCGCCGCAGGTTGTGCTGGTACAAGACGTTGGACTCCTGCAGGAAGCGGCTGTACTGCTGGTCGATCTCCCCCAGCAGGTTGTGGAACACCAGCGTGGCGTGCGACTCCTTGCTGGCAGCGTACGCCCTGCGCGAGGGAGGGCAGGGTCCTGGGTGCCGGGGCAGGGGAAGGGGCACGGCAGCGCGAAAGGGCAGCGCGGCTCTGCTCACGCCATCGTCCCCCCCGCAATGTAACACCCCAGCCATCTCCCCAAGCTGCGCCACAGCATGGGTCAGAGCAGGCCTGACTCGCTTCACGCCAATAAACCGAACCCTTCGTCTGCGCCCGCAAGGGCAGGGCGACAGAGGGGTGTTGGACTCGGGCTCAAAGCCTGGCCTGCAGCCAGGCAGACAGCGCACGGGAGCACCTCGCCAGTCCCGCGTGCTCTCTGGACGGGATCCAGGAACTGGTGCTCTGTGACAACCTTGTTTACAATAGAGGCCAACGCAAGACAGCCCTGCATTGAGGACACCTCCGCCTTGGAGCTCCCCCTTCTCCTGGCCCAGGGTCTGACACCACGCGCAGAGCCCCGCTCCCCTTCGCGCCACACAAGCCTCGGGGAGGAAGACCAGTCCTGCTATGTCCAGAGCCCAGGGAAACCATGAGAGCTCCTCCGGACCACCTTGGTGCCTGCTGCCACCCGAGGGTAGGGTGTCCTGAGCAAAGTCCCCATGTCGGTGTTTCACAAGGCCTTACCAGTCCTGGCTCTCAATCCATGGGGCCAGGAACTGCCGGAGCTCCATGGGAAAGCTGTCGCTGTAGAGCTGGTGGAGCTGCTCCAGGTACCGCGTGTCGAGCTGCTGCAGCTGGTTCCACTGCGCCATCCTGGCCAGCTCCGGAGACCTGCGGGATGGGGAAGCGTGCTGCTCAGAGCTGGAACCCTCCTGGCTCCCTCCTGCCAGCCCTTCGGCACAACCCAGCCACGACGGCTGCTCCCCGAAGAGCTGACGGGGCCGGAACTGGAGATAGCCGGGGCATGGCGAGCCCAGGGCACGCAGCTCTGGGAGGGTTGGTGCGGGCAGCGCCCGTCCCTCCGAGGGCAGATGCTGTGTGCCATCCGAGCCCACAACACCGCAGAGCTCCAACACACCCCGAGGGATGCGCCCAGGCCCTGGGTCCCCGTGGAGCCGCTCACACGTCCAGGAACTGGTTCCTCTTCAGCAAAACCCACCCTGAGCTGGCAGCTGTGGGACGAGTTCCAGTAGCCCTGGGACCGGCACCAGTTTGTGCCTCCAGGCTGGGCTCCGGCAAGGCGAAAGCAGCCGCCAGCTCCGGCTGGCAGGGAAGTGCCACTGCCATCACCCACGGGCAGGTCTGGGTCACGGGAAGGTGGAACCACAGACCGAAACTGCATCATTACTGCGGGAATAACGGCACGCACTGGGAGAGGAACCAGCCTGGCTGAGATCACACCCGCAGACATCTGCGTCCCAGCACTCGGCTCCGGAGCCCCCGGCAGCGCAGGACGTGGCAACGCAGCCTCCCCCGAGCGGCGGAGCAGCCAGAGCACCCAAACGCGAGGGCCCAGCAGCACCGCTCCAGCCCCAGAGCTCAACTTGAAATCCAGCTCAGAAAGCAGCTTCGGCCCCAGCCTGGCTGAGCGTCCCAAAAAGAGCGGCGGCGGAGAGGTTTCGCTCCAGCCGTGAAGCTGAATAAAGCTCGGATCCTCACTCTTTCTCTTTTCACCGCACATCGTGAAATTAATCGGAAACATCTGAGATCAGAAGGGCAGAGCGAGCCCTGGCGCTGGCAGGCGGTGGCGATTCGCACCGGATCACAGGAGCGCAGACAGGCCCTTGCTGCGAGCTCAGGCTCATCCTCCCGCCCCACAGACCCCAGGGGCACAACCCCGCGGGGCCGGGCGCAGCCCCAGGCGGGTGAGACCAGACGCAGCCGCTCTTACAAACCCTGACGGGTAGAGGAAGCCTCGCTTCACGCTGCGCCTCACACCGCAGGGTCAGATCAGAGGTAAAAGTCACCTCGCAGGCAGCTCCCAACGCCACCAAACCCCTCAGAGCTGCGCAGGAGCTCTCCCACCAGAGGGAACGCAGCCCCGGGCTTCAGGAGCTGAGCTTCCATCTGTCCGGCTTCAGCCTGGTGAGAACCCACCTTCCCCGCAGAGAGCAACCTCCCAAGTGCCTGCCTTCAGCAAAGCTTTCTCCTAGAGAGAGGCATCATTTCCCAAAGCTTTCCTACCTTCTTTCCCGGGGGAAAGGGAGGGGTCTCGGGCATGTAGGTCACTAATGACAGGCTTTAATCTGGTGCCAATGTCTTCCAGGCACCCTCCAGCCAGACAGCGCATGCCTGCCTCTGCTCCGGGAGGCAGGGAAGAGCTGCAGAGCTTACAGTAAGTGCAGAAGGCGGAGACTGCCGGGAAACATCAGAAACAAGGAAGGAGCAATTTTCGAGTTAGCGACTTGCGTAGGGATGGAAATCAAACTGACGCTAACGAGGGGACGGCAAGCTGTGTTCAGGGAGCAAAGGCACAGAGCTCTGCTCCACACCAGCAGCAAGTCACTCCCCTGCAGAGAGCTGTTGCTTTTCCAAAGGTCACCGCAGCGGGCGACGCGCCAGCTGGGCTTTGGGGACGGCCAGCGGAGCAGCAGCGGGCACCGCCAGTGACGCAGGAGCAGACGAGGGGCCGGCACCAGCCACAAGTCCCAGGCTGGCCCTGGGCTCGGCATGGGCCGGGACACTGCGCTCCGTCCTGCGGCAGCGCTGGAGCAAACCATGGCAGTGGGGCAGCCCCATGGAGCCGGCACAAAGAGAACCCCAGTGAATGCACCGGGACGGGTGAAGGTCTGGGAAGGGGCCGGCAGCAGGAGGGGTGCCGGGAGGCAGAGGGCTGCGTCCGGCAAGCAGAGCTTTGCTCAGCGAGGAGGCAGACGGGAGGAAGGCCGTGCCACTCCTCAGGATGGGATTTACTCCCCTCCAGCAAACCGGGCTGCTCTGCCCTGAGCCCCAGGGTGCGCTGGGAGCAGGCGAAGCCAAAACGACCAGACCCAGACCCATGGCGAGAGCAGCCGCTCCACGCAGGAGCCAGGCAGGCTTTCATCAGGCAAGACCAATTTAGGAAACCTTAATGGCAAGCAAGACATCCCGGGGCACAGAGCAGCATGAGGAGTTTTGAGCCCCACATATCATATCGCTGCCACCGGACGCTTTCAGCGGCACAGTACGTCGTGCTCTTCTGATCTTTGCTGCATCTCACACTTTCCCCATTTTTCTGGATTCTTTTTGTAAGAAGAGAGAAAGGGGGAACATCCTGTCGTGGACTGGGCCACAGGGAGAAGACAGACACTGGGACCCGGCATGGAGTTAGAGGTTTTTAGAACTTCACAGCATTGAGTAGCCCCAGAGGCAGTGGCCACATCCACAGGCCATTAACCTTGACCAGCCACCCTCTGGTGCAATCCTCAGAGAAGACCACGTGAACCAAGCCTGTTTTTAATGGAGCAATGAGTGAAAGGGAGGGGAGAGAGAGAGAAACACTGGTCCACGCAGGAGCCTGTAAACAACAGACGCTCCTTCAGCCTCGGAGCAAGACCTGGCTTGATGTGACAGGGCCACTGCGACCGGGCATTGCCTCAGAGCCCCCATTTTGCAGTGGATTCAGCTCTTTGCTGGCCGTTTGCCCGCCTGCAGCGGCACAGGAGCAATCCTTCCACGCAGGTGGCTGTGGTGCATTCACAGCTCTCTTAACCTGGCCCTGGTGGCTGCTCCCACTCCAGCGTGAACCCTGTGGTGCTTCTTCTGGGGGTAAAAACCCCAACAAATACATGGGGCAGGCAAGAGCTGAAAACCTACAAGCCACCAGAGTCCCCTGCCAGCTGGTGAGCTCAGCCACCTCGTTTCCTATTGCACCACAGCGATGGCAGCCCCGTGCACGGCGGGTGCTTCACCAGACTGTGGGGAAACGGCAGCCGCTGCCCCAGCCCGTCTCCTGCTGGAGCAGCATCCCCAGTCCTGAGCCGGGAGCCGAGGACGGGTGTTGCTGTGCCACCGCTGCGGTGTCACTGTGGCACAGGACCCGGCTTCCTGGGCAGCCCCCGTTGCGGAATGGCTCACGGATGGACTTTCCCCTATCAGCTGAACCAGTTGCTGCTTCACTGAACCCCGATCCAAGCAAATCTTCCACGAGAAAGCCACAAACCGGGTATTTCAGGGCAGTACTGCAGCCCCAGCCTGCAGAGCACCGGAAGGCTTAAGGCAAAGCTCCCGGGCTGCCACGCGGCAGCAGCGTTTGGACGGGAATCAGGCACTTCTGGCTGCCACAAATAGCCACAGAGCGAGCCACCGCGGCAGCCCGGGCCCTGCTCGAGGTGCCCCCGCTGCAGCGCATGCTCCGCGGCTGCAGGAAGCCGGTGCCCCGGCAGGGCCCCAGCACCGTGCGCCGTCGCGACGATCCCTGAAAAACAAAACTAAAACGCGGCGAAACAGGAGCTGCTCTGCCTCTTCCCACCGCAGGCATCGCGCAGGGAGAGCGGCGGAGGAAGCCAAGGCAGTGGCTGCAGACCACGGAAGAAGCACGCAGCCCGCAGGGTCGGCCGCTGCCTGCTCGCTGCGCCTGCAGCCAGCCCAGTGCAGGATTTGGCCTCTGCTCGCCGTCCCCGGGGGCTCTGCTGCATCCAGTTCTCACCTCCAGGGATGTCTCAGCAGAAGCAGATCACACTGAGGTTTTTACACCCCCCAGTTCAACCGCAGCCTGACCTGGCGACCCCTCCAGACGCTGCCGCAAGAGCAGCCGGCTGGGAAGGGCCCTGAGACATGCTTTGGCAGGACATGGGCTCAAGCAGAGACAGCTCTGTCACAGCGGGCGACAGCAGGGCACGCAGCCCCGGGAAGGGGGCCCCCTGCGACGGAGGCCACTGGCCCATCATCAAGTCAGGGGATGCGGGAGGCAGGGCCGGCCGGGAGCGGTCAGGAAGGAGACGAAAGCCAAAGGGCTGAGGGGCTCCTTCGGTGCAGACCGAGCTCCAGCTCCTCCAGCATCAACAGCAAGCGCCCAGGCAGCCTGAAGCGCCGACTGCCGTGCAGGGAAAGGGTCCTTGTGACGCTCCTCACTGTCACAGTCACCAGCCTCAGGGAAGCCCTGATCTCGCCAGCTCCCAAACCCCGGTGCAGGAGCCTCTCCCCAGCCAGCCCCACCACCAGGAAGCCTCCCTTGACTGGGTTGAGAGATCTGAGGGTTGAACCTTTCCGATTCTGCTGGGCTCGCCCGTCTCTGCGGTTAGCCTCTCCTCCCGGCTCTGGAACGGAGCCAGGGAGCAGCCGAAGCGGCCAGGGCCAAGCACGGCATGATGCAAGCCCAGGGGTAAACACGCTGTCCAGAGCTCAGAGTGAAGCTGCTAAAAGTAGCTCAAGAGCTAAAGTTCATCTTTCTTTAGCTCCCCTGCAAGGGCAGAGCACGAGAGCCGGGCCCGAGGTGTGCAGCCTCGCTGGCAGCTCCGCACACTCCAACAGCATTATTCCAAACAGGGCTGCTACGCTGGAAGCCACCCCACAACTGCCTTCCATCCACTGTCCCGTTTCTGGGATGCACCTGAAGAGCCCTCGCCTGCACCCCCACGGCAAGCAACGACTCCCGGGGCAGCGAGAATGGGGGGAATCACCGGAGAGGGCTCTGAAAGGACTGCGGCACCCCTCATCTCCTGCAGTGCCAGGAGTAGGAGGAAATTCAGTGACCGGTAGCGTTGCATAGGTCACACTAATAGAGTTATCACCGACGGGACCGTCACAGACTCATGACAGATGCCATCAACAACGCTTCATGGGAGCTGCCCCCGCTTCCACACAACCATCAACAGGCTGATGAAAAAACTGCTCTTCTCCAACAAAGCAGCTAATTGCTGCAGGCAAACACAAGAGCAAGTTTTGAAAAGGCTATTAGGAGAACTTGGCTCGGCTCCTCTGGAGCCTTTTCAAAGCCAGCCCTGGAGGTGGAAAACCAGAGCAGCGATGCAGAGATTTGCGAAAGGAGAAGAGGGTGACAGCGCAGGGCAGCGGGAGGCTCTGGGCCACCTCGCAGCCACAGCGCTGAGTTCCCTGATCAACACACACGCCAAAGCTGGCTCTTCCTTGTCGCAGCTTAGCAGCTCTCCGGGGTTCATCCCAACAGGTAACTCCGTCTGCGGGGGCTGTAACACGGTCACCACCCCCCCGGGCAGAGGATGACAGGCCACACGCCCCTCCTGTCCCCTGCCACCGCTGTGCCGGCACCTCCAACAGACCCACAGGAACCAGCAGAAGGGGCTGCACAGGGAGTGGTGGCGACAGCGATCACCTTCAGGGTGGAAACGGGGCCAATTGTCTCAATGTGCACAGACGGGCAGGGGCAGTGCCCCACAGAGGTAGAAGGGGTCCCTGGAGCGGGCCCGGGGCAGCCCATCCTCCCCGCAGGGATGGCACCCTGCTCCCCCCGGCCATGTCCCCCAGCGGGCGCACACGCGTGTGCGGGCAGCCTGCGGGACACGGGTGACGCACACGGTGGGACAGCGCGGTGCTGTGCTGAGGCTGGCAGCGGGCAGGAGCGGTGGGCAGCGCTGTCAGCCCCCACAGAGCGCTGGGGCGGCTCAGCCACACGGCTCAAACCTTCCGCGAGACGCACGACCCGACAGCTCTGCTCCGCACCTCGGCATCGCACCTACCGCCTGCAAGGAGGGCTGTCAAACCAAAGCCTGGTCAGGCAGAAGATCCCAAGCGAGACGCTGCCGAGCGGTTCTGTTCCGGGGGCGGGGGAAGCCGCAGCCCTGAGCTCACAGCTCCCAGAGACGGCAGCCAGGTCCCTGGGCCTTGCTCTGACCAGGCGCAGAACCCGCAGCTCGGTTTTCAGTTACGTGGGACAGGCTGTGTCAGCATCTGTCCTAACCCCTGGCTCAGGGCACCCCGAGCTGGTGGCCCAGGGGCCATCCCACAGTTAAACCCCCAAGAGGGCAGGGATCCTGCGATAGGCCACTGCCAGGCCCCAGTGCCACCGGCCTGGGTGGCAGCTCCTCGGCCCTGCTCTGCACACCCGGACACTCTTCCCTCTCACAGAGGCCCGTTTGGGCTTTGAACTCTCCGTCGGGGTCTGTGCAGTGGAAGCAGCTTCACTGGCAGCGCCCGCTCTGCCCCGGTGCCCGGGGACCCTGCGTGGGGCACACACCGACGCCTGCGCCCCCGGAGCTCCGGGAGCTGCCCCCGCCCGGCACCGATCCGCCGGGAGCTGCGGGAAGGAGAAAAATCCCATCTGCTGTAAGACCAGAGGATTAAGTTAATTAGTACCTCCCTAATGACGACTCCGCGGGAGCACGGGGTGCTGCCCTCACCAGCAGCACCGGGCTCGGCCCCACCGCCGGGACGGGCCGCAGCCGGAGCGAAACTGCCGCCCCCCGACAAAAGCGAAACCGCGGTGGGGACGGGCTCGACCGGCGGGGGAGTCTCCCGGGAACGGCCCCCCGCGGCCACGGCCGCCCCTCGGCTCAGCCCCACCGGGGTGGGCAGCCCCGGCCCCGCGGCCCAACAGCCCCAGGGGTCAACGGCACCTCGGGCCCTGGCCCCGTCCCCGGGCCTGCGCACCCGGGGCCCCGACAGCCGCCGCCTCCCCGAGGCCCCGCGGCGGCGGCCACCGCCGCGCCCCCCGGGAACGGCCCCGGCACCCCCCCAGCCACGAACCCTGGGCCCGGCCCCCCCGCTCTCACCGGCGGTCCCGGGCGGGGCGGGGCGGCGGCTCCCGGTGCCGGCGACGATCGCGTCCGGTCCCCGCCGGAGTGACGAGAAACCTGCTGCCCGCCGGGCCCCGCCCCGCCGCGTCACGCCGGGCGCGGCCAATGGCGGCGCGGCGCTCCCGCTGCCCCGCGAGGGACGGGCCCTGGCGGCCAATCAGCGCGGCCGTCCCCCGTGTCGTCACGTCTCGCGGAGCGGGGGGGCAGAGGGGGTTGCCCCCTGCCGGCTGTTCCCGGACGGCGCCGCCTCCCGCCGCGGGGCGGCGCTGGGGAGGGGGCCGTGCGGCGGGGGGGGCGGTGGCTGCCGGGAACGGCCGTGCGGGAAACCCGGCTGAGTTCCGGGCAGCGCCGTGACGTCAGCGCGCGGCCCACCGCCGCCGCCTCTTAAAGGGGCCGCGCCGTGCTGGGGCCCGGCAGCGACCCCGCGTGGGGCGGCCCCGCGTAGCCCCGGGTGTCCCGTTCCCGGGGTGTCCCGTTCCTCCCCCCGCCATGAACACGCTCCACGCTGGTGCTTTAGAAAAGAGACTTTATTAGTCGCGCCGCTCGCCGGGACGCAGCCGCGGGTGGGTGGGTGGGTAGGGGGGGGCTCGTCCGGGCTCCCGCTGCCCCGGCACCGCACTGCCCTCGGTACCGGCCGCCCCGGCCCCGTCACTCCGCGGGGAGAAATTCCCGCGTGGAAACCGCTCGCGGGAGGTGCCGGGGGTGGGGGTGCCCGCTGTCCGGGGCGCGGAGCCGGGCTCTGCCCCGCCGGGAGCCCCGGGGCCGCCGGTGTCGCGGGGCTGGCGGCGGCGGCGCCGCCCGGGGGAGGCACCGGCCGTGCCGGGACAGGGGAGCCAGGACCGGCTGGATGCACCAGGCGATAAGAAGAAAAATAAATCTTAGAGGAAAAGCGTGTTTATATATTCGTTACGCCAGCGGGAGCAGCTCCCCGCCGCGGGGAGAGCCCGGGGAAGGCAGAGCCTGGCCCGGTGCCCCCTCGCCGTGGTGCCCGCGGGGGGCTGGGGGGGGTGAAGCTGCGGGGAGGAAAGCGCGGGGGGTGGCCGAAGCCCGAGCCGTGCAAGAGCCCTGGGGCGGGAGAGGCTGAGAGATGCGCTGGGCCGGTGTCAGGGCCGCTGTGAAGCCCAGGGCCTGGCATGGCATCCGTGCATCCCGCATCCCTCCGGGAACCTGGTCAGGGAGCGGTACCCTGCTGCCCATTGCCATCACCCCTGCGGTGTGGAGAGGCCAGACCCAGCACCCCCCCCCCCCCCTCCGCCGTGCTCCCCGCCCCAGCCAGCATGTTCCCATGGCCACCAGGCCTCCAGGAGCCAGATCAGTAGCCCGGGCAGAGGAGCCTGTGGCCCACACTGCACCTGCCACAGCCCCAGGGTGGTCACATCGATGGCCCCAGCGCAGCGGGGAGGAGCAGCGGGCCCGGGGGTGTGATGCGTACACGGGCACCGGCGGCGGTGCTGGCAGCAGGGTGGCTCTGTGCCGAAGCCGTGCCAGGCACTGCCAGGTAACCCAGTCCTCGGGAGGGCAGAGAGGAGCAGACCCGCCTGCCACGCTGCTGGCTCCATCGAAAGGACTCGCTCAGCTCTTCCCTCCCGCAGGCCGGGGGCATGGCAGCTCCTCTGCTCCCCTGAAGGGCGCCGGCAGCCCTCCTGCCTGCCGGGGTGGCCGCACGGGCTGGCACCAGGGTCCGGCGGGCTGCCTGGCAGGAAGCTTTCTTGACACCGGGTCTTTGCTTATGGAGGACGCTTGAGCTTTCCAGGTGTACAGCCGTTATCTTGGTTTTAGCACTCTCCAGCTGGGCCGGGTCCCCGTCTTCAGGTCTGGTGCTGGAAGGCTCTTGCGCAGCCTGCGGCAGGAATGCTCTCCGAGGGTGATTTAACAGTGTAAGAAAAACAGTCCCGTGTTCCTAACGTTTCTGTGTGCTAAAACTAAAATATAAAATACACCTTGTCCAAGCAGGCAGGGGATTGGCGTCGGCTCTGCAGGGTAGTAAAGATGCATTGTGTACACTTCCCCTGGGGCACCAGGGCAGAGAGATCTCGAAATGTGAATGATTACGTGTTCAGCCGTCGTCCGCAACCCTTCCGTGCTGCAGCCTGTCCTACTCGCTGTCACTCTTGTCCACCAGTACCGCGTCGGACTCCTCCGTGATCTCCAGCAGCGTGTGCATGTCGGGGCTCTCCCCACGCAGCAGATCCGAGTTTTCTCCCTCCTCTCCGCCAACCTCCACCAGCTCCGTAGCTTTCACTTCCACCTCGCCCTCTCTTATTTTCTTGACATGGAAAGTGAAGGGTGGCACTTTGTAGACGGCTGTCTTGGACCTGGCATAGATGGTGTGGTCAGGGGTGAAAGACTTCCTCAGCTTGTCCCGAGAGGTCTTCATCTTCTCTCTCCTCTCGTTAGTCACAATCTTGGTGCCCAGTTTGTTCATCCTCTTCTCCAGGTTGTGGCGGGTCTTCTCCAAGTTGTGGCGGGTCTTCTCCAGGTTTTCCTTGGTTTTTAGCTTAGTTTTTTCCATCTTCTCCTTTGAGAATGCCTTTTTAAAGTCATCCACTCTTTTCATGCCGCTCCTTTTGATGCGCTCTGCCCGTGACTCTTCAATAATCTCTTCAATCTCCACCTCTTCATCCGAGGAGAGCTGGACGTGGTCCTCCTCCGCATGGTCCTCACCCACTGGCACCTCCTCGCCCTCGCCTTCCTTCTCTAGCTTTTCGCCCTCCTTCAGAGACTTGCTGATGCTCAGTTTAGACGGGAGCTTCACTTCATCCTGCAAGACACAGAGCGGAGCCAGTGAGACACACACACACACACGCAGCCTCGGGAGCCAGCCCCCCCTGCCCGGCAGCACCGCAGAGCAGAAGCACAGCTACGATTCACAGGGTTCATGGCTAAACACACCCAGGCGACGGCAGGCCTGGGCTCATCCTCCCTTAGTGCACCCGATAAATCCCTGTAAATAGGATCTGCTCAACCTGCAGCAGCTTAGGGCTCTGCTGTATTTAAGCTCACGTACGCCAGCTCCGCTCACTCTGGGCTGGTTCCAAACCCATCCGTGACTCCAGCAGTGCAGGAAGGGGCCAGCCCTGAAACTGGCGACTTCTCCCTTCCTCCTGTGCCCCTGTCACAGTCCCGTGCCCTCCAGTTTCATCTCCATCCCAGGGTCTGGCCACCGCATGCCCTCACTCCTGGCCCCGCATCCTGCCGTGGCGGGGCGCAGGGAACCCACTTGGGCGACGTGGTGTCCCTTGGCCCCCCAGTGCCTGCACAGGGTCCTTCCCGTCCCCGCCAGCCCTCCCGCAGGTGGTCTTCTCCTGGTTAGACCGCTGGCCGCCCCCAGCTCTCTGGCCTGGGCAGGCCCAGTCCGGCAGTGGCCATGGGCACAGTGCGGTGCTGGGCTGCAGATGGCAGCACAGTCTGGAGCCGGGAGTCCGGCCACCGCACAAACTGTCCTGGCCGACCCCGGTCTGCGCTCAGACTTTCCCAAGGCCTTGCAGGATCCAGATGTGGGGCTGGGACATCTCTTGGGATGCAGCAGGCCACCCTGTTTTTCCCATTTCTCCGCTGGGGACTGAGGGAATTTGTCCGAGCCCATATCTGAAGGCGGCCCCGACTCGCCCAGCTAGGTCTGCAAGGTTACGCTCTCTCCCCTCGGAGAGGAGGTGAATTCATTCAGCTTCTCCGCTCTCCCGGGTCAGCCAAGTTTCTGATCCCAGTGGCAGAGGACAAGCATGTGCCCAGGCGAGGGGCACAGGTCTGGAGTGGGATTGGTTTTCATCTGAGCAGCACATAGCGTGCGTCCCTGCGGCAATGAATCACCTCTCTGTTCCCAGGACAGGCTGGAAATAGCCCATCACTGTGCGAAGCGTCACAGCTGTGCGATTGCAGCCCATGGCTCAGAAATTTATTGCCCGAGTGGTTTTAATCGACGGAGCTGGGCGGGAGAGGCACAGAGCCGCCGAGACGAGCGCTGTCACACAGCCAGCGGCAGCCGAAGGGCAGTGTGCGGGACGGGCGCGCAGAGAGCGAAGCTGCTGGGCTGAGGTTTTGGGAAAAGGATGGCCGGGCACCATTCCCAGCCCTGGGGCAGAGTGGAGCTGAACGGAGCAAGGTCAGGGGATCCCAGTCCCGCACCAGCAGGAGCAGGGCCCAGGGAAATCAAGTGCCAGACCCCGGGGTACCCCAGGCCCAAGTGCTTGCAGCATGTGGCAAATGCCTGCAGCGACTTGCCATCCTCCAGCTCGGGGATGCCGGGAGCGGAGCTGCCACGTGTCCCAGGAGGGTGAATTTGCCGTGGCATCTCCCGTGCAAGGCTGCACCCTCTGCGTGTCACGCTTGCACAGCAGCAGCCACTGCAGCAACACTAACGAGCTACGCAGATGTCTCGATCCGGGACACTCGTGATGGTCACACCATCAAAACAGCCACTGAGGCCCGGCCCCGAAGAGCCGTGCTGACGCCAGCCCCGCTGCGGCGCAGGTTTCTCTGGTGCTGCCATGGCGGAGGACGTCCCAGTCCCTTGTGCAGCACCAGAAGGGACGGCGCGTTCGCCCTGCGCCCCGAGCGCTCTCCCACCACGCACCGACGCGCTGCTGCTCCGGCTGACCAAGGTCACCACGTGCTGCGTCTCCTGAGCCCCTGGATGGAGGCAGGACAGGATGGGGCAGACACGGGGCTGCTCGGCTCAGCCAGCTACACTGTCCCCAGCCCTTCGTTCCCTTACAACACTTGAGAGCTGATATAAGCTTATTGAATACGTGACTCTAGCACAGCTTCACCTGGAAAAAGTTTGTGAACAATGAAAAGTCAGCTCTGCAGAGCGCTGGGCTCAGGGAAGGTGACACGGGCTGCAGCGTCCAGGGTCAAAGCACTGAGTCTGCCAGGGCAGGGGTTTCATTCTGGGTTTTATCCCTTTGCACTGGGCAAAGCTCTTCACACTCTGGATCACAGCTCAGGTCCCGAATACTTTTTGGAGATTAGGGTGAAGCGGCCAACATATGTTTTCTTCATTTGATGAGCCACTCCAGGAGAAAACAATACACACGCTCTCCAGAGGGTCAGGTCACTCCATCGGTGGGAAGGCAGGGATCCTGTTCTCCACAACAACACCTGCTGGAGCAATCCCAGAGACTCCCGGGGACCCTGCCCCGCCGAGCCCAGAACATCAGGAACTCCATCCACTTCCTTCCCTCCGAATCAACACAATGAGCCAGAACAAAGGCATCCCCCTCTCGCCTGGCACGACTGTCACTGGAAGCAGGCCATATCCTGCAAACTCAGATACTTATCGGCCCCTTGTGAGCTCCAGAACATGCGTATGCAGAAAGAAACACCACCTCAAAAACTCCAGGTCTGCCACATAAATAACCTCCTTTCCTTGTATTACACCAGCAAATCCATCTCCTGACTGAATTTTCTGATGTGGCTGAATGTGCTGCACCAGCAACACACCCACCCAACCTCGGCGGCATCCCGCAACTCTTTCTTTACAGCCATGAAGACACGGCCAGCAGCAGCTCCCAGTACGTAGGGCAGCTGGGACAACCCTGTCGGGGTGACGGTGTGGCTCTCTGCCATCCCTGTCACCTCATCCTGAGACCAGCTCCTTGATCCCAACTCCCCCAGGCTGCCCTCACGGACAGACCCACTCTGCTGCTGTCCCACGCACCGTCCCCGCAGGCAGCTGCCCCGCTCACGGACTCGAGACCCTGCTGAGGCCTCTTTCAGGAGCGCTGCCATTGCTCCAACAAGGAGGGAAAGATGGAGCACGGCTATTCCCATGCGTAAGGACGCCTACAATCCCAGCCTCTCCCCTCGAGGCTGTTTCCAAGAGCTTTTCTCCAGCTGCGCTTGGGAAACCCTTTGCAACCCTCACCCGGCCCCTTCCCCGCAAGGCCGGGTGACGGGGTAGCATGCCTGCCACAGGGCTGTCGGGCTGGCCCAGGGCCACCAGATAGTGCATGTCTCTTTCCTATGCCTGGTATAATTCCTGCATTTTTTCCCCCTGACTCCTCTTCAATCTGATTGCTTATCCGAGCCGCAGATAACCAGCTGGGGGACAGCTGGGGGATTTTCAGCGCTGTGTGCCCTGGGTCATTTTCCTGCCCACCTGCATCCCGGAGCATTCCTGCTGGATCTGCGGCTCGGGCTGATGCACGGGACAGCTGGTATGAGAGCAACCAACAGCTCTGGCACAGCCTAACAGGGACGAGTACGGTGCTGCTGAGCATCCCTCGTGTGCAGCTCCCCACCCGCCCCCAGGCACTGCCCGAACGCCCCCAGGGGTCTCCTCTTCCCTGCCAGGGGGTGTTTCTCCCATGGGGAAGGGGAAGGGGGGTTGCCCAGCATGGGCAGAACAACGCGCCTGCAGACACAGCCCGCGGCGGAGGACGATGGGACCTTGCTGGAACAACCAAGAACCATCCCGGGTCTAGAGGGGTGGCTGTTACACAAACCCCCACTCGGGGCAAGGCACTAGGGTCTGTGCACTTTGTTTCACTCATGACTCATCCAGATGAGCCACATTTTTAACACTAGGCATTCCAACTATATTTTTTACTGGGAAAACACTGACCCTTGAAGTGGGCGAGTCCAAAATCCTGGCTCTTGGCATCCCTGCCTGTTGGGGTGTTCAAACCCTGGCTCCCAGTCAGCAGACAGAAACCAGTGCTGTTCTCTGAGACAGCTTGAATCCAGCTGGCACAAAGACAGCGAGTAAACAAGATTTCTCAGAAGATTTTTATACCAGAAAAATCTTGCCCCGCTCCGTGCTCAAAGCAGAGCTACCCCCAGCAGAAGGACAGGCAGCGTGTGTGCGTGCTGGGACTGAGCGTGCCGACATCTGATGCGCTTCACGTAAACCTTCAGCTCCAATTCAAGTTCTACGTTGCCTTTCCCCATTTACAGTGCGCCAGCCCCTAGCCCGTGTCACAATCCGCGTCGTCCCTTTGGCACAGGGCTCCCCGGGAAGCGGTTTACTTTGGGAAGCTCCCTCCTGCAGACCCTGTGGGTGCCCAGGGGGTCCCTGGCGCCCGTACCCAGCGCGAAGGCAGCCGGCTGCCAGCTGACGGGGTGCTGGGCTGCTCTGGATTCCTCCTGCTTCAAACAACTCAGAGCCGTTAGATCCGCGGGGCAGAGCGGCCTCTGCCTTGCTCCGCTAAGTGGGCTTTTTTATCTGCCGTTGTTTTCCAGCCCGAGTTCCCCTGCCGTGAGTCACGCAGGCCGCCCCGAATGGCCGTGTACACACCGCCCGGTTGCTACAACACATGTAAACACTTCCCCTGTCCTATAAAGGGCCAATGAGAGACAGAGCTGAGCTGCATTCCCAGCCTCGCAGAGCTCTTCAGGCACTGCAGGATCACCAGCAAATCCGGGGAACGTTCCCAAAAGGCGAGAAGGGCTCCTGGATTGCTCTTGAAGAGGCTCTTAGTGTCAGCGCGGAGAAAAGAGTCCCAGAACTCCCAGCCACTCCGATCTCCAGTTTGAAGGTTTAATGGAGGATTTTTCACATGCGCATGCTAATCACATCTGTAATTCATTTCGTTCAGCTATTTTTACACAATTGCAAGAGCAGGAACAGTTGAGTTGGGTTGACATGCAGCCGTTAACATGCAGAACGTGACCAGCTCACATCCCCAGGCTCTGCTATGACCAAGAAGGGCTGACGCTGGCCGCTGCTGGGTGAGCGGTGCCGGCTGCACCTCCTGCCCCACGCCAGCCCTCCCTCTGCCCACCCAGGGCAGGCCGGGCACGCTGAGGGAGGGTTAAAAGCATCTGGGCAGAAGACAGCCCTCTCGGTCAGATCGAGCCCTGCCAGAGAAGAAGTTGTTCTGCACTCCCGTTGCCACAATGGCTGTTTTGCTCTGCCAGTCCCCAGAGGATGCTGTTGTGTCCTGACCATCCGTCAGCATCAGGGGAAGGACTCGGTCATTCCTGAGGAACGGCAGCACACCTGATTAGCCCCCACCGCCCAGCAGAGCTCAGGGATGTCAGGGTGCCCTGCGCAGCGAAGAGGAGCGCTGCGCTTTCTCCTCCAGCGCCTTGTTGGAACAGGCTCTTTCTGTGGAGATCATAATTGCTATCAGACTTTATTGCTGTATCACAAAAAAACTGCCTTTTTAAAAAAAATATCTTGTCTCTCTCCTTGAAAAGGAGAAATTTCCCCTGGCAGCTTCTCCCAGAGACCCTGATTCCCGGGCTGAGCTCACCTTCGTCCGGCTCTGGGGGAGTCCTGTCCCCCGACTGATGGCCGCTGCCACCCGACGGCACTGCACACACCCACAGTGCAGGCAACGGGGGCTCAGAGTATTTTCTCCAGCAGCCGCACAATAAGAGGAAGGCTAACAGGGCACCGTGCTGTTACCAGCGGCCCCTGTGGCACGAGATAAGCGTTAGATAAACAGCAGTTAAAGTCACCAGCGGCTCCAGGCTGTGGGCGGCAGCTCCCAGTGAACAGCGCTGGGGGCTGCCACCGAACAGAAATGGGTGCTGCAGCCCCTGCCTGGGACCACTGTAGTTTTACGTCACAGTTTGTGTTGTCTGCCTGCCTTTTATCTATTTAAAACAACAACTTCAAACCATTTCACAAACACTTATAAACTCAACCTTACAAGAAGCCTGAGGAGGTAGGGATTATCCGGTCAGTATTTCAGAAGGAGAAACTGAGGCTCAGAAAACAGGTCGGGTTTACCTAGTCACAGCAGATGCCAACAGAGCCAACCGCTCCTGGCTGCTAGCCCTCCACGCAAGCAGCACAGCAATCCCTCCCTCCCGGATTGCAGAAGTAGTGCACGCCAAGTCCCACAACGCCGGAGAGAAAATCCCAGCTCCTCACCATCCACTATAACTAGGGCAGAGCATGCAGCAAGCAGCAAGCGGATTAGTCAAAAGCGGAGGCATTTCTGCCAACGGAAGGATCAGCCTGGCAGGCTGAAGGTTTGCAGCAGCCCCAAGCAGGCGGAGAGGCAAAAGGCTTCGGAATCAGCAGCTTTCAGAGTTTCAGAAGAGGTTCAAAGCGATCTTCAGGGTTTTCCTCCCGCTGAGGCCCTAAACTGCCGCCTCCTCGCATGTCTTCTGCTGATTTGGGCCATGGCACCTTCCGCAGCGTTGGGCAGAGGGAACCGCTCCTGGAGACGGCTCAGAGGGCAGTCCCTGGTGACTCAAAGCGCACACTCGGGATCTTCTTGGGCTAAGACGAGGAAAACTGCGTTTCAATGGCCAGCAGAAAGGAAGCACAATGGAAAAACTTACCTGTCCCCATGGCAATCTGGTCAGGAACACCAGCAACAAAGTAATCCAGGTTAGCGTGAGAACAGGCAGAGAGAAAAGGCAGAGGGGGATGATTTAGTAAAGGGAGAAGCCAGGTAGCAAAATCTGACAGATAAGACAGTCGGCAAAGATTTATTAGAAGGAAGAGCGTCCTTCTCTAATTTACGGCAGGTCCTAGGAGATGCAGAACCCCTTCTATGGTTTCAGGCAGGTTTACACTGAACGCTGCCATAGGGCCGGATTCTGCTCTCTTTTCACACTGCTGAGTGATTTGATGTCAGCTGTTCGGGAGAGATCTCCAATTTCCGTGGTGTACCCCAAAGTAGAGTTTGCTTGTGTAAGATTATGAAAAGCTAGTGATTTTAAAACCCCATGTTTATTAATTCAAAGACACAAGCTGGAGAGATCAGAACAGCCGGGTGTGATTCCAGAACTCCATCGGCCAGTTTGTCTGCATACGACCGTACCCTAAACCAACACTGGACAATACCCAGCAGCTTACAGACGTCTGTACCCAGCGACACGGCAAACGCGTTCACCGCAAAATCAAACCCTCTCTCTCTGCTGAACACACTCTGAGGGCAGGGGGTGGCTACTCAGCATCCCTAGCAGCAGCTGGCATATAAAGTTAAGCCCTCCGTATGCAATAGGCATGGCCTCAACTCTTACGTTCCAAAGGTTGGACAGATTCTATCTCCAATAGTGCCAAGAGGTCCATAAAAAGAGAAGCCTCAAGTCCTTAGAGAGAAGACTACTGAATCCCGCAGTAAGAAGTCACCAAAGAGCACTGCTGAGCCAAAGGAAAAGATCTAAAATATGAAGGCGAAAAGCAAAATAGGTTGGGATTAGGTAAATGTTAAAGGGATAAACTATTTCATTCTCAAGTGGTACCTCCCTGACTAGCAGAAGCCTTTCTTCCCTCTGTAATTTCGTGTATTGTGCAATCTTCTTGGCACTTTTTTCTATCAGGTGCATCTATCAGGTGTCCTGCAAGCTACATCCTAAAGGGCTGTACCTTCTTCATTAGCTGGTGAGAATGAGCAGCACGGTACAGGCACTGGAGCCAGTTCAAACCTGATGGTGAAAGGCAAGGGAGGAGCGGCGTGGGCAGAGGGGGAGGCTGCGTTTGGAAAAGTGCTGTTGCCTCCCAGTGAGTCAGAAGAAAGGCAGGGCAGTAGGAAACAGAGAAGTAAATAGATTGCAGAGTGAAAAGGCTTCCCCCACCCCACCCCCCCGACAGCAGAAAAGTTTTGATCCTACTATCGGTCTGTTTGTACAACTGGCTTCACCCTCAGAACTGCTCCTCCCGGATAAACCTGTCTCGACTGATTAATAACTCCAGAGCTATTTCTGAACAGCAAACCAGTAAAGGTGGAGTTTGCCTGACAGACGATATGCAGATAGATCTGTGCTGATATTGACATTTGCATCCTCACATAAAGCTATAGACTAAACATCCTGAATTTTTTTATTCTAAATATTTGATTTTCCCTCACTGACACTGAGCATCTTTGTTTCTGGTCTTTGTCTTATCTTGCAGCTGGACAGTGGACCCACAATTCTTCAGGTACTTTGTAAGTTGTAGAAGATCTTCCAGAATCAAGAGGACGACATTATCCCAAACAGGAAAAAAAGAGGGCTAAGCATGTTGCCAAAAAGCTCGTGAGTCATTGCCGTGCTTTATATGGAGAATGCGTATTTTTCTACTCGTTACTTAGGCAGGGACAGCACATCGCGCTCTGGGCAGGGTAGCAAGAAGCAGCTTCAGGGAAGATGCAGGAAGAGCCATGGGTGTCACCAAGTCTGTGCCCAGGTCACGCAGGACGTTCTTTGGAATAGCGGCTGCGCTGGGCTGAGCGTGGTGGCCCACTCCTCCCGCCCGGCACAAAGCGCCTGCCTCCTCTGGAGCTGGGACGGGTGACAGCACGGTGAGTCACCTGCAGCACGCTCGGTGCCAGCCTTGGGCGCAATGCCGAAGGGCGCAGAGGGACGCCTGCCAGCTGCAGAGCCTTCCCGTTCACATAAAATGGGGGAAACACAGATCGTATGCAGGAGCACCACCTCTCCCACCACGCTCACAGCCTTCCAGTGCTCTGCGGGGCCTCTGACACTGAGCGGCTCTTACCATCCGCCGGTCAAATTCCCACCCAGGGGCCCGGAGAGTAACGGGACTGTTGATTTCCAGAGAGGCACGGTCTGAGCACTGACCGGCTTCTTGAATTCTTTGGTTCCTAATCCCAGACCCGCAAACTTGGTTACATGCAGCCTTGGAGAGTTTTTCCTGCTGTGTGTCCATGACGGGTTAATTTATTTTTGCTGGGGGCTCGTATCTAGCTTAAGAACGGGAAAATAAGCCACAATCTTACTGGAAACCAGAGCGCTGCAGCCACCCGGCCCCCTGAGCATGGCTGGCAAACTCTGTACTTCGTTACACTCCCGTGAGCAGTGGCCCCACCGGCATCACACAGACACGACGGATGCTCAGATCCACTGCTGATAGGCACAGGAGAGGCCCGAGAGAGGAATATGTGATCAGAAGGAATATTACCTTTGGGTTTACTTTCATGAGCCATTAATCACGCGATCTAACGTACCCCAGCTGGCTGAGCAGCCTCTGGCCCTTTGCTCTGAGACGATTTACTGCTGCACAGCTCCATATGTAACTATAACACTGAAAGGATTTCAGCAACGCAAACAGCCCTGGCGCTAACTGCTTATAAATAATACCTGAGCAATGAAATATTAATGCAGTTCATTCCAGGCAGCAACAGAGAAATCCATGCTCCAGAGCTGTCTTTTGGTAGAAAGACTGATAATCTGCACTAAGAAAAATCCTGGAAGTGAGAGTTATAAACATCCTGAAATATTTTTAAGGTTCAGCCTCCTGTGAATTATTATCTTATAATGCAGTAATGTGCGGAGAATATGAAGGATTCTTTGCACATCAGGATGTTAACATGGTGCCCCTTACAATGGATGGAGAATTCAGCGCTGCAGCCCAAAGAAATTGAGTTGAATGATATTTCTCTGCTTCCCCTGGGGTGGCATTTTTTCACCTCTAATTTTGGTACTCCTGTGACCAAAAGCAGGAGAAGAGAAGGGAAGATACAACGGCTTTCTGGGCTGGGACCCCTCTGTTCCAGCAAAAAAGACAAAGGATCAGAGACAAACAGTATCAACTCTTAATTAATTAATGGGTATCGGTTTGTATGATTCAGGTTTTTTGTGTTTTCTAATGAAGGCTTCATAGAATCACGGAATCTCCTGGGTTGGAAGGGACCTTTAAATGATGAATTCTCTTTTGTTTTGGTACTTCTTTTAAGAACAGAATACAGTAAAAGCAAATCCATCAC
Source organism: Rissa tridactyla (assembly GCF_028500815.1). Taxonomy (NCBI): domain Eukaryota; kingdom Metazoa; phylum Chordata; class Aves; order Charadriiformes; family Laridae; genus Rissa; species Rissa tridactyla. The sequence goes on along the minus strand of NC_071484.1, from coordinate 5,660,337 downwards.
CAGAGGAATATTCTGTCCCTACCGACCACACCAGAACTGTCATGGGAGGGGGTGTTTCTTGGGATTTGGCAGGTTGCTGATGCACAAACCCACCAGCGAGAAGCTCCCAGTAATTCTCTGCTGAACCTGGGTTAAGGAATGTTGTGGCTACAAAGGGAGCTGCTTTGGGGTGGATTCACAGCAAAACGAAAGCAGCCTTTTCTTTTTAAGTATTATCAGAAAATACTTACAAAACCCACTGGCTGCTGCAACGCAAATCTCTGCAGTGAACCACTGGGAAAACCAGATGCAGCACAGAGCGCTGCTCCAGCCCCAGCGGGACCCACGCGCGGAGCGCTCCCAAGCACATGGAGCCAGCTGCTGTGGCAGGAGAAGCGTAAGGTGCGTGCCCAGCGCCCTGCCTAGCCCCAGTACCGTCATTCAAATTTTATTTGAAATTTCTATCTATTTTTTAATTCCGGTCGTTGGGCAAGCTCCACTGAATCCAAAGTATGCGACCCACTCAGGCTGTTCTTTGGGACTGCGGATCACGCTGACTCTCATGAACCCTCTGCTGTCATTAGGCTCATAAGGTTTTTCTTTCAGAATGATTAATTTGAAACAAAACCATAGCTCAGGGCAGCAGACATGCTGTTTAGGAGTTGGAGAGAGGGTGCGGCGGCTGCGGTATGTGGCTTTGTACGCCCTGTTCTCCCTGCCCCGTGCCTCTCAGCAGACCCCTGAGCTCATGTTCTTTTCCACACTCTCTTTTGAGGAGCACAGACCTAAAAATGAGGCACTTCAAGTCTGGCCTCGGAATCTGTCGCATTAATGCGTGGGTTTGAAATTCATCCCTCCTCCCCACGATCGACAATCTTGTTGCTCTCGTCCGTATAAGGCCCCCTCAAGGCACAAAAGCCGAGCTGTGCTATTTATATTTCCTAGTCCAGCCCTACCTACCCTACACATTGTATGGCTGAGACTCCTGTTCTGCCCAGCTCTTGTAACCGCCCGGCCCTTCCTGGAGAAACCCCACTTCTCCCGGAGTCACCTGAAGAGCAGAGGAACCCACGGAGCCCCCGGATCTGTGCGTGGGGAGGAGCCCGTCCGCACACCGCCGCCAAGGGCCGCTCTGTCCACCAGAGAACGCCGCACACCAGGAGCCAGCCTTCCCTCCGGCTCGGCCCCGCAGAAGCCTCAGCATAAAGAACCAGCTCATTTTCGAAATTCAGCATTCAATATATGCGCAGCGTGCTGCAAGCATGCGGATGTCTGTAAGAAAATCAGGCCTTTGACATTTGCGCTAAGTTTAATTGCTGAAAAACGTTCGGAGGAAAAATGCCATGCTTATGTCAGCACTGACACATGCCATTCTTCAGACGACTGCGACACGCTGTCTGGTTTTAGAGCAGTACCTGTTTGCACGGGACATCCGTTATTTAATCGTGAACTGTAGTAACCAGCCCCGGATTCTTGTATCCTAAACCCAGGAGATTTGGGATGAACTCCCTTTCGTTTGTTTTTATCAGCAACCACTCTAACCAAATTTGTTGGTGTCCTGATTTCTCTGAAAGACGGGAGCCCAGGACGTGTGGCACAAAGGCGGCACTGAGGAGCTCTGTTCCCAGGGGCTGCTCGGAGCTGCACGTACTCACTTGACATCAGACTCTTCAGGAAGGCAAGTCCTGTTTACAGTGCGGGTCCTGAACTGCTGTTTACACAGCAGCTCCTCAAAAGTCTGGCACCTTTGGTTTTGGTAAGCTCCTTTTCAAAATGAAAAGGTGTGGTAATTTGGAGGGGGGTTGGTTTTTCAAATTTTATTCTCAAGAATTGATCTAATTCCCTACGTTAAGTCAATACAAAAACTCTTACCAACTCCCGGCAAAATCAGGTAAAGGTGTATTTGAGAGAGTGAGCAAGTGAGAAAGCACATCCACATCTACGTGTGACTGCGAGTAACGGCCCGTAAACATTCTGCTTAATGCCCCACCCTTAGTTGGCCCCAGTGAAAGTGATTTCCAGTTCAGCACTTTCTCCCCCAGATTTTGAAACCCTGCAGGCAGATGTGCTTTAGGCTCATCTCGGCAGGTCAAACTTCCCATGAACCAAATTTGATTTTCATTTCCTCCTAATCTAACAGCGAGCAAAATACAACCCCCACGAGTAGTTTGACCTCTTCTCCCAAGGTGCCAAAAGGTCTTATTTGCACTCCTGAAATAGTCCCTCCGTAACTGCTGGAGACTCGGTATTCAACACTGAGAGAATGATCAAACATCTACAACCAGTAAAGAACTGATTTAGCTTTACCTCCTTTTATTTCTTTGTACCGCAGAATCAGGCAATATTAAACCCCTATAGAGCACGACTACTGTTTTACTCGGCTATCTTGCTTGAAAATAGCCACTGCTGGGTTCATGTAATACTTTATGTCTCTTAAGATGAGTTTCTCTCTTGTTCTCTAAAAGAAAAGACTAATAAATCTTTGCATTTTTAGCTCTAGCAACTGCAAATGCAGTTGCACAGCAAAGTTAATCACAGCTTTCCCAAAGCAGGTTTTTCTGAGTTAGAAAGTAGTAATAATGTTGCTCACCATTGGAGAATTAATTACATTTTCAACAAAGTATCTAACACAAACCTCCATAGGTGGTGGGTCTTGCGAAGGGAAACACCGAATTAGGAAGAGTTATTTTGCCGTTACTTTTTTAAATGATAGACAGAGTTAGGAAAACACAGTGAAGTTTCCTCTTTTAAACTCCCAGGGTGGAGCCCATCATAAAGTTTTGGTTTTATAGACTCTTGAAACATCTTTTAAAAATTTCGTGATTATTAATACTGAAACACAGAAGGATGTTAGTAAACAGGTAACCCAGCGGGGATCAACAAGGCTTCTCGCAACAAACAACATTGTTCAATATCAGTAAAGCAGCTGAACATCATCCTCGGTTTGATAAATGCCTTTACAATGTACACACAAAAATATCACTTCTTTCTGTAGAGAGTTTTATTCTTAAATAGGTCAGCATTATCTGTTGTTGCATCTTATCTTGTTTAAGCACCAAATTAAGAGCTAATCAAGAGTTTCTCCTCCAAAAGAGACCTTCGTTTGCCTGAGCGGTGTCCGTCACAAGCCTGCGCGCTTGCTGCCACCCCTTCGGTGTCCCCAGAGCTGGATCCTCACCTTCTGAGGCGAGGGGTGCCCAGGCTCCCCGCGCAACCGCCAGGATTTCCGTGGGGGCGCAAAAAGCTCCATTTCACATAAAACAAACCTGGAGAATTTCTCGCTTGTGCTCTGCGGCCTCCCAGTCAAATCACATGCTGGGAAATTGTTCTGAATTACAAATCATTCTTTTTTCTTTTTTTTTTTTTTTCCTAATATCTTCACGATTCACAAAATCCCTGCCACAGTCCCTTGTCCGCTGATCCCCTCGGAGGCTGCTCTGTCCTGACTACATCAGCAAGAGTATCGCCCTGATTTCCTTTAGAAGCACGATTGCCTTTTCATATTCAAGGAGAAATTCTATTCAATATTCATAAGCAACAGCAAACCGAAATGAACAGCTCACAAAATGACAGTCTGACAATGTTTAGGATGCTTCCAAAGGATCTAGAAACTTGCCAGCTTCCTACCTATTTCCGTAACCCACAAGGAATGTTATGCTTAAACAATCCCCTTCGCTCTTCTCATTTTGCAATTCTTGTTGCTTCTGCAGTACACGTGGAGTTCTATTTTCTTTTTCCATAGTTAGACCTATCCTCCCCCAAAAGCCTGATACAAAGAGTAATAAATATATATATATATATAACTGGTTAGGTTGCCCGTATGATCTCAATAGGCTCGAGTATTTAAGCCTTTCAGGCATGATAAAACTACAAATGCTTAAGCTCTGAATCAGAGAGTCACACAGGCCCCTGCACTGGGTAGATTCCTGAGCCTATTATGATCAGCTCTCCCTCCAAACGCTGTAGTAAGAAGTGTTTTCCCTTTTTTTTTCTGGTTTTCTCTCTTCCTGTAATCAGCACTGGATGCTTCTCTATTTGTCCCTGACGCTGTCTATTATTAACCCAGAGGCTTCTAACTGAATCGTTAACTATTTCACTCACTCTTCTTCCGTGGCCCAATGCAAGAGTTCACTCTGCTAAGGAAGACTGACTCCAGACAGGAAAACTGACAGAAACATTTTCCTCTCTTTCTTCTTGTTTAATATTAAAGGAAAAAAAAAAATCAATGTTTAGCGCAGGGGTTGAACATCAAGCAAACCAAAGTTGTTATTGAAACCAGACAACTAGAAGATTCAAGACTTGCGGGTTGCAGAAAAAAGAACGTGGAAATCTGTACAAGCACAAGGGCAAAGGCAGACCCGCGTACCAGGGACCTCAAGGAGCTGTTCTGTATTTTCTTTAATATCTCTGTCTCTCCTAGTCAGTGAGATTAACCCTGATGCTGGGCTTACTGACTCTTGTTGTTACCAGTTGCATGTCACAAATCTGAAATATTACCGCTCTCCCCGTAGCAATACACATGTTGCCCCTCAGTAGAAAAGACGCTGGCAGACAGCTCTACAATACTGCCTTCCAGAACCCAGTGCATTCTTGTTCTTTTTTTAGCTAAGCAGTAAAATCTGGTTATTTTGATACTTCTGCTCCATTGCAAGGAGTGCTTGGGGCCATTCTCCCCATCTTTGTTAAAATTCCTGTTAAATGTAGCAACTCTTATTAAACCTTGTCTTAGATCCCATAGAGAATGTTAAATCATGAATGAGCGCGCCACTTTGGACCCACCCCCACTTGGACCACCAGTCAGGGGAGCTCGGGAGAGCAAGGGACTGACCACGCAGTGTGGCAAGAAAACACCCACTGACAGGACATAAAGCCATGAAACAGCTCCTTACCTGATAGATCATGACTTTGAAGTTTCTGCGTTTCAGGAGCTCCGCTTCGTTGGCCTCCAGCTTCTTTATCTGCCCAGCTTGCTTCTCCAGGTTCTGCCGAACGGTTTTCACATTGACGCTCACCTTGCGCACTTTTTCCAGCATCTTGTTGACGGTGTTGCTGGTGGTGGTGTGTGCCTTCGTCAGCTTGGTTAACTCGCCCTGGATGCTGGTCACTGCGCTATCCATCTCTTGCTGTCTCTCCTCCAGCTGTGTTTGGGTCAGCTGGATCTGATCCACTGCTCCAATGATCTTGTCCAGAAGGGTCAGCACCATCACACCATTGATCTGGTCTGATTTGATGGGTTCTTCAGGCGCTTGCTCCTCAGAGGCCTCGGAGGCGGTTGGTGGTTCGATAATTTGCAAAGTAGTATCCTCCATGATCGCCTGGGAGTCCTGGCTAGCAGAGCCCGGAGAAGCTGTCACTGCAGGGAGAGAGAGGAGGGAAAACTAAACCCGAGCCTCAGCTAAACTCTGCGCTGGGAGAGACGCCAGAAATGGAGAGCACAGTGTGTGGACGTCTGTGCTGAAATTCAAATGGCACAGCTCCGCAAAGCCGGCCAGTGAAACTGCCCTGCAAAATTTTCCAGGCTTGCAGGTCATTGGCTGACTCCACCTCAGCTATATAAAAGGAGCCCGCTGCCAAATGCCTGACGACCCACCCTTTCTGAAATGATTAAAATAGTTGGAGGGGAGGCGATGGCTTTGCATGCAAACACAGGCACAGCTCGGCGAGGAATGTAAAGCTCTGAAACTACAACAGCCTCTTCTTTACCGTAACTCTAAAGGCACTATAAGTAATGAGAGGAAAAAATAAAAAACCTTGAGTAAACGGCTCGGGGAAGCTGCTGGAATGAAAGCAGCCCCATCTGGGCACAGCTGTACACATAAAAGGAAGGCTGGTTTAAACAACCGCACACGTTAAAGGGCAGCTGAAAAATTCGGATCTTTTGCCAATACTTAGGTTTTATTTCCAGGACTACGAGAGCTTCAAAGAAAGGCGACAATTAGGGTTGAGTAGTTATGGGATGTAACTTCTGGATCATAAAAATGCACACTCCCATGTGTGTGAATGTACACAACAGACATACACATGATACACACAGTGTGCACCATGTCTCTACGCAGATTTAACACAGAAAGGATAAATACAATTCACTCCTACAGCGAAGCAGCTGGCCATTCCCACCTAGAAGCAGCTCTCTCAGCTCTGCTGTGCTCCATCCACCGACAAATCTAGCCACTAGACTTCCAAACGTGCGATATGCTTCAGCATACGCCACGCAAAACTGTACTTGTAAGCAATGCCCAAATACATCGTGTTACATAAGGCTTTATTGGTAAAAAAAACCCCAACTAATTGTTTCAGAACTTAATAGAGTACACACTGCTTTGGAAAACATAGGGAAGAAATAACACTTATTTTGCTCACTTTTAACCTCAGTATTGACACAAAGCAATTCATAGAGTCTCATACAGTGTTGGCAGGTGTTTATGCCCTGTGGAACCATCCTCAGCGTCCTGCCCTAGAGACAGGCGGGAGGTGCTACCAAAGGCTGTCTGCAACAGCCCGTCAGGAACGAGCACGGGAACGGGAAGAAGAAAAATTCAGATCTTGAGAGTCACCCTGGGTGAGACCCCTCTGCCAAAGGAAACCAAGCCCCCACAGGCAGGGCTGCCGCGAAGCCTCTGCTGGCCTGGGCGGCGGAGAGCCCCCCCAGGCTGAGCTGAAGGCTGTGGGCAGACTGGGAAGGCTGCAGCTTCCCTCTTGTCCTGTAGCCTTGACAACAAGCAATTCATACTCGGCACATCCTGCCTCCCACCGGGGTCAAGCCTCCCCTTGCAATTTGCCACAGGCTGGCAAATAAAACGAACGCTCACAACGCTGGGTTTCTCCAGGCTCTCCGCCTGCCTCGGGACAATGCTGGGAAACCCACGCCGCACAAAGAGATGTACAGGAACATTGTCTAACGATGAATGCTCACGGCAGTCAGCACTTTCCGTGCCCTGTGCTCTCCACCATGTGACAGCTCCCTTTTTACCGCCGCTGTACCCGCACTGCACCATTCATCTAGATTTGGGTTCGCTGTGCCTCAGTAAATTGTGCTGTGCAGCTTCCACAATAGGTATTATGTCATGTAGTAAAAATAGGTTGCTTTTCTATACCCTGTTTTTTCCTGGAGGGACCTTTTTTCCTGAGGATTTATTTCCAGTGTTTGCTGCTGATGAGTCAGATCCATGAAAAAAATCCTGACTCCAGCCAGATAGCATTGGGCTCTGCGGTTGTTTCTCGCTGGGGATATCTGCTTCAGAGTGGATTTCCACAGACGTCTCCTGTGAGTTTTCACGTATGGGTCAGGATGCAAGCGGAGCAGTGCGCTCTTTCCAGATCTGCCATTTATTCCGTGTATGACTTCATTGCGATCTCTGCCTTTGTTTCCCCATTTGGGAATAATTAAAAAAAAATCAGACTGAGTAGGTCAACCTAGATAGAATCAGATAAAACAAGAGAACAGGAATTTGTATTTGCTCTTGATACTCAGTAGAAGGTATGAAGGGCCGCGCTCAGGTCTTGCTGGGCACGCAGCAATCACACCCCAAGCTAAAATGCGATGAGTAATTTTCTATATTAGGACTAACTTCATTTCAGCCATTTTCTGCCGTGGAGACATACCCGGAAAAGCCAATAGGTGGCAAACCTCAGCTCACAGGACAGTGAAATCCACCTCAACCTCTTCCAGCGTGAGCAATTTCTGGCTGCTCTTGTTGCACGGTAGATATAGTTTGATCTTTGGCTCTTCCACGTTTGCGCTATGCGTTAGATACTACTGATCATTCCAATGTCCCAGCGATTTTATAGCGCCACTACTGAATCCCGTGTATGGACATGGAACAGACAGTCCAAACAAAAACGAGCGTATTTCAGCCTCAAAGAAAAACTTTGTCGGACATATGCAGGACAACAAAGGAATACAACGTGCAGCATCTGCTTCCACATCGGTCTGTGGAAGTTCCTGTGACTAAAGGAAACCGCGCAGCTCACTAACTTCTTAAATAGCAAGATACAGCTGCTTAGGGCCTGGCAGAAATAAGGAATGGCCTGGGCTTGCAGTGGACAGACTCTGCTAAACTTCACCAACTGCAGTTGACAAAATTTGTCCCTTCACCTGTAGCTTAAGTACAGAGGACATGGACTGGACAGAGACAAAGAAAGAAAATTGTCCTCTCTGTTTTGCAAGGACCTGGGGATAAGTACCGGGGAGGAAATGTGCAGTATGTGTGCAACTGTCAGTGCTGTTAGATGCATCTCACAGACCATGAAAATTCAGTTTTATCAGCCGCTGGCAGTGCAATGCATTTCTCAGTCACCAAACTAATTTAATGACAAATTAAGATGTTATCTGACCTTCTAACTTGCTCACTTTCATAACTGAGGGACGTCAAATATCGGAATAAAAGCAAAACCTGAGAGCGTTAGCAGCCCTACCACTGCCATCTCCACCCCGCAGCACCACCACCCTCCCTAACACAGCCTGAATCTGCTGGCGCAGGGTGTCGTTTGCCGTGACGGCAGCCCCCCACGCTGACCCCTGCCATGTCCTTAGCTCCTGACACACCTGCAGCTGCTCCTTTGTCCCACGGGAGCTCTCAGGAGCAGTGACAGGGATTTGCTCTTCCGGGCTGGAGCAGCACCCACCCCCCCACCGGTGCCCCTCTGTCGCAGCACCACTAATGAGCACACAGTAATTACTCTGCTCCAAGGGAGGCAAACGGCCGCCCAGGTCCCGAAGGGGAATCTCACCTCCGCTTTGCTGCGCACCACGAGGGGCTTTCAGAGCAAAGACAACGGTGTGAAATGGGAGCTGTGGTTAAATCATATTTTTGCTACTGCAAAAGCTCCTCTCTGAATCATATTGAGACCAAGCACTTACTCAAAGACACGGTCAGCAAGTAGAAGTACTGGGAAGTTTACTGTATTTTAACTTAAACGGCTGTGATTTTTGGCTTCCTTCCCAACAAACCATGTTTCCATTAACAGCCTAGTGCAGAAACCCCTGACCACAGGGGGGTTTTCTTGTATTTCACTGGATTGCTGTGCGATGAAGGCCTGTACCGGAGGAATGGCCTCCATGGCTGGGTGCTTGTACAACACTTGGGTTTAACCCCAAAGAGCTGGTTTTTTGCTCTCTCACTTCCCACATTTCCACTGATTTCAGCACGGAAACGCTCGCTTCGGGCCAGCGGACGGGAGCGGGCGGCGAGGCGGGGCCGGGCTCGGCGGGGGGAGGCCCCGGGGCCGCTCCCTCCGCCCCGACCAGCCGCCCCGGGCTCCCCGGACCGTACCTGTGGCCGCCGCTGCTCCCCGCGGCCGCCTCACGGAGAGCAGGGCCGGGACACGCCCTCGCGCCTCGGCCACGCTGCCAGTGACGTCACCGCCTGCGTCACGGGAGCCCCTGCGTCACGCCAGCAGCCCCTCCAGAGGAGCGGGCGAGCCGCGCGCCCGGGGGGACCAGGAGCTCGGTGACCGGCCCGGCCCAGCCCAGCCCCGCCCCATCCCGCCCCGCCGCCGCCATCACGTCCGGTGCGGTCCAGGCCGAGGCGCGCCGTCGCTAGGAGACGCGCCCGCGTGACCCCGCCCCGCGTGCGCGGTGACGTCAGGGACGGGAGCCGCAGCGGATCAGCTGGTGGTAGCTGCGGCGGCGGCTGCGGGCGGTGCGGGGCGGCGGCAGGTAACATGGCGGTGGGGCCGGGGCTCACTGGGCCGCCCGCCCGCCCTTCGGTGACAGCGGGGGCCGGGGCCGCGGCCGGGGCCGAGACCGAGACCGGGACCGGGGCTATGAGGGGGTGGCGGCGGGGAGGCCCTGGAGGCCCCGGCGGCCTAGCCGGCCCCTGCTGCCGCCCTGTCCCGGTTCTGACGGCCCTGTCCCGGTTCTGACGGCTCTTCTCCTCAGAGCCCGCGGCGGAGCCGGCGGCACCATGGGGGAGCTGTTCCGCAGCGAGGAGATGACCCTGGCCCAGCTCTTCCTGCAGTCCGAGGCCGCCTATTGCTGTGTCAGCGAGCTGGGCGAGCTGGGGAAGGTCCAGTTCCGCGACGTGAGTATCCCCCGGGCCCGGCCCCGGCGCCAACCCCGGGCCCGGCCCGCTGCGGCGGAGCGGGGCCTGGTACCCCCGGCGCTCGCTCCCAGGGGCTCGGGGGTGCCGGGCCGGGCTGAAACCATCTCTCTCTCTGCAGCTGAACCCGGACGTGAACGTGTTCCAGCGTAAATTCGTTAATGAAGTCAGGAGGTGCGAAGAGATGGACCGAAAACTCCGTACGTTTCTCTCTGGGCCTGATGTGGCTCTGGCTCCGGTAGCTTTTAGAAGGAAAATAGTACAGGCTAAACCTGCACGGCAGCACTAGAGAACAGGGTGCTGAGGAGGAGCGAAGGCCGCCCTTCCTCTGTGTGTCAGCCAGCAGGGATCCCCTCCCTGCCTCAACCAAATCAGAGGCTCTCGGAATAGGAGGTGAAAGAATTCACAGCTGCTGATGGGGCTGGGTGGCGTTACGGTGACAGTTTGACATTGAAGTATCCTTTTGGTTAACGATAACACTGCTGTCTCTCCAGGGTTTGTGGAGAAGGAGATTAAAAAGGCAAATATTCCCATCATGGACACTGGGGAAAACCCGGAGGTGCCTTTTCCACGTGACATGATTGATTTGGAGGTAATGATGTGTGTTAAGACTCAAGTAGTACTTGAACGTAGATGGAAACAGGGGAGATTTTCTCCATTGGTAGACACATGTTGAATTTAGCGGCAAAGGTGCGCTAACCATAGTCCCTAGCCGTCACCTGAAACGGGAGCTCTGATCACTCACATCAGGTTGATCTGGATTCACGAGCATTGTTTTGTTTGTGTGTTTATCCAAATACAGTTAGAAGTGAAGGTACTTCAAAGAAATTTCACCCATTTAAAAGAGTCAAAAACCACTGGAACTGCATGGGTCATGGTGGGTCCGTCATAAAGTTTATAAGGGGCTTTAGTGATTTAAAGAACGCCGTATTAAATCCAGCTTATAAAAGACTGGCTGAGCATGAAAAGTCTCAACGTTGCCTGAAGAGAATGTCACAATCTGGAGCTGTGTGCCACAGCAGACTGGCGACGCATCTGTAATTGTACGCAAATCGTGTGGGAATGTAAAGCATCTTGCCTACTTTCTTGTTTTAATAGACTTAACAGCAGTTATTTATGGAATTGCTTTAAGTCCTTTTTCTGTCCTCTTCTTTTCCCATCTTGCAGGCAAACTTTGAGAAAATTGAAAATGAGCTTAAGGAAATCAACACAAACCAGGAAGCTCTGAAGAGAAACTTTTTGGAGCTGACAGAATTAAAATTTATACTGCGTAAAACTCAGCAATTTTTTGATGAGGTCAGAATACCGGGGGCGGGTTAACACTTGGGCAGCTGGTTCTTCTCCCACAAATTACCATTTTTATTCTCAAATGTATTTTTAGTTGCTGTTTCGGACAGCAGGATCATTTTTATGCTTTGTTTAAGAAAGCTTCTTAAATTATTTGCCATTTTTCATGCAGTGCACATAGCTACCCATGATTTACCTCTTGTGATGTTGTTTTGGGTTTGTTTTAGCTAAGAAATGGTTTGTCTAAAAATTGTGTAAAACAAATGAGACGCTAGTAGTTTTAAAAGCACATCAACAGACCAAAAACTTGGCGTTACAGTGAGCGCTTTCTTCAGTGGGTAAGCGTTTCTCTGGAGCGTGTGCAGATAAGCAGTCGTGCCTCGCTGACACAGAGATACGACAATCAAGCTTAATTTCTCTTCAGCCTTTGAAGCGTTATATGGAGATTACTCATTAGGGTCATAACACAAAGTCCACTGAAGGAATAGATTATTTATTTATTTATTTATTTGAGCCTTTGATTGAACCCTAAAGTTTTCAGAGGTCAGTTCTGGAGCGAAGCTGCCGTTTAACATCTGGAACGTTTTGTGGGAGCCCGGCTGGGCCAGGCACTGGACCTGAGAAGGGCTTCTCTGATGTCATTTATACAGACATAAAGCCTGTGCAGAAGAAGGCGTAATCCTTCCGCGTAAAGCTTAAGTATCTCAGAGTCTAGGGAGTTTTCTCAGAGAGCTCCTGTGTGTGTTTTTGAATGGTAAGGAAGTGGTTTTGCTGAGTACACGTCCTGCTTCCCCTAATCCAAGGATTTGATCAAAGAGTTCTTGATAGATCTGGCTTCTGGCCTTTACAAAGGCTGTGATCAAGTAGAGCTGGGCTCCTGCAAGCTTCAGACCGTTTATCTAACGGTTTGGTTTTTGTTTTTCTGGCACAGGATGCTGCCTGCTCAGGCATTGAGGGTGTTCCTGTGCCAACACAAGTCGTAGTCACTGCCGACATAGATCCTGCTACTAGTGTGATCACTTGATTGGTCATGGGGTTGGTTTCAGTACAAAAAAAACCTTGTCTTCAAGTGTTGAATGTTCACTTACAAGTGTCTCCTTGGACACACAGCGTTAATCTGGTAAGCTATTACTTACCTGCGCTAAAGGTGCCGCTGCCCGCCTCTTCTGAGTATTGAGTAAAACCGCGTACAGTGAGTGCTGTACGCTTTTTTTATTAATTACTGTCCTCTCTGGTGAGAGCTGCCTACTGCTTTTCTTCAAGTACAGTATGATCATACAAAATTTAAAAATCAAACCCAATTTTCTAAACAGTCTGTGTCAGGCCAGCACAAAAAGGAACTCACGTCAGCCTTAAGCGAACTGGCCACAGAAAGTTCAGATGTGTTCCTGCTCCTGTTTGGTACCTGTTTTCTGTAATAATAAACCAAAATACAACAAATACAATGCCCTGCTGTATGTAAAAGCAGACTGAACAGCTCATGTGTGAAGTTCATGAAAACATAAGTGTTGAAAATTTAAAACTCTTTCCGTTCACACTGCAGACAGCTGTGTGAGCCCCCGGCTAGTCCAGGGCTTTGAGGCTGTGCAATCCCGTTGTCCCAAAGTGCCGATCGCTTCATTTCTTCCTGCTGTCGTTTGCACAGTACTTTCAACACTTGAAGACTTCAATAACTTGTAATTAAGATTGTGTTATTCATAGTAATAAGTTGCACAAGAAATGGCTCGCTCTCCAAAGTACACTTGGCGTTTGTTGCGCTCTGCGGAGCCTGTGCGCTGCGGGGGGAGGATGGCAAAATTGTTTTCACTTGTTCTTCTTACCATGGTTCTGGTCAAAACAGCCATTTCTTGTCTCAACGTACCATGTTGATGATTATGCTCCTTTTCTCAGTCTTCTTGTCTTTGCTTATGAAGAACAGTATGAGCTGGAGAGATTTCTCTGAAAGCTTTGCCTAGAGTGTGAGCGTAAAAGAAGACTGGAAAAGTAATGGTTAATGGCATGCAGTTCCCCCGTCTCTCTCTCCTCTGACTCTTCTCCCCATCTGCTTTTTTCTCTTTGTTTTGCATCTGTCATTCCTGTCTGGGCTCTGGGTTAATAAGTTAGATGGTGAAATGAATCTTTTTTAGTTCTTGTGAAAATTGACTTTTGTTCTGTTTGTGAACTGGAAGGGGCTTGAATTGTATGGCGTTGCGCGTAGCGATCCAGAGCGGTTACAGAGCAGAACTGTGATCGAGAATGGGGAAAATGAACTGTTTTTTCTGGCCTTGAGATTAAAGGTGCTGATCTGGGTGAACAATAAGCGATTTAAAAATGTTTAATAATAAAAGATCTGCATTCTGATTACTGGCATGCAAATACCTGGGGTTTTTCCGATCCTGAATGAGCAGACATAGTAAAAAAATACTTCACAATAACGATGACATTTCGCTCGCTGATGGTGAAAACTTACTCCAAGTAAATTTCCAAGAGTCTTGTTCCTCTGCATTGCAGCTGGATAGCTCTTTCATTTCCACATAGTCTCTCTTTTTTTTTTTTTTTTTTCCTCTGTTAAATCTTATAACACTGGTTATAAGGTTATAAGTATGTATAACTTCAGTTATCCCACCAGGATCAGAGCTGACGTTGCTGTGCCGTTTCCTTTCTAGAAAGGCTGTGATCATCGGATCAGAGTAGTTGAGAGATGAATTAAAGGACATAGGGTTTTGTTACACAAATAATCCTTGTGTAAGAAAGTTCTTGTTTAGCAAAACTGGTCTAATCCAACTTTAATTTAAGCTGCGCTTTTGTAATTTCAACTCGTCCAAGCAGGACTTGTCTTTAATTCATACAGTGTCCCGAGTAAAGGGCACACAGCCCAAAAGGGCCAGAGGTAATATTAAACATTTACAAGAATTACTCTCTCAAGTGAGGCGGATCCAGAGTTTTTGCATGTGCTATCCTTTTTTTTTTTTTTTTTTTTTATGTTTCATATGCTAAAATGTGGTGCACTTCACAAAAATTATCACAGAGCATCTTGGTTACTGATAAATACAATACAAGCCTCTTACAATTTTAACTTACTGTTTTTCAACATCCTGAAATCTAGCTGTCAAGTCCTCACCGGTGTGTTTGGTCTGTATGTTTTGTTTTGGGTACCAAACCTTCTTCTTTTGGTTGTGTTCTGTACGAAGCAAAATTTTCATTCTGTTCTTGATGTTGCAACAAGTTGCCTTGAAGTTGAAAGGGTCAGCAGTTCTCCGTGCTGGCTTTCCAAACTCAATTAAGGGCTCCCTCCCTTTTGTAACATCCGTCAGCCCGCGGGCGTACAAGCCGTTGGGCTGTGTTTGATGTCAGCCTTGCAAAAACTTGTCTTCTCGATGGTAAATACTTTTATTTGGCATGCAAGTAAAATGTTGTCGAGTTTTTTCACTACAATTAAGACGCAACTATTGCGCAAAGGAAGAAACTCTGGCTGAGTCGTTAAAGTTGCTGTATGCTTTTGCAAGGCTGTGCTGTACGTGTGCATGCGTTTTAAATGTTCAAGGGTCAAACTCTACCTTCAGGTGCGTTTTAGAAAGATCCCCTGCTGGCTCCGTGGGGAAGACCTCCTGGATACCAGGAGGGTAGAATTTGGCCCTCTCTTTGTGCTGAGGAACTGTAATTTTTGTCATTTCACTATATAAGCTGCAGAGGTAGAAATAACTGTGGTCTGGGGTTGGATGAAGATGGTGCACAAGAGGATGTGCTTTGAGCATCCCTCCTGACTTGTACTGCTGGCACTTACAAGGTATATTCCCAAGAATTTTAGCCTGCAAATCAGTTGCAATGAAGGAGAGTATAAAACTGCATCCTATTTTAATGCCTGGCTGGTCGAAAAGACGAGCAACATCATCAGACTGCCCCAAGCAATGCGTCTTGTGAGTCTGGCAATAACACATATAGTGTATAAGGATAAACATCTTGAAGAATGTAAAGATTTAATCAGGAAGCATGTTTTTAGGCTGGAAGTATTATGTGTTTTTCCTGGAGGAGAACTCTGTAAAGCCATTAAGAAAATTACCATCCAGTACTTCCAGGTTTTGTTACTGGTTCTGACCCTGTTTCTACGCTGATGTGGCGAGTAACGTGGAATCAATCAAACTATCGTCACCTAATTCTGAAAGGAATTTTTTTTTTGCTTTGGAGTACAGCAGGAGGCCAGCACATATAGGGTGTGCAGGTCTCGCGTGATGGGTTGTAGGGTACAGCCGTGTGAGGTTGCCCTAAGGTCAGTTAAACCCTCTGTGGAAGAGTTACCTGAGCATCCTTCTTCCCGTGGCCTAGAACAAGGCTCCCAGGGTACTTTACACCAAGTACCATTTCCCAGGCACCTCTCAGAAATGCAGACGTTGCACAAATAGGATAAGAGGGAGTCAACATTTTCCTTTTTTTTTTGGTGTGTCACTCTTTTATGCCATTAAAAATGGTTCTTGGGAACATCACTTGTATTTAAAACTTGATAAATTTTTTTGAATTCTGCCTTTCTTCAGACTTATATATCCCACTGCCCCTTTGTTCTGTTACTGCAATCTTCTGACCTTTCTCGTGTGGAAGCTTTGCTGGGCCATTCCACTTCTCCTCTCGTTTTTCTCCTTCCTTGTGTGATTCTTGCTGTCTTTTCCATCATCTAGTTCCTCTTTCTGCTGTCTTACGTTTGTTCGTTCTTTCTTTTTCTTTTCTCTTTTTTTTTCTTTTCTTTTTTCATCTCCCCAAACTATCTCCTGGTTCCTCGTTCCCTGCATGCCACTAACTAGTTTCATTAGATATTAATTGATTTGTGAATTCAGGCTGAATTGCATCATCAGCAGATGGCGGATCCAGACCTGTTGGAGGAATCCTCTTCGCTCCTGGAACCAAGCGAGATGGGAAGAGGTGCCCCGCTACGACTCGGGTAATGGCAATTTGTTTTCTCCTGCCCCGCGTTGGGTTGTCGCCTTACGTTCGTCCTGTGGCACCCACGGCCGTTTGAGCACAGCTGTGCAACTTTCCAGACCGACACATCAAGCCGATGAAGGCTAATCCTAAACTAGCTGTCATCCTCTGGTTTTGTCCTGCGTACGTTAACTTCCCAGTTCATATTTGTGCTTGGCACATTTCTCTCTGCCCCACCTCCCCCCCCCCCCCCCCCCAAAAAAAAAAAAAAATTTTACTAATTTGTTCCTTGTGAATCTGTTCTGGTTGTTTTTTCAGACGTGCTGAGCTCTCGCAGCTGTTTTGAAACTAGTAACTACTGTGGGCACATAATAGGCCGAAAAAATCTGTATAGTTCTGTGTCCTCTTCGTTAGCTGCTTCCAGGCTGCCTTTGTACGTCTGTAATTCTTTATCTGGACGTAGGGCTTGAAGCAGCGAGGTCTTCTGAAGCACGTGCCTGGAACATAGTCAATGGTGGCGTGACTGCTATAATCCTTGCCATGTAACGTACCAGGAACCTACTGAAATGAAGACTAGCAGGCGTAGAAACTGTATGTCTTAAATACGTTCATTTAGCCAGTGATTTATTTAGCGTTTTTTTTAATAGGCTATTTAATTCTGTGGAAAGGCATAGCTTTTGCTGTAGCGCAGCTGGTTTTGTTGTGTTTTTATCTCCACGTACTTAGAGGACCTTCAGTTTTGCTTAAAGAACTAATTTCAACATAAGATTTTTGTAGCTTTCAATCTCCAGTTGCCGTCGGTGGTTCGGGTGTCAGGCTTTGTGTTCTTTTAGGTGCAGAACGTACATTTATGCTGTCCCCTTCACAGGTTTGTGGCTGGTGTGATCAACCGTGAGCGGATCCCCATGTTTGAGCGCATGCTGTGGCGAGTGTGCCGAGGGAACGTATTCCTGCGTCAAGCAGAAATTGAAAACCCCCTGGAGGATCCTGTAACGGTAAAAGGAACTATTGTTTACAGCAGCGAAAGTCTCAGGCGTGTAAAGGGATTTTCTTATAGATCTAAGCCTTTATCCCTCACTGAGCTACACACAGTCAAATGTTTGCGTTGCGTCCCTTCACGGCAAATACGTGCAGCCTCTGAGGCTTTAGTGGCAAATGTTTTCCCATTTAATTAAAACAAAAATAGCAGGGTGGATGGTGAATGCTGTTGAAAGTGGGAAAAACAACTCAAAATTTGGACTGCAGCAGGGCATAGTTGCTTCTCTGGCACAGACTGCAAGCGCAATTCCTGTATGCAGCTCTGAGTAAGTAGGGATCCTCCTTGCGAGAGGCTCTTTTGGACGTTAGCAGCGTAACATCTGGACCTCATTCACTGTGAACTTGGACCTTTCATTTTTCTTAATTTGCTAACCAATCATTTAAACATCCACCTGAGAATTGTTGGCTTTATTACCTAGTAAGTGTGATGGGGCCTGTTTTTTGCATTCAGTGTCCTCTTTGCTCGAATCAACGGTCAATGCCCAAACTTCGGGAACTCTTGCTCTTAGCCAGTAAAAAGAAAGGCTGTGTGTAGGCTGCACTGGAACAAAGAGAGAAGAGTTGAACTCGGTAACCGTCCCTTTGTTTCTCATGTAAGGTTGACTGGTTCTCTTCTCCCACCGACGGCTGGTAGTTGACCTGCTGAATTATCTGTCTGCTAGGAGAGACTTTGTTCAATTGTGCAACACTTCCTTAAATTGAGGTTACACCTAATGTAATTATTCTTGAAACATTACGTTAAAATTTCCTAAGTAAGGTAGAACAATAACTTGTCAACAAATGCAGGAAAGGGGACCTGGCTCCCAACATGAAAACAGCTGTACAAAGAATGTGCCGTTGGCCTCCCTGGAGAATCAAAGTTGTTAAACTCCGCTTCGTCTTATTTTCATTCACTCTCTAGCTTTTTGCTTGGTTCCGTAGGTGAGCTGACTGCAGTAAATGCTGATAAATATTTCATTGCATCTCTGTTCTTTTGGAGACCTTCCCAGGTTTTCCTGTTTATTGTGTTACAGAGGATAGATAACAGATAATCTAGAACATTTTGCTTCAGTAAACACAAGTACGGTAGGGGTGTTCCATACTGAGTCTTCGGAAAATTGCTTTCCTTGTGACCGTTTCAGTGATGTTAAGGTACGTTCTTGACTCGCTGTGCAGATGTGGGCTCTGTGTGCGCAGATTCAGAGGAAGGAAAAGTAGAACTCTGTTGTAATTTGCTATAATGCTAACTTCTGTAAATAGCTGAGCTATTACAGGGCACCCTTTCTTTTGTTCTAGGGGGATTATGTGCACAAGTCTGTGTTTATCATCTTCTTCCAAGGCGACCAGCTGAAGAACAGAGTCAAGAAGATATGTGAAGGGTATGAAACTCTTAGAGTTGGCAGCTCTCTCAAATATTTGAAACACACTGCCGTGACTTAATATCAGTATTTTACAACTCCTTATTTCACAATGACTGTAGGAGTACATATTTTGACAGCAAATAAACTGTACCATAAGTAGTTGAAACATATTTTACAGGCAAACTAGCCACTGCCCGAGCCTGTAATGCTCCAAGTAGCTGACTGCTTTGATGGAGAATGCCTAAAAACAAGGGAGTTTGGGTGTTGGACTCTCGGACAGACCTAGTGGGATGTCAGCAGGCAATGTTCTCACAGGGCAGATCAACGGTGATGGCTTCTAGGAGCAGCTGCATTGGTATGATAGCAACACCCTGAACCGGGATGGCTAATCAACTTTGTGACAGTGCCCCTGGGACACTGTCGGTACAGGGAACAGAGGATTTCCTCCCACTTCCATTTTCTTAAGCATTCCACTGCTGCTTTGGCCTAAAGCAAACTTCTGTGCCCACTTGATTTAAAGACTGCAACTCTGCTTGGCGGTCTTTGCTGATCAGAAACTTCTCTTAAGGTGCTTCTTGCTTTACGTCTGCGTTCAGGCTCAGCCATCTATTTCCCTGACTGATTTATCTTCTTTCCGTCTTTGTTACTAACGTGGCTTGCATGTCTTCCAGATTCCGTGCCTCCCTCTACCCATGCCCAGAAACACCACAGGAGCGGAAGGAAATGGCTTCTGGTGTCAATACCAGAATTGATGATCTTCAGATGGTAAAATAACTGGGGTCAATCCCCTTTTTTCTGTAATAATATAGGTGAAAACTTACTTGGATCCTGTTAAAACAGGAGAATTTTTGGCCCTGTTAGATGGACGTATTTTCAGCTCCGGGTAGCTTGAGACCAGCAACTCAGCAGTGCAAGAAAGGTCTTTGGAGACTGTCTGCTCCGATGTTTTCTTTGTCAGGGTTTAGGGTGGTGGGGTGGTTTGACCGTTCTGGAGGGCTGAGCAGTTAATTCTATACATGTAAGTACAGCATCGACAGAGAGCCGCATGCCAGGGAGCGGAGAGGAATATGCATGTGTAAGGAGATATCATGTTTTCCAGCTCTGAAAGCATGCTTATATAATTGCCAGTTTCATCTGCAAGAACTTTGAAAGCATTTAAACTGATTTCCGAGTTGAGATAACAATGCTGACTTTAACT
Organism: Rissa tridactyla; assembly: GCF_028500815.1. NCBI lineage: Eukaryota > Metazoa > Chordata > Aves > Charadriiformes > Laridae > Rissa > Rissa tridactyla. The sequence goes on along the minus strand of NC_071484.1, from coordinate 5,640,565 downwards.
TAGCTGTTCTTTTTTCTGCCTGTCTTCATATTTTCACGTTGTGCTGTCCTGAAGAGCTTCTGCTTTACAGCTAATCTCTTGCGCAGCAGCCTGAGTGTTGGTAAAAAGTAATCAGCACACAAATCTACTGGGGGCCAGCTCTGAAATATTTGCTGCTTGCTTCAAGGAAGAAAGGCAGTAGGTTATAATGCAGAAAAAGTTAAGGGATTTGAGACTAAAAAATAAGAAAAGGTTGAGAAACTAAAAGTGAAAAGGGTTGAATTTGGGCTGCTTATTTGATAGAGAAACTGTCTCAAGCTGGGAGTTGTGTTAGGGCGGCTCTTTAGTAATATTAAAGTAGACAAGAACTCAGAAGCAATTTAACTAGTAGGATTCAAAGCTGCATGTGCCCTTTGCCCTCGCTTTTCCTTGAGTCTAAGACTTTCCAGTCTGGAAATCTGACTTGGCGTGAGTTAGATATGTTCCAGTTGGAAAACACCCTCAGTAGAAAACACTTTCTCCTTTTCCCTTCAGTAAAAAAGTCTTTCATTGTAATCTTTGTGTGTTTTCTTAAGGCAACGCACACCTCGCTTGTAGAACTCTGCTCTTTTAACCTGGGTGGAGGAAAACATGTTCTCTGTGATCTCTGAACAGTTTATTGTTTGAAACACTCGCTGACCTTGGAGTTGGAGGAGGGAAGTAGTCAAAAAGTACCACTGGAAGGAAGCCTTAAAACCTTTTAGCAGAACTTATTAATATGGAGACTAAAGCGTATATTGCTGGCACGTGGTGGCCTTGTGCATGGGGTGGGGGAGAGGGGGCAGCCCTCCATCCTCTGGGTATGGCTTCTCTTGTTGGTCAGCCCAATTTCACCGTGCGTTTGTGTGCTGTGAGTTTTGGCTGATGGTTTTGCCTCATCTTTATCCCACTTCTCTATGAAAGGTGCTGAACCAAACAGAGGATCATCGCCAGAGGGTTTTGCAGGCAGCCGCTAAAAATATCCGTGTCTGGTTCATCAAAGTACGTAAGATGAAGGCCATCTACCATACCCTGAATCTGTGCAATATCGACGTGACGCAGAAGTGCTTGATTGCTGAAGTCTGGTGTCCCGTTGCTGACCTCGATTCTATCCAGTTTGCTCTCAGGAGAGGCACTGTGAGTAGCTGCTCTACCGCTCCCCTCTGCTGCTGAGCAAGCAGACTGGCAACTGTCGGCAAGCACAGCGTGGATTAATTGATTTTTTCCCATTTGCGAGTCTCTGAAATCCATCCCTTTGGGCTGTTTGAATCAGTCCCCCCAGAGGACAGTTTATTTAACATGCAGAAATGTTTATAGATAAACTTTGTAACAGATACGTGACATTGTGTAAAGCTTTTAAGTTCGGGGAAGTGCTGTAGTGGTAGGCGCTTTTCTCTATTTGAGTCCTTTGGTACATTTAATTAACCTGGCCGTGCTCTGTCGTCCCGCTGGCTGGATATATAGCAGAACTTACCGAAAGCAGCTCTCCAGGGCATGAGCAAGTTTCCCCTCTGCTCAGATAGACAGATAATAGAGTTGGGTGCTTTGAAGTCCTTTATTTGCTGTTTTTAAAAAAACCCAAAACCTCTTGCATGAGTTTTCTTGTCTGTCCGAATCGGACAATGTTCATCCTTGCTGCAAGTGCTTCTCCTCCTGCTATACAAAGTGGAGAGCAGCGGAAACTTGGCAGCCTTCCTCAGCTGCTCAAGTGTATTTCTCATTGTGCAAGCGCGCTAAAAAATGCAAGCTTGTAGTTTTCCAAATGCTAACAAGAAAGTCGTGTTTTACTCTGTCCTCTAGTGCTCTGAGGATGGGTTTTCTAATCTTCCTCTTGTTTGTTTTTTTTTTTTTTTTTTTTTTGTAAACAGGAGCACAGCGGATCCACTGTCCCATCTATTTTAAACAGGATGCAAACCAATCAGACCCCACCAACGTACAACAAAACTAATAAGTTTACTTCTGGCTTTCAAAACATTGTTGATGCTTATGGCATTGGAACTTATCGGGAAATAAATCCAGGTAACTTCATACTTATAAAAGTCCCAGACACCTATCTCAATTTTTAGTCGTGGTGCTTCTCTGTATTGTCTGTGCTGCGTGAAAACTTCTAATAGATTACTTGACACCTTGCAGAAGTAGAGGGGAAGCTTGGGAATTACATTGCTAAATTGTGTAAATTTTACTGTAGTACATCTGGGCTTACTCGGGTACAGTGCACCAGGAGTGTCGTCTTTTCTCTTACAGCACCGTATACGATCATTACCTTCCCCTTTCTGTTTGCTGTGATGTTTGGAGATTTTGGCCATGGAATCCTCATGTCTCTGATTGCTGTCTGGATGGTGTTTAGGGAAAGTCGTATTCTGTCACAGAAGAGCGACAATGAGGTAAAGTGTTGGGTCAATGCTGAGCTTTGCATTTAAAAGTTGCAGCTGGCTTTACTCCCATCCTTCCCTCCTCGAGCTGACAACCCGCGTTACTGCCTGCACGCGCGTTACTCCCTACGTTTGAAACTTGTGGAGCACGCAGACGGACTGGGGAGGCTGTAGACCACAGACTGAGGGGCATAATTTCGTAATAGTAGCGAGTTCCTTTGGTTTTCCTTTCGGATATTTGTAGCAAATTACTCCTTTTGGTTGTTTGAAGGAGACTGTTTATCAAGGGTAGTAGATAAGCTGTTGTAAACAAATCACCCAAAACTTAGTTGGATCATCAAAGAGTTCAGTCACTGCGGAACTCCTAATTTCTGTAGGTGCGTATTGTATCTCTGAGATTCTTCCTATTTGCTGACGGAGGTGGGCTTTGCTTGCCCAGGGCTTCGGTTGGCAGGAGGTGAACCAGAGCTAAGACACGCTGACAGAGTGTGGAGAAACCTGAACAGGGTCTGCACTGCCCAGCTCCAGGCTAATGCTGCCAGCTGGGGCTTGCATCAGTGCATGGATGCAATTTATCCTCTCCGGCTAATCCCAGATTCCCTGTGGACAGTCACGCTGCCTGTTTATCCCCTGCGTTCTGATTCTGTTCTGCAGCGCTACCTCCTGCCATGGGGAAATACCCATAATCCCTGCCATGGGGAAATAGAGACTTGGGGCCTTTAGTCCATGTGGCCCATTATTGTTTGTCCTGCAACTGACTGATTTTTGTTGTTTCGTCCTTATGAGAGACCTTCCTTCTTCCCATGGACTTTCTTTGGTTTTTTTTCTTTTGTTTTATACTAGATGTTCAACATGGTTTTTAGTGGTCGATACATCATTCTGCTGATGGGACTGTTCTCCACTTACACGGGCCTCATCTACAATGACTGTTTCTCCAAGTCTCTTAATATGTTTGGTTCGTCGTGGAGTGTCCGGCCTATGTTCACAAAAGGCAATTGGTCGTGAGTAAACAGTTGGTAACTAGATAGAGAGTGACAGGGATAAGCAGGTGACTTATCTTTCCCCATTGTCCTCCCAGCTGGGGAAAACAAAAACTTCTGAACTGAGTCTCAAGTAGAATTGGAAGAGGGATGTAAAAGTGATACCTATCAAGTTTCAAACCAGCTTCCCCCCGCCCCAGAAAACTTGTAAAGATGCAGTTTAGCGCCTTTCTCCTCATAGACGTAGCAATATTGCTGTCCCCTGCGTCTCTCTTCCTTGTGACGCTGAGTAACAGGTCAAGAAACAGGTTTATTATTCGGGAAGATCTTTAGGACCACGCAGAAACCTTAAAGTTCTCTCAATTTGAGATATTCCTTGCTCTCACAGGAGAAGAACGTTATTAGTTTTTACAGAAGGAGGACAGCATTGCTTGTGTTAACGTTTGTATAATCTGCTTGTACCCAAACAGAGATGCCTTGCTTGAGACAACCCCTCTGCTTCAGCTGAACCCTGCTATCCCAGGGGTGTTCGGTGGGCCCTACCCCTTCGGCATTGACCCAGTAAGAACATCCTCTGTGTCAACAGAAAAAGCACCTGTCCAATTCCCTGTGAAAGATCTCCACAGCCCAGCCATTCCCTTAGCAAACTCTTTATTAATGTTGCAAACGACAAAATTAATTCAGTTCCTTCTGTGACACTAGATTCAGGGTAGAGAAGACTTGTTCTCAGGTCCATTACAAGCTTCTTTCTCAGCCTTTCTAACCTGCAGAGTTTTAATTGCATCTGGTTAAACTTGCAAATAGTTTTATGACATTACTTTTTTACCTTGGTGAAATTTACATACCTCTCTCTTTCGGTCAGTCTTGACAATGTAGGTTTCCAAGTAATCCTGTCATTTTATACCTGCCTCCATCGATAACGCTGCTTCTAACACTGCTTAGAATATCTGATACAAAACTGGCGTCTTCCACATTAAAGAGGAAGTGCCAAAAATCAGAACTACGTGTAATTTTTCATGTAAATGGATAATATTTTTTTTTTCTGTCAAGGATATAGCCCCCTTTTCCCTGCAACTTTTGCCTACCACAAAAGCAAGGGAGGTTTGATTCCCGCTCTGATGGTGGGATCAGCTGCTGGAAGGCGGTGTTCCTGGCAGAAAAGGTTGTCTGCTCATTTCCCCAAAAGATATCCATGTGACAAACACGTCTTTAAGAAAACCCTGCTCTTGCAGCCTAATACTTCCTGGATGGTTAATACTGTTTAGCTTAAAGTGAACACTTTCATCCTCCTCTGTTTTTCTTCTACTGGGTGTTTGGCTGACTCGGTGTTATTTTTCACAGATTTGGAATATTGCCAGCAATAAGCTGGCCTTCCTCAATTCGTTTAAGATGAAAATGTCCGTGATTCTTGGCATTATCCACATGCTCTTTGGTGTCACGTTGAGTCTTCTCAACCATATGTAAGTGCTTTGTTCTGTTTTTTTTCCTCGTGGTGGTGGCGGGGGGAAGAGTCTTTGGGTGTAATGTCAGTATGAGTTTAAGAGGCAGGAGCCTGTCAGACCTTAACCTGCTGATTGACGGGTGCCGTACGGCTCTTTGCGTCTGTAGAACGAGGCATGGCAAGTAGTTACTGTGTGTATTCCAGCTATTGCTGAAATGCTGAGCCCCTGCAGGTTTGTTCCAGAGATGTTCTTCATGTTCTCATTAAAAGTTTTTGCCCTACGCTTGCCTAATGCTAACCAAATGTAATATTAAACTCTCCTTTTTTTTTTTTTCCCCCTGTAGCTATTTTAAGAAGCCACTGAACATATACCTTGGATTTATTCCAGAAATGATTTTCATGTCTTCACTGTTTGGATACCTTGTTATTCTCATTTTCTACAAATGGACAGCCTATGATGCTCACACGTCGAAGGATGCACCAAGCCTTTTAATACACTTTATCAACATGTTTCTGTTCTCCTATGGTGATACCAGTAATAAGATGCTTTATAAAGGGCAGGTGCGTGCTCTTGCTAGAATATGGTCAGAAATGCTTCATGATGTTAGAGTCTTTCATTGACCTTATAATAATTATGAAATCAATTATGTGGCATCATTTCCAAAGGCTGACACTATGTGATGTTGAAGAAGGAAAGAACAATCCATATACCAGGGATATATATCAGTCTGAACATAGGTCAGTTGTGGCTCCAGAACATTTGGAACCAGATTAATTGTGGAAAGCGATTAGGAATATTGTCCTGCATCTGCAATGTGGTGCCTCTAAACTTAGCTAAGACACTTAACACCGTTTCCTCCCAGCGCTATCAGACATCTACCAAATTCTCATTCCCTGCAGAATCTTTTGGATTTTTCCCTAATCTAAACCAGCATCAGCACTACGTGCTGTGCAGCCCGGAGGGGCAGCTGCAAGCAGGCGTTGAGCACAGCACATCTTGCTGTTCCCGGGAGAGAGAGAGACAGGGAAGCGTCCCCATGCTCTGGGAATTCAGTCGTTCGGTGTTGCATCAGACCTTGCTGGGTTTTGTGTGTGTGTTTGAGCACGGGCTGCCACTAGATCATCTGAGACTTGTTTCTTTTACAGAAAGGGCTGCAGTGTTTCCTTGTGGTGGTGGCGTTACTGTGCGTGCCGTGGATGCTGGTAGCTAAACCCCTGGTCCTTCGCCATCAGTATTTAAGGAGAAAGCACTTGGTGGGTGACTCTCGCTTGTATTTTCACTATGAAAACTGATCACGTTTGAAAAGCTATGTTCTCCGTCTTGATCTCGGATACGTAGGTTCACACTGCATTATGACCTGTAAAATGTTTTTGCATATTCCTAGGCATAAAGGCAGGTGGGTTTTACTGGAGACAGAGTATTGCCTGCCTGCTTCTCAGATCTGGATCCAGCATCAAACCTGCTTTTAAAAACCCTTTATGTCGGTAACTATAAAAGCAATGTACTTGGCCTGGGCTTTGTCAGCTGGTTTAGGAGCGCTCTCTTACTGGTTGCTGGATGCACTTCTGTGCCTTCACTAGGCTGGCAATGTAAAAACAGAGATGTAAGCTGAATTGGCTGGCAGACTTATCAGCTACCTTTGTTAAAGCAGTCTGGATGGTAAAAAAAATAACAAAGGGAAAAAAAAAAATAGACTTACGCAGTCCTTGTGCGAGAGGCTGTCTTCTGGGGCACTCTCTAGGTTTCCAACTGTACCGTAAAGTATCTGTATGTAAAATGCAGGAACCTGGCACACGTGCACTGAGGATACTTGAAAATTCTCCCTGCATGTATGGCAGACAGCTTTTAGGATGTTAAGTGAGTCAAAGATCAGTTCAGTTAAAGACACTCCCTCTCCCTTCTCTGACCATCTTTCATCCTCCCATGTCCCCTCCATTCGTCTCCCTTTCTCTTTTTGTTTTCTTCCTCCTCCCTTTCTTTTCTTCCATTCACTATCAGGAAGGGCAGCCCGTGGAGGCCCAGGTCAGCACAGTCCCGAACGAGCAGGCACTAGAGGCAGCAGCGGCTGCAACAGTGAGTGGATTTAAAAATCACCTGATGGATTGAAAGATGGGAGTTGGCTTTCTATCTAATTATCAAGAGAGCATGGAATGTATCTGAATTTCATAAGTGAATGGCAACTGCACCTTTAGGGTGAAAAACACTTTCTCTTGGAAAGAGCAAAGTTCAGCAAAACTGATACATTCTGGAAGAACTACCAGGCTGAAGGATAATAGTTATGTGTGCGCAGAATGCAGAGACACTGCTTTGCAGGAGCGCTGCCGAAACCAAAGCCTGCAGAGCAGCACGAGAATCCCTTGCTACCACATCCCCCAGGTTAAGTTCCCCTTTTTTCCTTTTCTTGCATATCTGTTTAAGATAGATCAGGACTCTTCTCAGTGGAGCATTTCTGTTTGCATTGTGTGTTCCCAAACATCATGTTTATGTGATGGCCTCCCAACAACTTCATATCGGTAATTACTGCATTTTTGACACCCGTGCCCTTGCAGACACTTTGACTTGAAACTATTATAAAATGGTTGCACACAAAGAAGCCTCTTGGTAGCAGCTGTTTCTCCTTATTTCTGGCTAAACCTATGGACAGCCCTTTGCTGCCAAAGCTTTCTGGCGGAGTGAAGATTGCAGCAGCTCCCGGAACTTAGTCCCTTCCCCGGTGCTGCGTATTTCAACTTGGTTTTGCTTGTGAATGCTGCTCGTCCAACTCGGGAGCGTCAGTCTCCCAAACCGTGTGGAGCCCGTTGCCTCCGACGCGTGGAGTGCACACTCTGAGGCACTTGTAGCTGTTGGCTGGTGTTTGTATCATGACATTTTAAGTAGCCTCACAGAAATGTCAGAAATGAAAAAGGATCTTTTGTGCGTAATCCGTCCAGCGTTTTAAGCGCATCTCAATACAAGAAGCTGTGAGGGAAGGTCTTTGTATGAGGTCTGGATAGAAGTGTAAAGTAAATGATTGGGGCTTTTGGAGCCATGTTTAGATTGGACAGTTTACAAAGAATGGATGCAAGTCAAGTGTGAGGGAAAAGCTGCAAAAGTGCAAATTCACACAGGCTAGAAATACATAGAGTACCGTTACTAGTCATCAGTCACTTGTAATGTCCCAAAGATGCTGAAAATCCTAATAAAAGCATTGCCTTAATTATTTTTTTCTTTTTCATTTTGTTTCTATTTCCAGAGCATAAATGCCTACCTAATTTGTTTTTAAAAAACCTGACAAAATCTTTAATTCACATCTAGCATTTTGGGCAAATCTATGGTTCAGCCTAAAATAAAAGGAGGCTTCTAAGAGCATGGAGCAGCCGTTCCGCTGCCGTGCCGGGGCGTGAGCTGCGGACACGGACGGGCCACGGGATCTGAAGCCTCCTGGGTTTATATAGTCATCCCGAAACTCCTGCAGTCTTGGTGTATGGAGTTAGCCCCTTGGCATTCCATGTCGCAGAGGGGCCCGGTGCAGTGCTAAAGCTGAACGTGGGGCTTTTCTTGCCATTTGTGGCGTTTGTTCGCCTCTCCAGCTTGGTCGCGCTCCCAGGTGTCGATTTATAGTCCCTCAGATCAGTCATGAGCATTTTCTGTCCTTGGAGACCCGGAGGGAGGTAGAAATCCTGCAGTAGAGCACTGGGAGCGGCTGGCTGAACAGAAATGGAAAGGTAGTGATGTGCAGGTTACGCCTTCGTTGTTCAATGTGCGTTTACGGCGCAGAAAAAGCTCTTCTCGAGGGCGCTGTCAGGTGACGCGCAGGTTTGTCGTCCTTTTGGTGGTAGGGCGGCACAGGGCAGGGAGCCTGCCATAAATCAAACACTCGCTGGGCAGCGATTGCAGTTGTCGGGTGGGAGGAACCTCTGACTGTCAAAGTTTCAACCCAGTTTGTAGACGATTCTGTTCAATTTGGAGTGCAGCGGAGTTACGGATGAGGGTCAAACGCTGAACGTCAGAGTAAATGCCTATAAAAGGGGCTGTTGGCATAACGTCGGATTTCCAAGTAAGGGCAGGTCTGATTTCCCGTGTGTGGTGTTTGTGTGCCTGACGCTGGTGCGGAGCAAGTGTGTGTGTGTGTGTGTGTGTGTTTGTCTCGGCCCGTTCTGCGTGGAGTCGCCGCTATGTGACTGGTTTCATTTAGCCAGCACTGGTGTTTGTGCCTGTCCAGCGCCTGCTGGGCAAAACCTTGGTCTTTGTTTGCACATCAGTGCCAGCAAACGTCCTCTTGAGAGATGTGCCTTTTATTTTACTTAGGGTTGCAATTACTTTGTGGAAATACATCAATTATTCATTCAGACAGACTTTTTTTTTCCCCCCCCAGCCCTAGCAGGAATCAGCATCTTTCCCATCCAAGTGGGGAAATAGAATTGTACGGCTGGCTTAACCTGGGCCTTAATACCTAATATTTTGCTTTCTTCTGTGAGCTGCTGCTGCACATGGAGTCGTAAAAAAAAACCAAAACAAACAAAAAAAACCCAATATGCACTTTTGCAGTAAAACAGAAACACTACTTTGCTCTTTCTTTTTCTGCATGTGTTAGGGAACGCACAACTTTGGTGGGATCCGGGTGGGCAATGGACCAACGGAGGAGGATGCTGAGATCATTCAACATGACCAGTTGTCTACCCATTCCGAGGAGGGGGAAGAGGTAAGCGCCTGCCCGTCCTCCTCCCAGGGCGATGCACTTGGTAGCAGAACGCGCGAGCTTTTGGCTGTATTTACCAACTTCCACGCTGCTTAGAATTAAATAGCATCATTCTCGGTGAAGTGTTTTCATTCGGACTATCTCCTGGTCATTCCCAGGACTCCAGAAAAAGCAGTATAATTTGCACATAAAGGGAAATGGGGCTGTGTCCTCATCACAAGGAGCCATCGCCTTCGGGGCTACAGCGAGAGCTGCGCAGTGCTCCGAGTGGCACACGCAGCTTCTGCTCTGGCTGAGAGCAGTGTGTCTGTGCCGCCGGCTGCACCAGCCTCAGCCAGAATCCAAGGGCTCTACTTCTGCAGCAGTGAAATCTTGTATCCGTTTTGACTATCAGGGGTAATATTAATTGCTTTGCCATACCTCTGGTGGAGAAGAAAAAGGAGTCGATCCCTCGTAGTTTGGGAGTATTCTGGTGCCTCTTAACAATTCTGCAGCAGCATCTTGCCTCTGTAGTGCATGTGACGTGTTACTGCTTTACTGTGCCGCGTGTAGGAGGGAGTTATCGAGTGCGTTCGTGATAATGTTGTGATCGAGACACTGCACTAAATGTAAACTTATGTTTTCAAGCCTACAGAGGACGAGGTGGTAAGACTACAGCCAGCTTTGCCTTCATGTCTATCTGGACCATTTCCCATTGGTGTAAAGCACATGCTGAATTACACGTGTTATGTCACGACATCTTGTTTTCCAAAAGATCTGGCTATTTACATGTTACAGGCCATTTTTAATTCTCCATACACACATGCCCATTAACAGACTTTTAATTACTTCATCTATACAGCTTGTTTGTCTTAGCCCCTGTCTGCAGATCTATCTTGGTTTACATGGGAGCTGTAAAACTGGAAGTCTGAAACTGAAACGTTTTTGCTTTTAAACTTCTGAAGAAGTCTCGTTTGCCTTATGGTGTGTCTTTTGGTAATTCTGCACCGCAACAAACTTTAAAGATGTTTTTTCCCAAACTGTCTGCCGTTTTAAGGACGGTACTGGTTGTTGCCAGTCGGCAAATCCAGCAAAACCAGTCCAGTTTCAAACAGTTCCACTACCCAGTACCTTTCTGTAAAAGAGAAGCTCTGTTCTGAGAAACTGCTTGTTCATAAACACCGGTAACGAGTATTGAAGTAGTGTTTTTTTAGGAATACTCATGCAGGATTGATTGTATGTTTCAGCACTGTCAGTTGACCGATTTCATTACAAAAAATCTAAATGCCGTGAAATTATGAGTAGCTTCGCAACAGCGATGCTGTTGTAAATTGTGCTGAAAGTGGTTTTGCTTAGAGATCTGTTACGCGCAGGTCCCTCTGGAATTGAGGGGGGGGGGTGGAACAGCGCGCTGGTGTGCCTGTTAATTCTATTTATCACTAAACCTGTCAAAAATGTGTAAAGCTACAAAAAAAAAAAAAAAAAAAAATGTGCCGGAGCAATCCTGCTGGCTCTCCCACTCCCTGGCGTGGTGGTAGCGCTCTCCAGAAGTTGCGCGTGGCTGTAAATTGTCATTGTTTGAATATTTGTCACATTCCATTTGCTGCACACTGACTTGCCCTGTGCGGGGAGGCGGTATTGTTCACCGGGGCAGGCTTTCTTAAAGAACTTCGCAGTTCACATTCTGTGGAGAAAGAATTAGGCTTTTGACGGCCAATTTAACTTAATTGTTTGAAATATTCATTGCTCTGGATATATTAGGGGAGAAATAAGAATATAAATAGCTTTCTGTGCATGCTTAGAGCGTTAGTCACTTGATGAATTTAAAACATCGTGTTCACTTAACTTAAATATGAGCGGTTTCTGAAGCATGGATTAAATCCAAAATGTAGGGAATGCTTTCCCAAGCTGCAAAATAAGAAACTGTGCTACACGACAGACTTCCTTATAAGTGCTTCTCTTATTATTTCAGAAAATTACCAAGACACAGAGACTTTGCCAATGAATGGTGCACAGATGTGACTTTTTCAAGATTGCTTTTTGCTTGGGTTTTTTGGTTTTTTTTTTTTTTTTGCTTTCAAACAGGGCAAGTTCATATCTCACAAAATGCTCTTGTTGATCCTGTAGCAAAGGCACAGACACAGTATTGACTTAGAATGCTGCCTCCTTTTCTGTAGCAGTACATACAATTTACCGGTGAATTCGTATGAATACCATCTTGTTGCTGAACAGTCTTTTCCTGGCAAAGCCCACGGTTGAATTTGAAATATCTTACTTCCGTACGCCAGAATGTGCAAACAATAATATTCGAGGCGCAGCAGTGAACTGTCGTTCCACAAAACCTAGCAAGACAAGAGAATTAAATTTTCATTTATAAAACATGACATGCCAAACCAGGAGAAGACAGTATCAGTGTCTCACTTCAAACACGATGTCCTTGGTGATAGCACCAGGTAGTGGCTCGTTTTCCCCGTGGGCCGACCCCCTGCTGCTGGCGAGGCTCGCAGCTCCCTTCACCTTCTCTGTTCTTCTTGCAGTTCGACTTTGGCGACACGGTGGTGTACCAGGCCATCCACACCATCGAGTATTGCCTGGGCTGCATTTCAAACACCGCCTCCTACTTGAGGCTCTGGGCTCTCAGCTTAGCCCACGCACGTGAGTATTCCTCAGGGAAAACGGGGGGTTCGGATCCGTGTCTCTGATCACCCTGGGCAGAGCTCAGCTGTCCAGCGCTGACGGAGAAGGACAGAGCCGTGTCTACATTAGCTGGGACTGATGAGGTCTCAACACCAGCGTCTGCTGCCCTAGTGCTCTGCTAAAAGCTGTCTGGATCTAGATGGGAGGGATGGAGTTGAAAGCTCTGAACAAAGCAAAGAGCTGCCAAACAAGGATGCTGCCCTGCGCTGTGGCCAACAGTTGGAGGCAATGTCCTGGCAAACTTGGCTGCAGAAGCTGTTGTCCCTCTTGAGTTTCCCACCTCGTTGTAGCGGGAGTTGGCTTGACTCTAGTTTTTTTGCTTTGTAAGTAAACTGGAGCAACCCTCTGTTCTTGCCAGTCGCTCTGAAACGAGCCCTCTTCTCCCCTTTCTCCTGGCAGAGCTCTCGGAGGTGCTCTGGACCATGGTCATCCACATCGGCCTCAGCGTGAGGAGTCTGGGCGGAGGCTTCGGCCTCTTCTTCATATTTGCTGCTTTCGCCACCCTGACAGTCGCAATTCTGCTGGTCATGGAGGGCCTCTCTGCTTTTCTCCATGCTCTTCGCTTGCACTGGTGAGTGACTGGAACATGCAGAAACGTTAAAGCTCTTCAGAGCAAGAAAATTGGTGTCACCTGGGCTATGCAGAAATGCCGTCTTCTGGAAAACTGTATTGACCCTTACACAGGAAAGCTAAGGCCGTAAAATTGGGGTAGTGGGTAATAGTGAGCCAAGATCAGCAATGTTCAGAAGTGCTGGAGCACCACAAATCCACCCGAACATCGAAATGTCCTGCAGCAGATGTGCTCTGACAGCAGAAAGCCTTTAGAAGGGTCAGAGATTTCAGTCTCGTTTCTAGTGATACGCACTGACCGCATGCGTAAACCTTGCTTAGGAGTTGTGGAGAGGAACCGATCTCTGCTTAAAAATAAATTAGACTGAAGCTCTGTGAACAGCGGGCTGGGAAGGTTGTGCTGGATGGATGAGCATCCTCCTGGCTTTCCGTAGCACTTCTTTGTTCTGCCTTTTGGTCTGTTGCCCGGTTCTAGTGTTTGTTTTCCTTGGTGCTCAGAGGCTACTGACTGCAGTTTCCTTCCCGTGGTCTTGCTCGTCTTTGTAAGACCTTGCACTGAACGGGGGCAGCTTTCTCTGTCTGCCCTTTGGGGTGCTGTGCAGTAGCAGCTATTTCTTGTTGGTCTTGTTTATTGGCCGATGCTTTTGTAGCCCCTTTCCCATGATTCGTAAGCTCCTGTGTGTGCAGACGGGCAGTAAGCAAGAAGGAATTAACTCACTAGAATGCTCATCGCTTCCTCTGCACCCAAGCATGGAAAGTATTCAAGCGCTTTCTCTAATCTCTATTTTAAAGCTCTCATTGTTCCACTTCAGATTCCCCGGTTAGTGCATTGGTGGGATCAAAGGAGCGATGTGGGAGCGAGCTTTGCTCCCCTCGGGTTCTCTTCAGCCTGAAGTGTAGGAGAGAATGGCTGTGCCTCCACAGAGCCCGGGTCGCTGCCATCTCCTAAGGAAGGTTCTTTCCTGGTGGGTCGGGAGAACAAAGTGAAGTTCTGTGAAGTTCATAAGGAATATTCTGTCCTGCTTAAATGGGAGGGAAAGGTTGTGAGCACTTCTTAAAGGTACTTCTGTAAGTGAAAAGGGAAGCTGGTGCCTTAAAAAAAGAAAAAAAAAAAAAAAAAAAAAAAAAAAGGAAAATTGGCCTCTCTGCACTTTTCCCCTGCTTCTGGGGAAGGCAAACTCAGTCCTTTTGCCCTCTCCGTTGGCAGCCTGCGGGGTGCAGCCCGGAGTGTCCTGGGGTGCCTGGGGTCTCTGGGGCTCAGGCCACGGAGCTTCGCCCGGGTACTCCGAGGTGAAGCCATCTTGTGCCGAGGGAGCCTGGGGGGGGCGGTGGGCGGCTGCTGAAAATGGCTGCGGGATGGTGCTTCTGTTTTTCCTGGCATCCAGCCTAGAAATCTTCATACCAGTCACTTGAGAACTTGTTGCTGACTGGGCCGGTGTTTCCTCATCCTCATCCTGCTGTCACTGTGCTACGCCATTGCGTTAGCGGGAGAGAGCGAGCTCTGCAAACCAGCCTGGAGTTACCGCTGGCAGTCCCGGCAGAGCAGAGGGTCCGCAGCGCCCCGGCTCCGTGTGTGCACGCCGTTCCCCGTCTGCAACTGCTTGTGGATTCGTGGATTTTTCAAAGTCTCCTTTCTCTGGTCCGCGGCGCTGCGTGGCGCGTTTCTGAACAATAGCAGGTGAACAGTTCTGAACACCTTTCCTTCTTGGCAGGCTCTGTGTTTTCCCTTTCACCCAAAGGGATGGGCTAAGATAAGAAAGCATGTTTTTGTGGAGATGCCTCTTAATAATCACGAACAGTGCTAACGGATGCCGCTCGCGGAGCACCTGGAACAAGTGTGAACTGGAGGCTGCAGTTCAGCCAAGAGGTGGCTTTTCACATTGCCGGGCTGTCTTTAAAGTGTGATTTTTTTAAAAAACAAAACTGCCTGGAAATGCATCAAGGGAAGATGTGTGTGACTGAAATGGCAACCAGAGAAGCCCAGCTGGGCGATGGCAATAAGCACGTGGGTCACTGCTCCCTGCAGACCAGTGCAGGGCGCTTGCTGCCGAGCTGCAGAACTGAAGCTCTTAACAGAGTCATGTTTTTCCCTAAACCTATTTTTCAAACTTGTAAAACTTTAACATACGTTCTCAAAGAGGAAAACCTGATCAGGCTTAGGGGGGAAAAAAAAAAAAAAGGCAGGTTTAAGGCAATGTTTCAGACCGCAAGTAATCTGCTGAAATTATTTTGGGTTTGTTGGATTTTTTTGTTATCGCGGTGGAGAGGAAGGCACCTGCAGTTGTTCAAAAGAACGTGCTGTTAACATTCCTTTTTGCTTTTGAACGCGAAATCGGGATGTTTCCAGTGGTAGGTGTTCCCTTTTTTAGAAGGAGGGGGGAGGGGGTCAAACACAGCTGTCCTGGGAGGAGCAGATGGGATTTTCTGGCCGTGGGAGAAGAATCACCTATCAAGAATTCCGAAGGTGTGGGTGGTTCAGCCTTCCTGGAAAGGAGGAGGAATTTAGCATGTGTCTTACTTGGGAGGGCGGGGGCAGGGGGAGCACAGATTGTTCCATGTGCTCTGCCCATCGGCCCCAAATGAGGAAGATTTGTGCTTTTTCAGAAAGCGTGCATTCTTTCAGCAGGCTGGGTGGTGCTCGGGCATCCCGGGGTGGAGGAAGCGCTCCGAGTGCTGCCGAGATGCGGGCGGGTGTATCTGCTGGAGCGCGGCGGCTCTCGGAGCCCTACCCCACATCTCCTGTTACCTCCTTTGACTGTACCATCGCCGTTCTGGAATATTTTACATTTGTATTTGCTTTTCAGTAATGTAGTTTGATATGAATGTTTAGATTAAAGGAGCTTGCCTTTTTTTTTTTTTTTTTTTTTTAAGCTGGTCAGCTGCTCTAATGTGAGCAAACACAGACTTTGCCCAAAAGGAGAGAAGTCTGTAACTGGATGCAAAAGGTCCCAACATCATGGGTTGATGCAGGAATATGGTTTCAGCAGAGCTGTTTTCCTGGGTAGAGCAGAATTTTAGGCTCAGTTTTAGGCCTGATTCGGAACTGGAAGCTATTCTCCCTAGAATATGTCCCGAGACCCGGCCGCAGCTAGAAAGAACAGGTAGCAGCGGGCATAATACAAAGCAAATAAGGTTAATTCAGAGCAGTGAAGAGTGAGGTCCGTATCGCTCTGTAGGAGAGAAGTTGGTGCTAAATGAGCATCGTGATGGAGAGGGTTCAGCTCCAGAGTTTGGAGCCGTCACACCACGTTGTTCAGCCTTGGCTCCGGTCACCCAAGTGTCTCTCAGCTGGTCTCCCGTCATCGGTGGGTCCCGGCCACGCGGGAGCGTAGGTTTGGCAGACGCAGAGATTTGTGTTCATCTGCTCCCGCTGAAGGTTTCAGTCTGTTCTCTCCCTCCTGGGTGCCCCAGCAGCCTCCTGGTGGGTGCAGGCACTTCATCGGGGCTGTGCTTGAGATGGACATAAACCTGATTTTCCTTTACCGCCGGGTGCCTGCGCTGTTTGCCGCTGGTCCATAAACACCCCCGGAGTGAGCTCAGCCCCTGGGAGCGGTGAAAGGAGCCGAAGCAGAGCTCTCAGCGGGCAGCTGAAGGCACGCAGCTCACGCGAGGTCTGTTTTGTTGTAAATGGCAAAGTTGGAGAGCGCTGTGGCTCTGCGCAGGGACCCCGAAATAGATTTCAAACACAGCAAATGCGGCCAAACTCAAACAACCATGCGGAATACATAAAAAGCGGCAATTATGTGGCGCTTTGTGGAACGGCTGTTGTGGGCTGTAAACTGAGAGCCCCTGGCCTGCTGCCCCCGCGGGGGAGTGCTGCTTGCCGAGAGGCGTGGGCGAGCTGGAGCAGCATCCCGTGCCCGGTCCAGCCAGGAGGGGTGAAGCCCAGCTCCCCTCCCGCTCGCCAGAACTTTATTTTTCTTTGTAAGGTCATGAGCCAGCGCTTGTCTTTTAGTGCGACCGTCAGAGCGCACCGCCGCTGTAAGAGGCGGTGTCCCGTCAGCGCAGGACGGAGTGACCCGCCGTGCCGCGCACCAAACCGCTCTCCTTTTTGGGAAACAGCAACTGCACCGTCTCCGCACGAACGCCCCCGTCGCTGTGAGGTGCCCCGCGGGCTGCCCCCTTCGGGGTCGCTCGGAATCGCGGCCCACCCCAGGCGTTGGCGCACGCACAAACACCGCGTTAGGAGTTTGCACTTGTACCGGGTGAAAGTCAGGGTCCGGTGCAGGAACCGTCTCTGCAGCAGCTTCCCACGGACTGGGAGCTGCCTGGTTTTCCAGACAGTGTGGGCACTCTGCGGCTCTGGGTTGGAAAATCCACATACTACAGTCCAACAAACACTTAAGCTAATTATTAATACAAAAAAGCTGAAGAGTGGGTTTTCTTCTGCCTGCCAGAAAGCTTTCTAGTCTGTTTATCCGCAGTGCTGTCTAGTAAATTCTTCTGCAGGACTCGATCACTGACGAGAGAGACGCGGTGCCGAGTTCAGCAGTCGAGCTCGCGCGTCTGACAGCCTGGAAACAGCCGTGTTTCGTGCCAAAAAAAGGACCTTGGGTTCTGGGTGTTCCTCTAGACAAGCGCAGAAAAAACACGCAGAACATTTAAGCCATGATATTTGGTTAAAGAATCTTTCTTTCGGTAGTTCCCTAACCTTACGACAGCCTCTCCTCGAGCTTCAGGCATCCAGTTGTGGCCAGTTGTAACCGAGTGCGTCCAAAAGCAGCTTTCAGATGTCAGGGCCAGCTGGAACACTTAATCATCAGGGTTAAAATTTCATTTACAGTGGGTTCTGCGTGACTCACGTACCCAACCCTCTGCCTCTTATTTCCCTTTGCTTACAGAATAGTGACTTAGTCACAGGATACTTATGGAGATTATCAGGGTTCCTGAAAAACTAGAGCGTCTTGGCAAGGAGCCCTTCCTCCCACACGGAAAATCCTGCTCATCCTAGGGATTCCTCCGCGGGGAGCTCTGCGGATCCGCACCGACAGGCAGCAGGAGACGGGAGCAGAAAGCTGGGTTTTCTGAACCTTTCCCTCCTGGGCTCTGTTGGGAAATCGCTTTTTGCCGGCTGGAATGCCAAAAGCTTTGGAGTTTGCCGTGATTCCCAACTTGTGAAGGAAAAAAAATACCTAAATTGGCCTTTTTGTGCTTCATAAAACTACTGCTCCCGAATTGTGTTAAATTGCTCTACAACTTGCTGTCACTTGATTCCTGCAGAGACTTCGTTTTTTTCATGGATCATGCAATGGAAAGTGTCTCTCACGAGGCTCATGAAAGGCTGTGCTTGTTTTTACTGTGAATCACGGGATTCCTTTTTTTTTTTTTTTTTTCCTTTCCCTATTTGGCTCTTGCTGCTCATCGGATGGTTCTCGAGAATAGTTCTTGTTCTTTTTTTTTTTTTTTTTTTTTTAAACGCAGTTTATTAGGGGAAGAAGGCGAGCGGGGCAAAGCTAACGTTCAGCGGGAGGCAGCGGGCACGTCTCCGGCTCGGCAGCAGTCGTCGGGTGGGGGTGAACCCAACGTGCTGGGGGTGAACCCGACGTGCTGGGGCAGATACACAGAATTAGCTGGCGGGGGAAGTCTGAGCAGAGCATCACGCGACTGAGGCTTCTTTAACTAAAATGGGAACTTTGGGAACGAGATGTTGTCGGAAGCGCTCTGTGCTCGCCGCTCCTTCAAGCGGTACGGCGCTCAGGGAGGTCATTCTCTTCGTGTTGCCCTTTTATTGCCGTGGGGCTGGGATGGAAGTTCCTGGGCAGTTCCCTGCTCTGCTACAGAAACATGGAACAAAAATGTGGGGGTTGTGCCAGAAGATAAGCTACACTATAACGGCACTTTTTCCCTTCAAAGCTTTATTATTTTTATAGTCAACAATCATACTTTTAATGGAGTTCTTGCTAATTGCTAACTCCTATCCAAGAGCTGCCTTTTTAATGAAGAATCTCTCTTCCCTCTCCTGCAGGATTGAGTTCCAGAACAAGTTCTACACTGGCACTGGATTCAAGTTTCTCCCTTTCTCCTTTGATACCATCCGCGAGGGGAGGTTTGACGATTAGACATCCCTCCGCTCCGGCAGTGTTACACGTCGTGTGTTTATGGTTACCCCCTCCCGTGTGTCCGAGTTGCATGTAATTCCCCATAGCAAAAATAACTTATTGCAGCACCCTCGGTGTTACCTTGGTGGTTCAGAGCCAAGAGCTTTGATGTTCTTGGGTAACGAGTGACACTGGATCAAAGAAACTCCTCGTTCCTTAAGTTTACCCCTGAAGATACCAAATGCATGAAGCGTCTGCGTGCGGTGTGTAGCGTGTGCCTCTCGTGCTGTGAGCTCCCCGGCAGGCGCATCGGGGCAGCGCGAGAGAGTCGCCACTCTGGCTGAGGGGGCATTCAGGCGCACGGAGAAAAGGCGTAACAGCTTCAGCGTCACAGAGCTTGCTGCTCGGGAAGAGACTTCTTTTAAAGCAGGTTTTACGTGTGGATCCTGTGTCTCTCTGCCTCTGATCAAACAAATTAGGAGCAGCGGGCAGTTGACGATCCGGGATGTGCTTCTGCTGCCTCCAGGGCTTCCACACGGGCCGTGTTCTAATTTGGCCCAATCCATGTCTCATCCCGTGCAGGGATTCAGCTCTGTGAACTCCGGCTGGGCCTCGAGGAGCCGATATGAAGGGGTAGGACTCGGCCTCGGCTAAGTGTGTGGTGGCGCTCTCTGCTCTAGCGCTGGGGAAACACCTTGTCCTTGCAAGAAAGGCTGTTCCTTTCCTCCGTGGAGAAGAGATGCTCCTTTTAACTGTGCCCCTGCACGCTCCTTGTCCCGGGCAAAGGCCCTTCCACCTCTTGTTTCTGGAGACAGGGGTGAGAGCAGGGGCTCGGCTGCCCTGCTGCGGCCGGGGGCGAGCTGTGCCCCAAACTGTCACCTTGGTACTGCCCACCAGCAGTGGCACTTTTTGGGTTTCTTGTTTAAAAGCAAAGCCCCGAGGCTGCCGAGCCCTAGAGGCACGTCCAGATAGTGCCATGTGGGCTTGGCAGCGGCGGAGGCACCGGTGACACACGCTGTGGTGTGTGCTCGGGCTCTAAGGAGCCCTGTAAGGCAGAAAAGAGGCCGAGTCTTGCCCAGATGGTCCCGTGGCAGCGGCGTCTCGGTGGCATTTCCCTGCGGTAGCTGTTGCTTTTTCTCCTGTGCAAGATGTGACTCATTTCTTGCCCTCCTCAACTCGATGTAGCTGTAGGAGCAGTGGTGAGTGTGTGTGTGTGCGTTAGTGCTGTGTGTAACCGTCGTGTTTAATTGTCGCAGTGGATCTGAACTATTTGTGTATGAACAGATTAGAACCGTAATGAGAATCATTATAACCGGGAACTGAGGTTGGAAATGCCTCGCAGTGCAGGGCTGGTTAAAATTCGGTGAGAAAGCTGTGTGTGTGCTCCCGCCAGGGTCCACGTGGGCAGCGTCGGGGGGGGATCTCGGTGTTTACAGGGGGCCGCGGCCGCGTGTTTACAGGGGCGTTTGCAGAATGGGAGACAAAATCAAAACTTGTTTGCAGGTGGAGCAGTGACACCAGTCCTGCTGCCCCGTGAAATGCATTGCTGCCAGTCACTGTATAAATTAAACTAACTGCACAACAAGCGCTGTGGCCTCTCTTCTCTTTCCCCTGCGCTCTCCCAGGGGATCCCCACGCTGGGCCTGGGATGGTGGGGGGGAGCTGGGACCTTCGGCTGCCTGCGCTGGGACCCTGTCCCCGTGACGGCCAGTATGGCGGCGTGGGCAGAGCCAGGCTGTACGAGGATCCCGGTGTGACCGTGCTCTGCTGTGCTTATCGCGCTCGGGCTGACATCCTGAGCTGGGGCCGGCCGGGGCGAGGGGGGGGCCTCCTGCCTGCCCAGATAAACCCCCAAACGGTGTGAGACGGGCAGTTTTGCAGGAGGAAAAACTAAGGCTTGGTTAAACTCAAGGGTTGTGGAGCCCTTTCACGGGGACTGGGGCAAACACAGTCAGGGCTGCTGCCCCGTCCCGGGGTGTCCCTGTGGGGACCTGCCGGGGGGTGGGGGGGGACAATGGAGATGTTTTCTCAGGCCTTTCCTGCAGGGCTGGAGCTGCCCCGGGGGGGGGGTTCCATATGCAGAAGGGAGGTTTCGCAGGGGTTCGGGGATTGTGTTTGTGGGGCCGTTGCAGCCCGGGGTGTTCCCCGTCCCCGGGGTGGGGGTGTCGAGGAGTGGGTCTGCGTAGCCCCTTGTCCTCCCTCCGGCCCTGGCTGCTGCCAGCTGTGTCGGGGGCTGCTCCCCCCTTTCACCCCCTCCCCTGCCCTCTTGCACCACCGCTCTGCAATCGCACTATTTCTGCCCGTTTCCATGACTCTTGTTTGGCCGCTTTTCACGGCTCCGGGGCCGCGGGGGGAGCCCTGGTGCGGGTTGGCAGGGCCGGACCCCTCGAAGGGGGGGGGGGGGGGGACGATGGGGGGACCCACAGCTCGTCCTTCCCTCCTGCACCCGGGCTGGGGGAGGGGGGTGTCGGGGCCGCCCCTCGCTGCCAACCCCTCCGGGAGCCGAGGGAGCCCCCGCTCCCCGGGGGGGGTCACGTCTGTGTCCCCCGTTCTGCCCTGCCCGCGGGGGTCCGCCTCCGCTACCGGGGGGCAGTCGCCCCTCGGAGCTCCCCCGGCGGCAAGGGCAAGGGGAACGGGGGTCGGGACGGGCTCCGGACGCTGTTGGGGCCCTCGGGGCACCGGCTGCGACCCCGGAGCCCGATGGGTCCCGGTGGGCCGGTCTCGGAGCGCCCCCTTCGGGCCGGTGCGGCGGCGGGGGTGAGAACCGGGAGAGGGGTGCGTCTCTGGCTCCATCCCAGGGATCCCGGAACCGGGCAGCGCCGCTCCCCCGTGGGGCTGGTGGATGCTCCGGTATCGCCGCGACCCGGTTCTCCCCGGGGACGCGGAGGAAGGGTCGAAAACGTGATATGAAAACACACCGGAGTCCTCCCCCCGACCCCGGGAAACCACGGTGGCTCCTGCTCCCCGCGGGGGGTCCCGTAGCTACCGCCAGGCCCCCGCGTCCACTCCGCCCCGGGACCGGGACCGGGACCGGAACGCGCTCCGCTCCCGATACCGTCTCGGTCCCTCCTTGTCCCGCCCCCCACTTCTTCCGATTGGCTGTCGGCGGCCACGCCCAGCTTTCGGCGGCGCCGATTGGCTGAGCGCGGCGGCGCCGGGGCAGGCAGCGGCCATGGCGGCGCGGCTGGGGCTGGCGCTGCTGCTCATGGCGGCGGCGGCGGCGGCGCCGGTGCGGGCGGTGGTGGGGGACGCACGGCAGGAGGCGGCGGTTCGGGCGCTGGCGAGGCGGTTGCTGGGCCCGCGGGCCGCCGCCGTGTCGCTGTCGGTGGAGGCGGCGCTGGCGGCGGGCGGGCCCGACACTTACCGGTTGCGTTCGCCGCCCGGCGCCGCCGTGGCGGTGGCGGTGACGGGTTCCAGCGGCGTGGCGGCGGCCGCCGGGCTTTACCGTTACCTACGCGACTTCTGCGGTTGCCACATCTCCTGGTCCGGGGCGCAGCTCCGCCTGCCCGAACCGCTGCCGCGGCTGCGGGACGAGATCCGCGTCTCCGCCGCCGGCAGGTAACGGGGCCGGGGGGTCCCGGCGGGACTCCGGGCGCGGGGCCGGGAGCCGCTCGCGCCTCGTTAGCCCGGGACAAGGCGCCCTTATGTAACGGGAGCGGGGCCGGGCATGGAGGGGGGGGGCCCGGCCGCAGCCTCCCGCCGCTCCCCCCAGGTACCGCTACTACCAGAACGCCTGCACCCAGAGCTACTCCTACGCCTGGTGGGACTGGGCGCGCTGGGAGCGGGAGATCGACTGGATGGCCCTCAGCGGCATCAACCTGGCCCCGGCCTTCGCCGGGCAGGAGGCGGCCTGGCAGCGGGTTGAGTATCGGGGCGACCGGGGAGCTGGATGGGGCGGTGGGGTAGCCAACGGGGCCACTGAGCCTCCGGTCGCCCCGCAGGTGTACCGGTCACTGGGTCTCAACCAGTCCGAGATCGACGCCTACTTCACCGGGCCGGCGTTCCTGGCCTGGAATCGGATGGGGAACCTGCGCGGCTGGGCAGGGCCGCTGCCGCCAGCCTGGCACCTCAAACAGCTTTATCTTCAGGTACCGGGGGCACCGGGGGCTCCCCGCCTGCCCGGGGCAGACCCACGGGACCCCCTGCCCCGCTCTGGGGGGCTGAGAGGGCGCTGGCGGAGGCTCGGGGGCCATGTCTCCCTTCCCTGGGCTCTAGCGGCACCCGGGGGATGCTCACGGGGAGGTGGGGGCTCCTCTCCCCCCGCTCCCTCCCTCCTTCTCTCTCCCAGTACCGGATCGTGGAGAGGATGCGCTCGCTGGGGATGATCACGGTGCTGCCGGCCTTCGCGGGCCACGTGCCCCAGGGGGTTCTTCGGTAGGTGCAGCCCTGCGCGCTCACGGACCCCGTGGGGCAGATCAGCCCCCTCCCCGCTGCCTGAGCCCCTCACCCTTCCCAGGGTCCCACCTCCGACCAGCGCCGGCTGCACATGGGGCTCCCAGGGCCGAGGTGGTTCCTGGCCCTCCCGTGCCCACACCGGCCGCCCCAGGAGGCTGCCCTGTCCCTGCAGGGGTCCTGTCCCGATCCTGATCCCCATCTCTGCCTCCGGCGCAGGGTCTTCCCACGCGTGAACGCCACTCGCCTCGGGGGCTGGAGCCACTTCGACTGCACCTACTCCTGTACCTACCTGCTGGACCCGGAGGACCCCATGTTCCAGGTGATCGGGACCCTCTTCCTGAAGGAGCTGATCAAGGAGTTTGGCACAGACCACGTCTATAGCGCCGACACCTTCAACGAGATGACCCCCCTCTCCTCTGACCCTGCCTATCTCTCGAGGGTCAGCAATGCCGTCTTCAGGTCGATGACGGGAGGTGGGTCAGCGTGTGGGGCCGGCCCGGCCGCAGGGCTCGGTGGGGAGAGCTGGGGGCCAGGGGAGAAGGTGGCCATGGGCTCCTCATGGGCGCTGAGCTGCCTGCGCTGGGCAGACCCTGTCGGTGCCAGCCCCTCAAAGCCCCTTCTAGGAGGGGTGGCCGATGGCCCCAGGGCCCGCCCGGAGGGGAGCCTCACCGCGTGCACCTCTGTTCCCAGCCGACCCCGAGGCACTGTGGCTGATGCAGGGCTGGCTCTTCCAGCACCAGCCGGACTTCTGGCAGCCGGCACAGGTGCGGGCCCTGCTGCACGGCGTGCCCCTCGGCCGGATGATCGTCCTCGACCTCTTTGCCGAGTCCAAGCCCGTCTACCAGTGGACGGAGTCCTTCTACGGGCAGCCCTTCATCTGGTGTATGCTGCACAACTTCGGGGGCAATCATGGCCTCTTCGGCACCGTGGAGGCCATCAACCATGGCCCCTTCACGGCTCGGCGCTTCCCCAACTCCACCATGGTGGGCACCGGGCTGGTGCCTGAGGGCATCGAGCAGAACGACATGGTGTACGAGCTGATGAACGAGCTGGGCTGGACCCAGGAGCCCCTCGACCTCCCCAGCTGGGTGACCCGCTACGCCGAGCGCCGCTACGGCGCCCCAAATGCCGCCGCGGCCAGTGCCTGGCGGCTGCTCCTCCGCAGCGTGTACAACTGCACCGGCGTCTGCGTCAACCACAACCGCAGCCCGCTGGTGCGCCGGCCCTCCCTGCGCATGGACACCGAGCTCTGGTACAACGCCAGCGACGTCTACAAGGCCTGGCGCCTGCTGCTGAGCGCCGGCGCGGAGCTGGGCGCCAGCCCCACCTTCCGCTACGACCTGGTGGACGTCACGCGGCAGGCGGCTCAGCAGCTGGTGAGCGAATACTACCTGAGCATCCGCCGCGCCTTCCAGAGCCACGCGCTGCCGGAGCTGCTGACGGCCGGCGGTGTGCTGGTCTACGACCTGCTGCCGGAGCTCGACAGCCTCCTCTCCAGCCACAGCCTCTTCTTGCTGGGCCGCTGGCTGGAGAGCGCCCGTGCCGTGGCCACCAGCGACCGGGAGGCCGAGCAGTACGAGCTGAACGCCCGGAACCAGGTGACGCTTTGGGGACCCAGCGGGAACATCCTGGACTATGCCAACAAGCAGCTGGGGGGGCTGGTGCTGGACTACTATGGCGTGCGCTGGAGCCTCTTCGTCTCTGCCCTGGTGGAGAGCCTCAACTCGGGCAGCCCCTTCCACCAGGACCAGTTCAACCAGGCTGTCTTCCAAGTGGAGAGAGGCTTCGTCTACAACAAGAAGCGCTACCCGGCCGTGCCGGCTGGGGACACGCTGGAAATCTCCAGGAAGCTCTTCCTCAAATACTACCCCAGCGCCCTGCGGCATGGCCGGGCCGGGCCGGCGTGACTTTGGGCTGTTCCTCCCAGGATGGAGGGCAGAGACCTCACACCCTCCCACCTCCGGGGTCCCGCGGCTCCTGGCCTGACGGCCGAGTCCTGGCCACGCTGGAATGAAGGCGCAGAGCCCCGGTGGCCCCCAGCCAGCCTGGTCCCTCTGCCCCCCCCTGCGTGGACAGGACGAACCCCGAGGGGGGCTGGCAGCTGGCTGGGGGCAGGCTCTGCCCCAGTGACCTGCCGTGCTCTGTGCTCAGCCCTGCTGGACCCACCTGCCTGCCCCGAGCCTGTCCCCGGGGAAGCTGGGCTGCCCCAGGCGTGAGCGCGGAGGTGACGTCTCCGCTGCCCCGGCACTTCCAGCTGGAAGCTCGATGGGAGCCGGGACTGTGCAGAGGGACAGAGGGACAGGGCACACACATGTTCCTTCCGCGGGGGTGGTGATGGCGGAGAAGCAGCCAGGGAGGTGGCAGCCGGACCGGGACAGAGCAGCCCCTGCCCCGGGGGAGGCGGGGAACCAGCTGCCCCCCTGGTGTGGTCCTGGGCCTCCCCGCACTGCCCCCTGCACCCCAGTGCCTGCGGGGACCTGCCGCTGCACGGCCCCAGCCACGCTTGGTGCCTTTTGTATCGGAAGAGACTTTGTGGAGTTTTCTACAGTGACGCTGGGGCTGCGCTCCCCGGGACAGGGGTTTCTAGGCCTTTCCATGCACCCCCCCTGCCCCGGCTGGGGCTTGGGCAGTGCCTGGCCGTGGAGCTGCCAGCCGGCGGAGTGATTAAAGGCCTGGCTGCCGAGTACTGTTTTCTCCCGTGCGTGTCCCTCTCCTCTCCCCAGCCTGGGACTTGTGTGAAATGGGGGGCCAGCGGGGCGGCGCTTGGCCCCTGAGCCTGCATAGCAGGAAAAACACGCTGCCAGATGCATGCTGGCAGCCGGGGCGCCTGGCACGGCGCGGCACGGGTAGTTCTGGCCCCAGCTGGTGCCGACCGCCAGGGCTGCGGCTCCCCTTGTGCCCCAGAGCCTCCTCCCGCGGGGGGAGTCCCAGCTCTCTGGGGTCTTTATCGCGGCAGCTGCGCCAGCATCAAGGCGCGGGGAGCCCCGGGCGCAGGCAGGGAGGCGGGTGGAGGGGCCTTGAGATAAGGTGGCAGACACAACACCCGTGAAGTGGGGCAGGGGGGACCCCCCCTCCCAGCCCTTTTAAACGCCGCGGCCCCCTCGGCCGGCACTGCTGGCCCATGGAGAAAACCACGGTGCTGATCACAGGCTGCTCCTCCGGCATCGGCCTGGGGCTGGCCGCGCGGCTGGCGGCCGACGCCGCTCGCAGGTTCAAAGGTAAAGGGGTGACGCTGCCCCGGGGGGAGCCGGCACCCCTGGGGGTTCCCTGGGCCGGGCAGGCAGTGCCCGGGGCAGGCTGGGGCTGGCGAGGCCGAGCAGCTCGGTGGCAGCGCTGCCCGCAGCCGCGCTCTCTCCCCCAGTGTACGCCACCATGCGCGACCTGGCCAAGGGCGAGCGGCTGCTGGAGCACCTGGGGGGCTACTGCCCCGACACGCTGGAGGTCCTGCAGCTCGACGTCACCGACCCGCGCTCGCTGGCGGCCGCCGTGCAGCAGGTGCAGGGACAGCAGCTGGACGTGCTGGGTATGGCTCTCCCCGGTGCCCCCACCGTCCCTGGGGTGGCTGGGGGGGCTCTCCGGGGTTGCTGACCCTCCCCGGGGCACTGGGAGCAGATACCAAATCATGGGAGGTGCTGGCGGTCCCGGGGCTGGGGGGGCACATGTTCAGCGGGGCAGGAGCTGGGCTTGGGGGTGCCGAGGGTCGCTGGCCCATCAACAGGGAAAGGCCCCCACATTGCTGTCCTCTGGCACCTCGATGGTGCTGGGGAGTGGGCAGGGGGCCGCGGTGCCCAGCTCACCAGCGCCGTGCCCGGCAGTCTGCAATGCGGGGGTGGGACTGATGGGCCCCCTGGAGACCTGCTCCGACCAAGCCATGAAGACCGTCTTCGACGTCAACCTCTTCGGGGCCATCCGCACCATCCAGGCGTTCCTGCCCGCCATGAAGCGCCGCAGGGCCGGGCGGATCATCGTCTCCAGCAGCATCGGGGGGCTGCAAGGTGGGACCCCCAGCACCCTGCGGCACGGGGAGCCACCAGGAAGGGACCCGGTGCTCAGGGTTTGGCTCTGCCCCAGGGCTGCCCTTCAACTCCGTGTACTGCGCCAGCAAGTTTGCGCTGGAGGGGCTGTGCGAGAGCCTGGCCATCGTCCTGCGCCCCTTCAACATCCAGTGAGTACCGGCAGTGCTGCGGGGGGCTGCGCTCCTGCCCCCCAGGTGCTGGGATGGAGGCATGCCGGCATGGAGGGAGGCTGGGACCACACCACGATGGCTCACGTGCCTGGCTGGGGGCTGCCGCCCCGTTCCCTCCCGCAGCCTGACGCTGGTGGAGTGCGGACCCGTCAAGACCAGCTTCCTGGCCAACCTGCAGCGCCCGGACCCCGAGGAGCTGCAGGACCTGGATGCCGAGACGCGGGGCCTCTATCACCGGTACCTGCAGCACTGCCAGAGCCTCTTCTGCCACACGGCCCAGGAGGTGGAGGACGTCCTGCAGGTCAGTCCAGGCGGGAAAGGCTCTGGGAAGGGGTCCGTGCCGGAGGGTGGCCGTGGGGCTGCGACGGGGATGGGTCTGACCCTTCTGCGATGCCAGGCGTTCCTGGAGGCCATCGGCACCCCCTGCCCTCCCCTGCGCTGCGTCACCACCCAGCTCTTCGCCCCGCTCTCGCGCCTGAGGCTGACCAGCCCCGACGGCTGCGCGTTCGTCCAGGCCATGCACGACTTCGTGTTCGGCCGCGGCGAGGCCGGCGACGACCAGCCCTGAGCCGAGCCCCCGGGACACCGGGGCGGCTGGGCTGCGGCGGAGACCCCCGGCCCTGCGGTGCCCGTCCCGGCCGGGGGCGCTCGGTCCCACCGTGTTGCTAATAAAGCTCTTTCGCAGCCTCATGGCTCCCGGCTCTGTCCCCTCTCGCCGAGCAGCCCTGCCCGGGGCTGGCGGCGGGGGTTCAGCCCGGGGGGCTCCGCGCCGGGGTCCCGCGGGGAGTGGGGCAGGGTGTCCCCGGGATGCGGCGGGGCCGTACCCGAGGGTACCGGGCGGGGGGGCCGGGTCTGCCCGTCCCCTCCCTCCGCGGGCGGAGCCCGGTCCCGGCGCCCGCCCGCCCCGGGGCTGCCGGCGCCCGTCCCTCCCCTCCGCCGCGCACCGACACCGCTCCCCGCCGCCGTCCCGGGAGGCGGCGCGGGTGCCGAGGCGCGTTCCGGGTCGCGTTCGGCGGCGCTTCCGGCGGGGCCATGGCGCCCTTCGCTTCGGGGCTGCTGGTGCTGACGGCGCCTCTGCCCGTCCTGCCCCGGCGGGCGGCGGCGGCGCTGGCGGCGGCGGCGGGGGTGGTGGCGGGGCCGCTGTACGTGCACCTGCAGCCGGGGCTGCGCCTGGCCGCCCCCGCGCCGCTCCCCGCCGCGCCGCCCGCCGGCCCCGCGCTGCTCCGCGCCCTGGCAGCGCTTTACGAGGCGGCGGCGGCGCAGCGGGGCCTGGACCTGCGCGTCCTGCTGGGCCCCGGCCGCCGCCTGGCCCGCCCGCCCCGCGTCCTGCTGGCCTCGGCCGCCGAGGCGCCGGGGCCGCCGGGGCCGGTCCAGCTGGGCCTGCAGCACCTGGCCGCCGCCGCCTACGGCTGCCCGCCGCGCCTGCCCGCCCTGCTGCTGGGCGGCCCCGGGGACGCCCCCGACGGCGAACCCCCGGAGGAGCCTGGGGACCCCGAGGAAGCGCTTCCCGACTTCTCCGACGTGGCGGTCGGCGGCACCTTCGACCGCCTCCACGGCGCCCACCGGCTCCTGCTCAGCGCCTGTTGCCTCTTGGCCCGGCACCGGCTCTTGGCCGGGGTGGCCGACGGCGACCTGCTGCGCCGTGAGTCCCGGGGCTGGCGCGGGGGGAGACGGGGGCGGCCGGCCCTGTCGCCGGTATGGGGCCGAGGGGTCAGCCCAGGGTGGTGAGAGGGTCCGGGGTCCCTGCGGTGCAGGGGGTCCCGGCTGCCATGCACCCAGAGCGCCCAGGCAGCGCTATCCCGGCAGGGCGACGGTGGGGACCCGGTGTCCCATCTTTACCAGCGAGCGAGGCGTGCAGACGAGGAGCTGAGGGTGCAGCGGGGGCGAGGGGGGCAGGAGGAGGCGGCCTCCCAAAGTCACTGATGGGTTTTATCTCCATCTCCCTGTCTCACTTTTCCATCGCTCTCCGCTGCCGCTCGGGGAGCTGCGCGTTGTTAAACGGACGCTCTCTTGCTTTTCCACCCTCCTGGTTCCTGGCAGACAAGGTCCTGGCGGAGCTGATCGAGCCGTACGAGGTGCGAGCGGCGAAGCTGCGCGAGTTCCTGGAGGACGTGAAGCCCTCGCTGCGTTACGACATCGTGCCTCTGGCCGACCCCTACGGCCCCTCGATCACGGACCCCGACCTGCAGTGCTTGGTGGTCAGCGAGGAGACCCGCAGGGGAGGGGAGGCCGTGAACAAGAAGAGACTCGAAAACGTAATGCCTGCGCAGGAGCCCGCTGGGCTGCCCCTTCCCACCCCCTCGGCCGCTGGCTGGGGGCAGATCGTGTCTTGGCCAGCAGCTGCGGCCGTTGTGTGCTCCGGGGTGCCGCAGCCCAGGCTTGAGGGGAGGATGCCAGCACACACGTCTGCCGGCACCTTGCACACAGATGGGTGCTTTGCACCGAGCTGCTCCCGACCACGTGCGCCCCGAGGCGGGTGCAGCAGCCCCCGTGCGTGGCACGACCCTGGGCAGTGCTGCCAGCCCCGTGTGTGGGGAGGGTCAGGCTCCGACGGGCAGATCTGTGGGCTCCCTTCCCCTCTTGGCTGCCAGCAACATGCCCCTCGCAGGGACGGAGCTGCCCCCGTGGGGACACTGAGGGCGGCCACGGCCTCGTTTGTGCTGCTTCGTTCAGGCCTTGACCCCCCGCCGAGCCCCCTTCCCTCAGGGCTGACGGCCCTCGGGGCTCTCTTCTTTCGGCAGGGGCTCCCCGAGCTGGCTCTCTACGAGATCCTGTTGATGAAGGACCCCGACCACAGTCAGAACGAGGAGGAGAAGATCAGCTCCTCCAGCCTCCGGCAGAGGCTGCTGGGGACGTTGCTGCGGCCCCCGCGGGTGAGGGAGGACGCCTGGGGAGCCACGGGCTGCCACGGGTGTGCCCGGGAGGAGGGGTGGCAGCCTCGGGGGCTGGAGAGCCAGCCCGTCCCCCTGCCGCAGCGGGACAAGTTTTGGAGGACTCCCTGCCTGTCGCCTGCACTGGCCCCTGGCAGGAGCAGGACCCTGCTCTGCAGGACCAGGACCTTCTGTGCCCATCTCCAGGCCGGGTAGTCAGGATTCTCCAGCAGAGCCCATGTCTTCTGTCTGCTGGCAACTGCTTTCCTTCTTCCCATAGCAAGACCCTACGTTGCCTTCGCGCCCGTACGTGATCGGCCTGACTGGAGGAACCGGGAGTGGGAAAACCTCCATCGCCAAACTCCTGGGGCAGCTGGGAGCATTCCTCATCGACGCCGACAAGCTGGGCCACGCTGTCTACGTCCCTGGTGGCCCTGCCTACGAGCGGGTGGTGGCGGCCTTTGGGGCAGGTAGAGCCAGCGAAGGCTGCGGGGAAGACTGGGAGGAGGGAGGGATGTGCCATCATCCTCGCGTCCCCGGGAGCCGTCCTGGCCCGCGCTCCCTTCCCTCCCCGCGGGCTTTGGGCTCCGCACCACCCACATGGGGCTCTGCAGCTGATTCGGTGATGGCGGGGCCCCGAGCGGGGCGAACCCCTGCTTTCCCCAAGTCTGGCGCGTCCCACGTCAGAGCTGCTGTAAAGCGCCTGGTGTGGAAGGCTGAACGGGGCTGCAGCTTGTCTAGGAAAAGCTCTTCCCTGTGCATTTCTGGAGTGAGGAGAAGAGCTGCTGGTCAGGTCCTACAGCTCCTTTCTGGGTCCCTTTGAGAGCTGAAACCCTTTCACCTGGGCTTGCGGCGGGGACGTGAGTTGGGTTCATTCCTCCCAAGCCTGTTCTGCTTCTCTCTTGCAGAAATCGTGAATGAAGACGGGACGATTAACAGGAAAGTCCTCGGGGCCAAAGTGTTTGGAAACCAGGTAAGAGGAGCACAGACACTGTCAATGTTTAATCTCCTGAGCGGGGAACTCTCTGTGCTGAGGCTTTTTGTTTTTCAGCCCTTTGAGCTGGTGACGCCTTCCTGACTGTACTTTCCGGCAGTGGTGTACGGACAGGGCAGGACACAGAGATCTTGTTTCTGTAGCCGAGGCAGCAGCCGTGCTGGACCTGCTCCTCTCGCCCCAGCAGCTGCTGCCGCATCCCCGTCCCCATCCCCTCTGTCCTTCACCCAGTGCGGAGCAACAGCCCTGATGTACGCGGCCCCGGTGCTCTCTCACCCTTCTGTCATTCGGACTTGTCCCCGGTGGGGCTGGGTGACGCGGCAGCCGAACCCGACCCTCTGCGCCGGGCTTTGTTGGCCGCGGCAGGGCTTGGCCCTTCACTGGGGTCCCGCGGGCTGCCCCAGCCCAGGCGCCAAGGCAGCTGGAGGCGTCCCCCGGGACGGACGGGTCTCGCGTGGGTGCTGCTGCGAGCGGGTCTTTCCAAAGCGCCCCTTGCAGCGGACGCCGAGGTTCTGCCGTGCCTGGCCAGGCAGGGAAAATGATAGGAAAAAGAGCCTTGACCCCATCAGCGGGCGCGGGAGCCGTGGAATTCTGTTTCCGTGCGCTGTGCGAGAGGCGACGGGATGGGTCCATCCCCTGTGCTTTAGCAGGCTCTTTCTGGGTGCCTTCTGACCGCTGCTGCCGCCAGCCGTCCCTTTGTTGGCTGCCCGGGAGTTCCGAGGGCAAGTAACTGACTCCCGTCCTGGTCCTTTCTAGGAGCGGCTGAAGAGTCTCACGGACATCGTGTGGCCTGAGATGGCGCGGATGGTCAAGGAGCAGATCAGGGAGGCAGATGCTCAAGGTAACGGTAACTGGGGGGGGCTGCCATCGCAGCACAAAGGTGGGAGTTGGGGGCATGGCCCTGTGCAGCACGCCACGACCCGGAGCCCCGGGAATCTGCAGCGTTTGGCAGCACTGTGAGTGTTTTCCGTGCTCCTCTTCTCTGCGGGGCAGCTCGCTGGGGATTTTCACTAGCACATCCCTGAGCAAACCCCTCGGCTCAGCGGGACCGGGCTTTTCTCAGGCTTCCTGCTCTGAGGGAGGGTTGCTTTCTCTTTCCCGCACGACTTCAAGTTCGGTTTTGGTGAAGTGCTCCAGCAGCGCGTGTGGTGCATATCCCTTCTGGGAGGAGAATTTTTCCACCTCTTGGGAGATGCTGTTGGTAGCTCACTAGACGTTTGGCTGAAGGCATTGGCTTGCCGTGACCTGCCAGCCCAGGTGTGCCCTTAAAACAAGCACAGCCGCTGCCTGCCGCTCTCTTTTCCATGCGTGGTTCTTTGGCTCAGCAGTAAAGCGTCTGTGCTGCCATTTTGCAGGAAGGCCTGACTCTACGCGCGTAAGTGGACGGGCTGGGATGGACGCCAAGGAGCAGCCGCGATTGCCAGGTAATGAGGAATGGCCTCGTTCCGCAGGGAAGGCCGTGTGTGTGCTGGACGCTGCCGTGCTGCTGGAGGCTGGCTGGCAAGACATGGTCCACGAGGTGTGGACGGCCGTCATCCCCGAGGAGGAGGTGGGCGATGCCCCTGGGCCCCTCGCTCGCTGCTGGGGCTGGTTCTCGGCGGCCCCTCCGAGCGCCTGATGTCCCCTCGGGTCCTGCCAGGCGGTGAAGCGCATCATGGCCAGGGATGGGCTGAGCGAGGAGGTGGCTCGCGGCCGGCTGCGGAGCCAGATGACCAACAGCCAACGAGTGGAGCAGTCGCAGGTGGTGCTGTGCACGCTCTGGGAGCCGGACGTCACCCGCAAGCAGGTGAGCCCCGGGCTGGCTGCAGCACCGGGGTCCGGCTCGGGTGGCCAAGGGGGAGGCGGGTGATGGTGAGCGGAGGGCTCAGTGCCCAGGTCACGTGTGGCATGCCTGGGCGTGCTGCTCGCCAGCGAGGCTGCCACGAGGGATAAATCTGGGGGTGTCAATGCAGCACGGAAGGGAGAGGAGGTGTGAGACCCCCATGTGACGCCCCTGCCCGTGCTGTGGTGCCACCTGCCTCGTCCCTGGCCTGGCGGCGGGCTCTGAGGTGCGGCCCCGTGTGGATTCTCTGGCAGGTGGAGAAGGCCTGGGACCTCCTACAGCAGCGCCTGAGCCCGGACCGTGGCCCATGAGGGGGCTCGCACTCCGTCACGCGCAACCCTGCGGACCCCACACCGGCGGGACGGGAGCCGGGGGTCCGTGTCCTGCCGCCGTCAGCGTGGGGTACAGCACGGGGGCTGCACCCTCCAGCGCCTGGAGGGGCCGGGGGTCTCTGCCATCCCCTGGTGAGAGGGGGGATGCCGCAGCGGCTCCTCGGCTGTAGCGCTGAGCCCGGACCCCCCGCCGTGTGACAGTAAAGAGGCTGCTCCCCCTCTGCGTGTCTGTGCTCCGGGCTGCCGCCCCCGCGACCCCCCCCCGCCCCGGGGCGACCGAGCCCCGACCCCCCCCCGCCCGGGGCGACCGAGCGGCTCCGACCCCCGCCCCAGGGGCAACCGAGTAGCTGCGAGCCCCGACACCCGCCACCACCCCGGGGCGACCGAGCGGATCCGAGCCCCGACACCCGTCCCCCGCCCAGGGCGACTGAGAGGCTCTGAGTCCCCAGCGCGCACCGGGGCGACCCAGCTGCTCCGACCCCCGCCCCTGGGGCGACCGAGGGCCACCCAGCCCCGACTGCCCCCCCACCCGGCGCGACCGAGATGCTCTGAGCGCCGCCCCCCGGCACCGGGGCGACCCAGCGGCTCCGACACCCGCCCGCGGGGCGACCCAGCGCCTCCGAGTCCCGAAGCACCGCCCCTCCCCGGGGCGACCCCGAACACCCCGCCCCGGGGCGACCGAGCGGTTCCGGGACGCGGGACGGAGCCCGGAGCCCGCCCCGGGTCGTAGCGTCACGCTGACGTCACGGCGTCACCCGAGCGCCCCCTGGCGGAGGAGCGGGGGGGGGGCCGGACTGCGTTTCCCGTCGGCCCCCGCGGCGGTCACATGACCGGGGCGGACGGAAGATGGCGGAGCCTCCCGGCGCCGCGGTCGAGGACTCTTGGGCGAAGGTGGGCCCAGGCGCCGGCTCCGCGCCGGGGCGGGGGGGGCCGGGCCGGTGCGGGGGCTGCGGGAGGGACGAGCGGCGGGGCCGAGGGAGAGCACGAGGGGCAGGGTCAAGGCGAGGGGCAGAGGCCAAAGGTCACTGAGCGCGCGGAGACCGGAGCTCGGGGGCGGGGGGTGCTGCCGGGGGGGCTACGGTGGCAGCTCCCCCCCCTCCACGCCTGACGCCTCCTCTCCCCTCCCGCCGGCCCCGCGCAAGGTGGACGCAGCCTACGGCGACAATGGCCTGGACTCGGGTAGGTGCCGGGGCCCTGCCCCCCCCCCCCCCCCCCCGCGGGGTCGCAGCAGCCGCTTGTCCCCGGCACGGCGGTGACAGCGGCTGCCGGTGACCGCCCCCCCCCCATCCCATCCCATGTTGTCACTGACTCCGTGAAACCTTCCAGCGCTTTTCATGGAAAATGCGAGGAAAGGAAGCATCGTGTCCCGGGCCAACAGCATCGGCTCCACCAGCGCCTCCTCTGTCCCCAATACAGGTGGGTCTGGGGGGGTTCGTCCTCTGTGACCGGGGGTCTTTCTGCTCACTGGGATGCCCAGCACGGAGCAGGACTTCCAGCTCTCAGCCCCGTGCCGAGGCGGGGATAACAGCTGGGCAGGATCCCCCCCCCCGGGGAGGATGGTGGGGAGCAGCCTCAAGGCGTTGCTGTTTCCAGCAGTATTTGGGAGAGGGAATCGGTCCGGTTTTGACGCCTTCCCAAGGGAGCTGCTGGCATCTTCCTCCTGCCCAGCTCCGCCAGGAGAGAGTTGGCAGTGCTCCTCGCGGCATTTGTCCTTGTCCTGACCTGCTGGAACCGACTACGGCCCCAGGGCACGGGGCCTGCCTGAGCCTGGCCACGGCCCATGGGGCCCAGCCGGGGCCTCGAGCCATTGCCCCTCCGTGCACCTCTGCCCCCCGTGCTTAGGGAGCTCCCCGGGTAGCTCACACTCACACGAGTTCCCTCCACGCAGACGATGAGGACAGCGATTATCACCAGGAGCCCTACAAGGAGTCGTACAAGGACCGGCGCAGGCGGGCACACACCCAGGCGGAGCAGAAGAGGCGAGATGCCATCAAGGTAACCCGGGAGGCTGCGCGCGCTGTCTGAGCGCAGCAACTCGCCGGTTCCCGGGGCCCTGCGGCACCTTCCCCTTTGTTTTGCTGCTGGATCTGCCCTCCCCAGACACGAGTCTGCTGAGAGCCAGCTCGCCTCTGGCTGGTTGTAGAGTGGGAGCTGGGATTTGGGATTTGACACCTTTTGAAACAACCACTCCCACATTGCTGAACTCCAAACACCTGAGCTGTGGCTCTGCCTTCCCACAGAAAGGCTACGATGACTTGCAGGCCATCGTTCCCACCTGTGAGCAGCAGGATTTCTCCATAGGCTGCCAGAAGCTGAGCAAGGCCATCGTCCTCCAGAAAAGTGAGTCTCGAGGGTGGGGAGAGGGAAGAGGGTGCTATCAACCCCCAAAACGCCTCACGAGAGCTACGCAGGGCAGAGGTTCAGCACTTGTGGACCTTCTGGTGTGACGATGCTCTGGGGGAGCCCAGGTGCTATCCATCTCTGCCCCCCTCCCCGAGGAGAGTCAGGGCAGCCAGGAGCTGATGCTGCCCAGGTGTGGGCGCCCCAGGTCTGCCACCTTCTGTGGGGATCTCGGGGGCCCGCGTTTGCTCTCAAATCCTCACTCTCTATTTTCATGCTCAGCCATTGACTACATCCAGTTCCTGCACAAGGAAAAGAAGAAGCAAGAGGAGGAAGTTTCTACCCTCAGGAAAGACGTGATGGCCTTGAAGATCATGAAAGTGTAAGGGAAGAGCGGTCGGGGTGCTGCCCTCATCTTCCTGCTGTTTTCCCCCTGGCCCTTGCAAGGCTCCTTGGATGCCCTCAGTGCTTCGCAGGCAGCCTGGTACCCCGCGTACCAAACTCGTCCCTGCTTGCTGTCATCATTTCTCCTCCAGCGGCTCGTTAGTGTGGGTCTGTCTCGGCTCAGGTGGCGGAGTTTAGTATAAAGGCGGAGCTGAGTCGGAAAATGAATCTGCTCCCAGTGGTGGAAGCGGCTGCAGCTTCCTAGCGTTTATTTACTTGCAGGATCTTCCGCAAACTCTTGTTCCTCCCCATCACTGCAGCCCGTGGCAGGCAGCGAGCTCTGAGGCCGGGCGTGGGGAGGCCTCACGCTGCTGCTGAACATGGGGCGCTTGGTTTGTTTCAGGAACTACGAGCAGATTGTGAAAGCTCATCAGGACAACCCGAACGAGGGGAAGGACCAGGTCTCTGACGAGGTGAAGTTCAATGTTTTCCAAGGCATCATGGATTCCCTGTTCCAGTCCTTTAACGCCTCCATCTCAGTGACGAGTTTTCAGGAGCTCTCGGCTTGTGTCTTCAGCTGGATTGAGGAGCACTGTAAGCCCCAGGTGGGTGCAGGAGCTGTGGGGGGGCTGCTGATATGGCAGAGGGACACGAGGCAGAGACCATTGCACAGGTCTGCACCCAGTGCAGGACCGGCTGCGTCTTCCCCCTCTCCTGGGGCTTCCGAAAGGGCTGGATGGGGGCAAGGTGGGGGGGACAGGAGAAGGTGCCCGAGCTCCGGTCTCTCCCACTCCAGCCCCTGGGCTGGTTTGATGCTGGCCAGGGTGGAAGAGTTCAGAAGGAAAGTCCTGCTTGGTCCCCGTTGCTCCCTCGGGACACTTAAAGGTTTTCTGGGAATTAAGAAGCCTCTGAGGGCGGGGGGGGGGGGGCGGATGCTCAGGCAGAGATGGGTCCTGCCCCACTGTGGCTTCCTCGGACCCTGGAACAGGAGTGGGAGCGTTTCCCGCGCAGGGGTCGTGGTGGTTGCCCCAGGGCTGAGACCGAGGGGGTGCCTGCAGCACGTGCCCCGGGCTCTTGTGGGAGTTGCTGATCCGGGATGGGCTGTTCCTCCCCTGGAACAACTGACCGTGTCTCTCTCTGCCGCAGACGCTGCGGGACATTGTCATCGGGGTCCTGCACCAACTGAAGAGCCAGCTCTACTGAGCCTTCCCTGCGGCGCCGGGGCACCTCCTGCCTGGGTGAGGGGCCCCAGGAAGGGCCGGGCCGGGCCGTCTCCCGTGGGGCTGTCGGTAAAACTTCTCTGAATTATTTATTGTGCTAACTACGAAACCAAACCGAAGCTGTGCGAACGCCTCTGCGCCACGGGTGCTGTCAGTCGCTATTACCAAATATTTGTAGGGACTCAGCAAAGGGGAAAAAAAAAAGTGTGTTTTTGAGGCCTTTGACGGTGCCAGAGAGTCGGTAGCTCAGGCAGGGGTGGCGCGGTGGGGGGGTTGCCTGTGCCACTGCCTCTCCGCCACGGAGCAGATCTGCTCTGCAACATCGGGCTGCTGATACGACCCCTTCTGATGCCAGGGGAGGGGGAATGAAACACGAATGCATGCTAAAAGGTATGGTTTCTGCTAAAACAGACTAGGAATAGGTTTCTCTCCTCGCTGCGGGCTTTCTCATACCTCCCTCTGAAGCAGCTCTTACGGGGCACGAGTCTTGAGTTGTGTGGCTGCTCTGGGGAAGCCTGGCAGGACTGGCCGAAGGACGAGCCCCTTGCTGCCGGGGACACTCGCTCAGCGCAGCCGCGGCCTCCCCGGTGCGGAGCTGACAGCACGCACCGGGGACTTGCTAAATAAAACCTGACCCATTCGCTGCAGCCATAGTCCCCCTGAAAGGGAACCGGCCCCGTGCCTTCTGCGCCGGCTTTTCCCGAGCGAGCGCTGCAGCGCCTCAGGCTTCGGCTGCCCGCGGGGTTCGATGGGGCCGTACCGAACAGGGACGTCGCCCAGGGGCTGTAGCACAGCGCTGCCGCGAGCTCTTGCCGCTCCTCCTTACAGCTTGTATCTACACACACACATCTACATAACCAGCCTTGATTTGATTTCATTTTTGTTTTTATAAAATCACTGAAATCACCCTGCAGTATCGGCAGTGTCGATTTTGCAGACGGATGCTCTCGGGGACAGTCACGCAGGCCAGTAGGATTTGGGCTCGGTAATCACAGTCGTGCTCCCACTCCAGGGTAGTGGATATTTATTTTTACGCTGTTTTTCCACTGTCGATGAGGTAGCTCCCAGCTCCAGGTTACGTGGTTTGAACGCTGCAGCATGAGAATGTTTAAGCTACTGCTTCTACCTGCATTTAGTAGCATAAAAAAACCCCCACTTGTGGGGTTGATTTTTACACAAAATTATTCTTCAAACCCGGGGTTTGGGTGTCCTTTTCAATGCCATGCCATGGAAGCCCCAGAGGATAACCTGTGGTGATGCTCATCGCCGATACGGCACGCACAGGGTCAGCCGTGTCTCGCCTGGAAGATGTTGCTGTGTGATGAAGAAAATCCT
Source organism: Rissa tridactyla (assembly GCF_028500815.1). Classification (NCBI taxonomy): domain Eukaryota; kingdom Metazoa; phylum Chordata; class Aves; order Charadriiformes; family Laridae; genus Rissa; species Rissa tridactyla. The sequence goes on along the minus strand of NC_071484.1, from coordinate 5,601,934 downwards.
CTCCCGGGGCTGCGCACTGGGGCTCCGCGGCTGAACTAGGGGCACAGACTGAGCCCCCGGAGTCGCCTCCTGCCCTGGGAGGAGGACTTGGAGTTTTACAGACCTCACATGTGAAAGCAACATATTTTTCTATTGTGAAAAGTAATTAAATAAATTCTGCCGAATGTTTTAATGATTCTTCTGCTTTTATTTCTGTTGCTGAGTTCCCGGAGCCTTCCCCTAGAGCTGGTTGGAGACGAACTGGTAGTTTCTGGAGGCTCAGTGCAGCCGCGGGGGGGCGGGGGCTCAGGTTACCCCCTCCTGGCTCTTCCTTTCCCCACCCCCTGGGAGCCCCAGCCCAGCCCCGAGCCCCTGTGAACAGAGAAAACGCCACAGCAAAGCAGAGCTGAAGCAAAAGCCCCGTGTTTAATGGGTCACAGTCTCGCGTACTGCTCAGTCCCACTGCGGGAAGCGGCTGGAATACACGCTGAGCCCCGCGGCAGCAACAGGCACTGGTTCGTTCGCCTCGCTGCGGCACCCGCTTCTCTTTCTTACCGACCACGAGGGACTCCGTAACGGTGCACTAACACCTTCCCCCAGCCCCGGAGGATGCCCGACCTCGGCAGCCGCGCTGAGGGGAGGAATAAATACAATCCCCGCTCTAAGCGAGACAGCGGGAGAGCCCAGTACCCAGACACTCACTCCAAACCACCCTCCCAGCTGCAAAGCATTTTAAAACAAACGCATATAAATACGCAGGATGAACCCACGTCCTGCAAAAAAGAGGAAAAAAAAAAAAAAACGATCCAACAGCTGAGTTTCAGCATTGGCTCCTTCTGCCCCGGCGAGCCTCACACAGCCGCCGGCGGCGTGACGTTATGGTCCTCGTCCGTCTCGATCCCAACCTCCTCCTGTAGAAGCATGGAGCAGCTCAGAAGGGCGCTGCCCCGGCCCCGCAGTGCAGGCAGAGCCCCCGCCGCCGCCCTGGGCCACGGGGCAGAGCCCGGGCTCCGCACTTACGAAGAACTGCTTCTTGCTTTTGGGGTACCCCTCCAGGATGGCCTCCAGCAGCTCGGTCGCCTGGCGAGACAGGGCACGGTGAGGGCTGCGGGGTGGCCGCGCTGGGCAGCCCCACTGCAGCGCTCAGGGACTGTCCCCCGCAGGGGTGTCACAAGCCAGCGCAGCTCGGGTGACAGCGCGGAAGCAGCTCTAATGCCAGGAGAGTGGTTTGTTTCCCAAGGACAGGCCGAGCTCAGCAGGGACTCGCGTGTTTGGGCAGTGCAGTGGCACGGCCTTTTCCCAGGGGATCCCTTAGTACCCGCGAGTCTCCCGCAAACCCGCACAGCACCGAGCACAGCACTCCCTGCTCCACAGCCTTCGCCCGAGCTCTCCTCAACCAGCGGCGGGAGGGCGCTCAGCTCAAACAGGCACTGCTCCCCGCGCTGCCCAGCGACCCCACGTCCCCGTCAGAGCGTCAGGGTCACCGCAGGGCTGTCACCGCCACCACTGAGGCGCTGCCCACCCGCCCCCGCCCGATGGCACAGCCATTACCATTCGCTTCCTCCTCCGCCACTCCCTGCAGTACAGCTTCTGCTCGCTGCAGACCTGCAAACAGCAACACAGAGTGAGAACAAACCAGGGAATGCCCAGTGCCAAGGACCCAGCAGAGGTCCCAGCCACAGCCAGAGTGTGATTTAGCAGCACAAGGGGCTCACAAAGGCCCTGTGGGGATGTGAATCTCTGTGAAACATCACCCAAGAGAGGAAAAGATTAATTGATCAAGTGACTGGTGACTGCGTGAGGCAAAAGTTTGCAAGGAAGGGGCAGCTCAGACTGCTTCCTAAAGGCACCCCAGAGAGCCGTTGCTATCGCAGACACAGCCAAGGCTCGCCATGGGCTCTGTGGAGCAGCCGGGGTCCCACACGACCCCCTGCCTCCATTGTACCGGTATCAGACTGGGGACAGGGTAACACAGCAGAGGGTATGGTACAACTGGCCCAGCCCTGGCCCGGGCTCAGCTCAGCCCGTGGCAGCTCTTTACCTTCTCTTTTTCTTCTGGAGTCACATGGTTGGTGGCAGACTTAATCCTCTCCAGCTTCTCTGTGTAACTCGCACAGTCCTTCCTCAGATCCTCAATCTCTCCAGCAATCTCAGGGGTTGTCATGGAGCTGTTCAGGTCCTTCAGGTCTGGAAGGGAGGCACCGATCACCGGCAGGGCCGGCAGCCTGGGCGCAGCCGCCGGTGCTCACGGGCCCCCAGGCGCTCCCGGTGCCATGGGGACTGGCCAGGCGCACCCACCTGCCTCCATTTGCCGGCAGCTCTGCTGCAGCGCCTGCACCTTGGAGGAGAGCGCGGTGATCTCCCCATCCAGGCCGCGGAGCTCGGCGTCGCTGGCGGCCGGGAGCTGCTCCTGCGGGGAGGCGGGGGGTCGGCGGGGGCGGCTGCCGGTGGGGGCGGCGCCCGGGGCCGGGGCTCACCTGGTCGGCGAAGTAGATCTTCTGCTTCCCGTAGGCCTTCTCACGGACGCGGCCCTGCTGCGCCAGCTGCTCCAACGCCTTCACCACGGCCTGCGGGACGGGCGCCGTCAGCCGGGCCCCGCGCCCCTACCCCGCGCCCCCGCCCCGGCCCCGCTCACCGCCTTGCCGAGCCCGTGCTCCCGCTGCAGGTTCCCGAAGGCGTCCTGGGCGCTGTACGGCCGGTTCTGCTCCCGCAGGTACCGCAGCAGGACGGCGGCGGCGCCTCCTGCGGGACGGCCCGCCGGTCACCGCGGCCAGCGGGGGACACCACGGGAGGGAGGAGGCCGCCCAGCGCTCATTCCCCTGGCCCCCGTTCGCCGCCCGGCCCTCGCTGCCCGCCCCCCCCCCCGCTCACCGCCCGCCGCCGGCCCCTCCCGGCTTTTGCTCATCCTCCGCTCGCTCCCGCTCCGCTCCCGGCCGACGGCGCTGACGCACTTCCGCTGCGCCGCCCTCTCTCCGCCAATCGGGACGAAGGAAGAGAGGCGGGCCCTGATTGGTGGAGGAGCCGAGGCCACGCCCCGAAGAGGCGGGGCGGCGGTGTCCGCGGGCGGCGCCAGGGCAGCTCCGCCCCCCGAGCCCCGGTCTCCCGGCGGGGACGGGACGGGACCGAACGGACGGTTCCCGGGGCAGCGCCGGGAGCGGGCCGGGCCGGGCCCCTCCGCCGCGGGGCGAAGGGGAGAGCGGCGGCCGGAGAGCGCTGGGGCGGGGGGAGGCTCCGCGCCCCCAAGCAGGGCCCACTGCCGGTCCCAAACCCACCGTTCCCCGACCGCACCCGTCCCCGAGCTCGTATAACACAACCCGTTAACACCCCCCCAGCCCCGGGACGGCGCGAGAAGCAACCCGGGCTGGGCGGATCGAGAGAAATGGCAGCAGAGGCGGGTTCCCTGAAGAGGTTCGTTCTTCACTGCACGAAGGCGGGCAAAGGGGTGCTATGGCTTAGAGAGCGACGGGAGAGCGGGGCAAGGGGGGCCCAGAGCAAGGGGGGCCCGGGGACGGCAGAGCCTCTCCCCCGGAGGCTGCTGCTTTGTGTGCGTGACCACAACGGCAGGAGCTCCCCCATCCCGTGTGCTGTATCCCCATGGGGTCCCTGCCGGGGGCTCCCTGCGGCACTAGGCACACCAGCACCCCGCTTCCCCCCTCCGGAACACCCGGCCCCAGCAGCTCCCCGCGGCAGCGCCGTCATGTCCTCACCCAAGGTCTGCTGCAGGAGCAGAGGGGAGCGGCAGCAACGCATTAGTCCGGTATTTTAGGAAAGCAACACAAGAGCAGCTGCCACACGCAGACGTTCTTTGCAGGACGCGAGTGATCACAGTCGGTGTCTTATTGCCATTACGTCTCTTACAAAACAGCGTCACTAGAAAGCGGGAACCGGAGAGGAGTGGCCATTGCAAGTACAAACGTGGTGGCCATATGCCGTCGTGTCCACAACAGGAGCAAGGGGGTTGTTTCTACCCGGAGCTGGATATTGCTGGGAAGAAGACCTGGATTCTGTGCACATTTTAGGGGGGAGGGGGGCGGAAATGGTTGTCTCAAAGACAGAAGAGCATTAAGTCCCAGACACTAAGTCTGAGGGAAACCAACCCTGTTCACCTGGTTACGCACCAGCCCCGAAGATCGGCTCCACGATTGTCCTTGGCGATGCCAAGTGGGTCTCTAGAGCTGCAGACACCAGATTTATTGTCTCAGGTGAGGACGTTCGGAGCAAGCAGCGTCCTGGCAGACAGTGCAGGGGTGATTGTGGAGCTATCACATCAACGTCTTTTCCCTATGAATTACCAGTGTAGTTTATTTTAAAATCCAAGCGAGGCTACAGAGTCACAAGTCACAGTGGTGTTCCCAGCCAGGACTGGCTGTCACGTCACTCATACTCACGCAGGAGACGATCGAGATAACTGTGCAAGGCTTTTCCTTCCAGGATTCCCCTCCATGATGCACAACAGAAAACCAGCGGGAAGTGGTGGGATTGCTTACTGGCCCCGAGAGCCCGCAGGATCCAGCTGGTTCAGCTCAGACTGATCCAGCAGTTCAAAGTCATCCCCTTCCGCATCAGTGTCCAAGTCCGAGCTGGCCGTTCTCAGGTAAGTCTTTGCACCTCTCTGGGGATTGTCGCTGCATGAAGAGCCTGGCTGAGGGGCTCCTGACAGCGCAAGCTGGATCATCCCTCTGGTGACAAATCCGGCTATGTTGTTAGTGAGATTCTGTACAGATGGCAGTGCGCCGGAGTCTTCCTGGTCATAAGGGAGACGCAGATCTTCTGTCACTTGTGGGCGGTAAGCCAGGCTTGGGATCCCAATGCTGGTGTCATCTTCGTCATCTATGCCAGTTGCTTCTGGGTTAATGGAAGGGAAGTCGGGGAGATCCCTGGCAAAGGATTCTTCTGGGTCACTGTGACCATCCAGGTCTAGAAGAGGAGAAAGTGCTTTAAATACACAGTACACACCAAACACCCTGCAGGCACAGCACACAAAAGCTGGGCCATTAACTCCCCAAGACAGACAGTCTCTCCTCATCCCACAGACCAAACACTCTTTCATCTCCCCCTCCCACAGCTATTGGGATGCCTGCTGGCCTCCCAGTTCACTCCAAGGAACCGCAGATGCTGACCCAGACACCTTCTGCAGGGGAAAAGCATCCCCTCCCAGACCGGGCACTGCAACCTGCGTCCCCACAGCCAGAGACCGGCAGAGCCGGATCTGCCTCTGAAGAGCAGCTGTCATTGCGCTACTAAAGCGCCACAGGAATTAAGAAGGAATTTCAGTTCTGAAAAAAACAGGTAGCTGCCTCTCATCTTAGCCAGCAAGACAGACATCAAACAGCTAGAGCTCAAGGACACAAGGCAGCGAATGCATCCTCCCTCCCACCCGTCACACCGACGCCTGCTCAGCATTCTGCACCTTCCAGAAACTGCCCATTTCCTCTCACCTTCCGATCCCTCTGTCAGGGGAGTCTGGCCTCTCGAGAGGTTAAACATCCCGTTTTCAGTGTAGGAAACCTCTGCATCCGAATGCTCCGAGTCAGAGATGGTTAGTTCCTTGGCGACCACAGAGTCATCCAGCTTTGAAATAGGAGACAAAATTGAAAACATCAACACTGGAAAGTTTATTCTTGTGCCTCAAGACAAAACACGTGATCCAGCGGCCTCCAGTTAAACCCAGTCCTCACAGGAGGCTGGTACCTGAGGCTCATTTCACACTTTACTGCCCAGCACAGGCGACTGTAATTGGTACAAGCAGCACTGGACACACTTGAGTGAGGCAGAATAGGAAAGACCTCTCTGTAAGGAGAATATCCTCATCCCATTTTCCATCACAACTCAGCTACTATGTGGGGGATACAGGACCACGCACTGCACGTCCACGCAATGCAGCACGTTTGTTCTGTTCGGCTGAGCTCTGCTGTTTCAGAGACGCTTTGTTACCTTGGGACAGAATGCGGCAAGCTCCTCTTCGCTGTCACTCCCATCATCCACAGCCTCCTGATTAAGGGATCGGCGACGCACTGCCAGAAACCAGAGTCAAAGCTTATTATTGCTGCTGGGACAGGGGGCTGTACAGGACCAGCCTTAAGCCGAGCAGAAAAACCCTAAACTGGCAAGCTCGGACATAACACAGCATGCTTTGTTCCACAGCAGAGCAACGTGACTATTTCTGACTTGGGCTGCTGCAGGTCTTTTGCCGAGATGAACACGTTTAGCAGCTACCTTGCACTGAGTCCTTCCTCTTTTTTCAGTGCAACTGCAATATGGAACACACAGTTCTGGCAGCTGAGAAACGGAGCGGCTCAGCACCGTGAAGAGCTTACACCAACTGCGAACTGAGAGACGCCTGTGGAGGCAGAGCTGCCTCGCTGCCTTCCCACAGCAGTCGCAAGTATTTGCCAAGGGCGCTGGAGCGAGTGTCGTGCCAATGTGCAGCCCTATCCCACTCCAGGGGCTCAGTTCATGGCTGTTTCAGGTACCAAGGGTCAGAAACACAGCACAGAAACTTACGTTGCTTCTCCCGCTGCTTTGATATCATGTAGCCTCGAACGCTGAAATCCAGCCGCTGCAGAGCTGGCTCCAGCTTCATGTACATGCGCTGCCCCAGCCTGTGGTACACAGCCAGGGGCCACAGCAGGATGAAGAGCACTGAGGTAAGTGGGAATGCTGATTAGAAGTTTGTTCAGGATGCTACTTGGCAAACATCTCGCCCGTTTTGCGATGCAGTATAACACACACAGTATGCAAGATCTGAGTACTGAAGGCAATGCTGCGGGAGGCAGTCAGAATTGGTGCAATCACCTCTGCCAATTTAACAAAATTGCGAGGCCAACCTGTTAGTGCTCAGATCTATAGTTACTAAGCACTCAAACATGTTCTGTCTGGACCAGAGACCTTAGAGTCTTGGTCAAGAACCACCGCATTCCAGGCAGAATGTATTATTGTAAATTTTAAAGCCATTCACACAAGTTTTGCTTTTCAGGAGAAGAGCCCCATCCCTCGGACATTCAGATCCCACTCATTTTACCCCTTTTCACTAGTAAGTCTGTACTGGCACAGAGATCTACTTACACAGCAAGTATGAGAGCACGAGTCCAGGGATATACCGGCCCAGGACAGCCAGGAAAGTGAAGACTCCACACACTAGAAGGCAAAACTGAAGACACGGAGACAGTGAGTTTCCAAGGTTAAGCAGTGGATTCACTCAGTTCCTGACCGTCTCGTTCTCTGCAGATTCTAGGTCAAGTCATAACTCTAACGACAGCGAAGGCTTCCTAGCGTTCAACTACCCCGCTCCAGGACTAGCGCAGGCACAGGAGGTATCTGGCTTCACAGCACCAGGCAGGACGCCAAGGCCTCTGCCTCGGAATATGAGGAGCTTCCCAAAGCAGGTACCCTAAAAGCAAGGAAGAGGCTAAAGAAGACAGAACTCTCTGAGGTGAAAAGGACAGGGATAGTACCACCACGTTACAGGCTCCTCTTTGCATAAGCCTCAAAAAAAGAAGGAGGGGGAAAAAAAAAAAAAAAGCTTGACACACTTTCTCAAACTGTTAAAATCCAGTGAGCCAATGAGGGAGATGAGTTTGACAGACACTTTAAAAAGCTAGAAACCTCCAGAAGGAGCAGCAACATTTTCACTTCGCTAGTGCAATCAACATGCCGACACTCGTTTTCTCCTCCCTCCTCCGCAACCTGATTATTCTGCCTGTGCTTTCTATTCCTCTCCGCCACTGAAGAGCCATGCTGTTGTGGGAGACCTCCCGTGGTAACCTCCCATGGCTGAATGCATTCAGCCAACCCTGGATGCCACCACAAAAGGAGACGAGTGCCCAGCAGAGGCTCCACACCAAACATTTCATTTGCTGAGGTCTGTACGTTCTTACCTTTCCTGGGTTTTGCCTCTTGAAAATGAAGAGATTACTTAAGAAGCTGGTCCCAGCCACCCATCCTTCAGCCAAATGGTGGCAGAGTTCTGGCACTCCGAGCAGCCGAGGGTGAACATATCCCCAGCTGCAGTAAAGGGAAGAATTCGGGCACAGATATTACTGCATCGACGTCAGTGCAGAAATCACCTGCTACAAACACTTGTCTCCATACTACCTTCTATTCTCCCCCGGCTGCCTGGTCAGCCTGCCTCTCCAAACATCGCTTAGCCAAAAGCAGCACTTCTATGTACCCTTCTACAAGTGTCCCGGTTCTCCCGTAGCAGCTAAGGAGCAGTAATTTCAGTCATTCGGTCTCTTGGCTTAGACTAGTTCCCAAGCTAGCAGAGGGAAAGGGCAGTGCAGAAGCAAATCAAGGCAATCCGTTTGCTTTTTCTGCATTTATTTGGTCAACAGCAACCCCCAAGAATTCAGCAGGAGGTTTACAAGCAGCCTTGTACCTTACTTAATATATACGGTTACGTCGGAGGCATTGTCTTTTGGCAAGCTCTATTAGTGCTTCTTAACTGCTGGTCACAAGTACATGAAGATTAGGAAGAGCAATTCCTTTTGTACTTGGGCCTCTTGCAAAAAAAAAAAAAAACAAAACAAAAAACTGTCATTTGGCAACAGCTCCAGTGATTTAATCAGGAGCTGAGCATCCAGCGTGGCTCGGCAGCACAGGCAGGCAGAAAGGTGTGCCCAGAGAGAGGAAGGTGTTATTAGTAAGACAACACCCCGACATTTCTCAACCCATTATTATTGCTGTAGTCAGATCATAACTATGCAGTAACAACTTCTGGAACAAGCCTGTTAAACATTCCTTATGGAGTCTCAGAAGACTTCATTATTTCCAATAAAACGTTGTTTTCCTGCTACTGGAAGCCCATACAAAAGGAATCGCTTTTAAGGCTCGCTTCAGGGTGCACGGGGGGAAGTGGCAGGGGCTGTTTTACAACACTCGAGCAAGCATTATTGGAGGTCAGTACGAGGCAAAGATTACATATATTATAACGGCTTGGGCAAGTCAAAAACTTGTCACAAGGGCTTGACGGAGTCCAGGGCTCCATCCTCCCTCCACTAAGTAGCTCCCTTCTCCCCCTCCTTCCTCGCTGAAAGGAGCCAACATTACAAGCACGTGCAGGTCATAATTACACGGTATCACAGCAAAATACCAAACAGCAGAGGATTCAATTAGTTTCCTACCTCTCATTGTCTAATTCGTCAGGTCTTGCCACTAAAATATTAAGAACAGACACTACATTAGTTGCAAGGAATTTGCCATGAGAACGCTTAGCTCTTGGGATTTAAGTAAAGCTTTAATGAGCTGGGGAATACGTGGAAAAGACATTAATTAAGAACCGGAGACACCTCACTCCATAACACATTTTGAACGTTTGCGTGCGACAGTACAAGACTGCGAGAGAGTCTCCTCGTTGCCCCTCAATATTTTTGGACGTTGTCTTGGCAGGCTGCTCTGGTTACAGAGACAGGTTTTAGCAAAAAATACCACTTTCATCTCCCTCCCTTCCCCTGCACGCACCCAGATGGTGAAGGAAGTACAGTTTGCTTACTGAGAGGCATCAGAAATTTAAGTCTTTTGATACTTGCTCCCCTAGGCTGGGATTTGGAAAGTGACCCAGGGATGTACCTGCTACCCCGACAAATCGAAATCAAGGCTGTGAGGGAGCCAGACAGACACTTCCTCGTCACTTCAGCTACTGAGCCTGAGCCAAGCTGCTGCTACAAACCAAGGAGAGCTTTAATGTCTTGCCCAGAACTCCAGAGACCACCGGCTGAAGCAGAAAGCTGGGAGTCGTACTTGCTCGTTAGTTAGGGAACCAGCTCTGAGAGCACGCAAACCATACACATTGCTCCAGAACCTGTCCGTGCAAAGCCAATGGAACCCTGAGCTGCTGAGAATGGTAGTATTCATGAGTATATTAATATCCCAAATGATAGGTAGAACTGCTTTGTTTACTTTAGACAGAAGCTTTAGACTAACTTCATTAACAGCTGTTATGACGCCTCTCCTTTCAAAGAAATCTCTACTCAACAGCAAGGCTGGGACTCATTTTCATCCTAAAACACGAAGCTGGTTTATTACACATAAATCCAGACGTATTCCACATATGCTTCAATTTCTTGCTCTTGTACTGAATGCTGGGAGGGTGAATCACTGCCTGAAAACCTGCACTAGTTCACGTACACCAGATGTTTCAAGATTATGAGACAAATACCAGTGTCACAAGAATGAAAAGCTCTTCTTATGTTTATACAGGTTAGGATTTTACAGCTCCAGGAAGAACCTGCCTACAGTGTTCTCGACCGCTTCTAGACTCACAAAGCAAAAACTCCAGGATTTTAACTATTTAACTCCAGGTGGTCAGGGCCTGTATACCTCTAGGAATAAAACCAGTGCTTGATTTGTGGGTATCGACTCAAATGTTGCAACTTACCTCCGATTTCAGGCCAGATTTTGTTCTTCCACTGATCTAGACAAACTACTACTATAAGTGTAAGCGCAACCAGGAACAGCAAGCGAAGAGAAGTCAGAGCAAAAAACCTATGGGGAAGAAACAAACAAACTGGTACCGGCCAGATCTGTGTCATGCACGCAAAAGGGGTAACACTAAACCACCTCAAAACAAATCAGTCACTCGGTTAATAGTTATAGCCAGAGAAAAGCGAGCCAGTGCTAATCGGTCAGCACCCGGCTGCCAGGGGGGAGCTTATCAGGCAGCTGCCCAGGCTGCTTTGGGGACCCTTATCTGCTCTTGTCGCTTCTAATCGGACAGCCCTGCTTTACAGCTCACCACTCAGAGCCCAGTGGAACCTGCTGCCCTCCCTCCACTGTTCACAGAACAGTTTGGGGCTTGCTGATTAGTTTTACACTTTCCAATAAAGGGGAAAACACGCCGAGAGGGGCAGAGCTGAAGCAGACATCAGCACTTCCACGTTCCTTCTTGTCTGCTGAAGCAGGTCGCGGGCTCAAGCTCTTTGACACCTCTGCCCTGAGCTGCTCCCAGCCACGGCGGGGCCGGCTGTTCCGCAGCGAGCGTCATCCCCGGAGGGTGCATTCCTCCCCGGAGCCCACGCACCCCGAGTCCGGGGCTACGGGGGAGCCATGAGCAGGCCCTGCGGCTGCAGGGAGGCCTTGGCCCTGGCCCCTACCCGAGTCCCCTGCACAGGGGTAAAACTCCTCATGGCACCGCGGCGGAGAACCTCCCGCAGCCCGGGGCGCTCCGGCCCTACCGGGCAGGGCCGGCCCGGGACTGCGCGCACCCGCGTCCCCCCCCGCCTTATACCGGGGCCCGGCGGGACGCGCCCTCCGCCACAGGGACCGCTCCGCGGCCCGGCCCCCCGCGGGGGAGCGGCCCCAGGCCCCGCCGGGGCGGCCTGTACCCCGTCCCGCCGCCCGGGCCCGCCGCCGCCCGCTCACCAGAAGAGGCCGTGCGCCGCCGCCCACCACAGCGCGCTGCGGCCCGGCCGCTCCCACACCAGCGCGGCCTGCGCGGCGCTCAGCAGCGGCTCGTAGGGCCCCAGGCGGCCCCGCAGCGCCGCGCTCAGCTCCTGCACCCGCCGCTGCCGCTCGCCGAGCCCGCCGGGCCGCGCCGCCGCCATGGCTCCCGCTCGGCATCAACATCCGCCCGCCCCGCGCGCGCGCGCTCGAGGCCGCCGCCGACATGGCGGCCCCCGCCGCCGGAAGGGGGGCCGCTCTGGGCGCCGCCATCTTGGCGCAGGCGCGGTGGGCGTCGCCTGGCAGGGCGCAGGCGCGTTGCCAGGAGCGGCGCCCTCCCGGAAGTGCGCGGCGCGCAGGCGCAGTGCCGTTGGCGCCGGGCGGGAGAGGCGGCGGGGCGGCGGGCGGGAGGAGCGGAGCCGAGCCTCGGCCGCCATGCCGCGGGAGATCATCACCCTGCAGCTGGGCCAGTGCGGCAACCAGAGTGAGCGGGCGGGCGGGCGGACAAACGGGGCGGGCGACGGCAGGGCAGGGCCGGGCCGGGGCAGCGCGCACCGGGCGGGGCCGGGATGCTGTGAGGGGCGGGGATGCTGTGAGGGGCGGGGGCGGGGCTTGACGAGGAGGGGCGTGGTCTGACGAGCTGGGGGCGGGGCCTGGAGGGGCGGTCCTTCGTGCGGGGGCGGGGCCTGGAGGAGGGGGGCGGGGCTTGGCGGACCCGGGGATGCTCCAGGCTCTGGCCTGGCCCGGCCCGGCCCGGCGTGGGGCACCGGGCCCGGGCCCGGCTCCGCTCCCGCCCCGGCTAACCGTTCCCCCCCCACCCACACACAGTCGGGTTCGAGTTCTGGAAGCAGCTCTGTGCCGAGCACGGCATCAGCCCCGAGGGCATCGTGGAGGAGTTCGCCACCGAGGGCACTGACCGCAAGGATGTCTTCTTCTACCAGGTACTGCCGGGCACTGCCCGCCATGGGGCCGGTGCGCTGCAGCCTGCCCCTCTCACCGTCTCGATCCGTGCCTGGGTGAACGCAGGCAGCGCTGCCTGTGACCGCTTCAGCTCCCTCCAGCGGGCCCCCCGTTCAGGGACTGGTGGGGCTGATGCTGACCCCGGGCTGGTTGGAGCGACAGCCCCAGCCCAGCGCTCCTGCTGGGCAGCACGCTGCCAGGGCTGCTGTCTGCGCTCCAGGCTCTGGAAATGGATGTGTTGTGGAGGCTGAGGCTGCCATAGATACCGCCATACGTAACTGCCGCCAGCGCAGCCTGTTAGAGCCGCCCTCCCCCACCTGCCCAGCATCCAGGTTATGCTCAGGGGCACGTATAGATGCTGCATTACGGACAGGCCGTACATAACAAGTTTCCCTTCCTCCTCCTCCCTGTCAGACGCCGGCTGTGCCGTGCTCCGCCGCGGCCAGGGGGTGGCACACGCAGCGGCACTTCTCTCGCAGTGAAGCGGCGCTGAGCTGCGACTGCGTCATGATCTTCCTGCTCCTTGTTAAAGGCAGACGATGAGCACTACATCCCGCGCGCCGTGCTGCTGGACCTGGAGCCCCGAGTTATCCACTCCATCCTGAACTCCCCTTACGCCAACCTCTACAACCCAGAAAACATCTACCTGTCGGAGCATGGAGGGGGAGCTGGGAACAACTGGGCCAGCGGCTTCTCACAGGTAACAGCTCTAGTGCTCCTGGGTGCAAACACAGGCCAGCTCATTAGGAATGAGCCTTTATCGTGGCCTTCTCATGTCAGGCTCAGTAGGTGGCTTTTGAAGAACACTTCATCATTCAGCAGGGACTTACACCTGACACTTCATGGCACCCTGGGCCCAGGGGCACGTTGCCGTTCTGAGTTGGCTTCAACACCAGGCTTGAGCAGCTCTTCTCCGTTCTCTGTGGGAAAGGAACAAACCCTGGTCTGATTTCTCTTGCAGGGAGAAAAAATCCACGAAGACATTTTTGATATAATAGACAGAGAGGCTGATGGGAGCGACAGTTTGGAAGTAAGTAAATCAGGGGATTTGGATCCAGTTGTCCTGCTTCTTGTTTTCAGAGCCGGGCTGCTCTTTTGTAAGGCCGAGCGCAGCCCTTTGGTGTATGCAGACTTGCTCAACACGCTTCTGGGTGCTGAGCAGAGAACATGTAAAGAGAGGTCTTTCCCATCACTACATCTGCCAGGCTTCCCCGGAAATCTCCTTACCGTATGCACAGTGAGGCGTTTTTCTGCCCCAAATATTGCTTGCATTGGGCACTTCCCGCAGGATACAGTTGGCAGGAAGAGTTGCAGGCATTGTGGTGCTTCTTCCTTTCCCTGTTCTCCCTCCCTCCTGTGGCTCTCCCCCATGCCAGCTGAAGCAGGACACGCTGCTCATCCTCCAGTGAAGCCCTCGTGGGATGGGGGGCTGTGCTGGAACAAGGCATCTGCAGCAGAGGAGGGGCCTCGGGCTGCCAGCAGGAAGGTGTTTAGACCCAGAGTTGCCCAGTGCTTTGAAATCCACGGAATGAGTGCAGGCAGCTGCAGCTTCATTGTCTCTCCAGCTGGGTTAAAGGGACACCAGGGTACCGACAGCTCTTCGGACGCTTTGCCACATGCCTCTGGCAGGACTTTGGCCACCGTCCGTGTAAACCCATTTCCTGTGCGTAGACAGACAGGGCTCCCTGGTGTTTGTGTGAGGCTGTCACATGGCAACAGGGCAAGGGAAAATGTCATTGTAAAAGTGAGCTGGCAGAAGATCTGAGAGCCCGTTGTGGGACCTGCAGCAGGTGGGAATTGCCCTGAAGTCAGGTAGAGGGAATTTGGCCTCGGGCACTCTGGAAGGCGGGGAATGTCGTGGAGGGCCCAGGGAAAGGGCTGAGAACACATCCCTCTGTTTTGTGTGACTGACCGGATCCTGAAGGTGACGTTGGAGCTATTCTGAAGCCTGTTCTGGGGTGGGAGGAATCCGGGAGGCTCCTGAGCAGCAGTTGCACTTTGTGGTGTGTGCAGAGAGGTGGATCCCACCCACGCTGGCAGAAGTGGCCTGACGAGCATCTGGCTGTGGCTGTGGTCCGCAGGAGGCAGGGCTAACCTCCGCTCCCTCTGCAGGAGCCAGGGCTAACCTCCGGTCCCTCCACAGGCGTCAGCTCCGTGCTCTCAGTTGTCACAGGGGGAGTTCTCACAGGTCTGGCAGGTCTCTGCTGGTGCTGGTGGCACAGCATGCTTTGCTCTGCCTGCCCCTGGGGCTGAGCTGGACCTTGAGCTGTGTTCTGCTTCCTTCCAGGGATTTGTGCTTTGCCACTCCATTGCCGGTGGAACGGGCTCCGGGCTGGGCTCGTACCTGCTGGAGAGACTGAATGACAGGTGAGTGTTCATCTTGTCCTCGTCAGAGCCTGGCCTGGGCTGGGCACCCTTCCAGAGCAGGGAGCTGGAGAGCGCTGACTCAGAGCCGCCGCCCCCACCCAAACACTGTCTTGTGCAATCCCTGGCACACTGCCCGGGGAAGGGACGGCTCCTGATACGCCTGGGGACTTCAGAGGCTCTGAAACTGGACTTGTGCTGTCCAAAAACTCTGCCTTCCCTCAGACATTCTTATCAGGCAGCTGCCTCCTGACACCCTGACTCTGCAGGGGAGGGTGAGAGGCTCTAGCTGCGGGGTCTGAGCTGCCATCCCTGCCTGTTTCAGCTTGCAGCCTCTTGAAAAGGCTTGTAAGCAGCTGCTTAATCAGCCTGTGGATGGCTCAGCCTCGCCTGTAGCTCAGTCTGGCAGCCTGCTCCTGTACTGCTAGGGTAGGCACTGCTGGGACAAATTTTCTCCCTCCCTGGGAGCAGACTCTGGCACGAAGTCCTGGTGACTCACTGCTGTCCTGAGCCCTGGAGACTGCAAAGGCAGCTTGTGGGAGGAGAGAGTGCTGGCTTGGTGGTGTTAACCCTTGAGGTGGCCGCGCTTTCTCACCAGGTATCCCAAGAAGCTGGTGGAGACCTACTCGGTTTTCCCAAACCAGGATGAGATGAGCGATGTTGTAGTCCAGCCGTACAACTCTCTGCTGACGCTGAAGAGGCTGACTCAGAACGCTGACTGCGTGGTAAGAGTCCCAGTGCGTGTCAGGCCAGCACTGCAGCCAGCTCCCGCCTGGCAGCCTTGTCCCCGGCCACTCACAAACCGCTTTTCCTGGGGCAACTGCCATAGCCGTGTGGGGTGGGTGCCGTAGCTCTGTGGGGGGGAGTGCCACAGCAGCGAGCGATGAGCCGGTGAAGCCCCAGGCACAGCAAGGAGCGCACCCCCATCCGGAAGGGCTGAGCAGATGTGGTGGCTCCAGGGACAAGGGCTCTGTGCTACCCCCTGCTGAGCTCTCCGGCTTGGCATTTCTGCCCCTGGGACCCAGCAGATTTCCTCCCATGGCAGCGAGGACTGGCTGTGCTTCCTCTGCATAGCTGCGCTGCAGCCTTCCACTTGAACTCGATTCCAGCATGACTTTCAGCACCCACAAGCCCCAGCCAGGCAGCGTCTTCAGCCTGCACCGGAGGCCTTCAGTCAGATCCTTACCAAGACGCTGCCCGTCCCTCCCAGCTCATCTCTGCACATGAGGGGCAAGAGCGGCTGCGGCAGAGCTGCTGGGGCTGAAGGCTGCTGCGAGGTGCTGGCCCAGAGGCAGTGCTCTGCTCTTTGGGAGAGCGCTGGGGAGCACAGCCAAGATGGGAGGGAAGAGCTTCCATTGACAGTGTCGGTTACGCTCCACAGATGAGTCAGCTTGTGGTTTCAAGTGTCTGCCACCTGCTGCCGAGGGCTGTGGCGCTCGGGGCCTATGCTGGGCAAGCTGGTGCCCTTGGACACGTGGCCCGGGCTGCCCCTCCTCGGGCTGCCTCCGAGGCTCTTCACAGAGCCGGTGTTTCTCTTGCAGGTGGTTCTGGACAACACGGCCTTGAATCGCATCGCGACAGACAGGCTGCACATTCAGAACCCGTCATTCTCTCAGATCAACCAGCTGGTGAGAAGGGCTCTTCCCTCTGCGGAAGCTGGCGGGGGGCTTCCCCGCTGCCCTCGACTCGGTCTGAGCGCGGTCTCCATGGGCTGGGTGCGGTGGTGGGCAGCCTGGGGCTGTGAACGAGGGTCCTCTGCCCTTCCTAGGGGCGGCCTCCAGCTTCCCCCGGCGTGGCTGTGCGGAGCAGGTTTTGAACGTGCTCCGCAGCCCTGCAGTGATGCAGATGCTGACCCCGTGCTCTCCCCCAGGTCTCCACCATCATGTCTGCTAGCACCACCACGCTCAGGTACCCGGGATACATGAACAACGACCTCATCGGGCTGATTGCCTCGCTGATCCCCACCCCGCGGCTGCACTTCCTCATGACGGGGTACACACCGCTCACCACCGACCAGTCGGTAAGGCAGCCCACCGGGCACTCCTCCCCTTCCCCGAGGGCAGGGGCAGCGCCACGCTCACCTTGTAACATCCGCCAGTCCCACGGTCTTGGCGTGAGCCCTAATTGCACGTTCCAAAGCCCGGCCCGTGTGTCCACACCACCTGACAGCGCTATGCGATATGACTCAGACGTGAGCAGGCAATTGTGCTTATGCTGGCCTACCTGCTGCATGCATGAGCGTGGCTGCGGCAGCTGTGGGGGAGCCGACAGGATCCCATCTGACAAAAGCCACCCTTAGCAACGATCGGACTGAGCCCAGCAAAGTGGCCCGGCCAGTCCTGCCACCCCAGTGGGCCAGTGGCCTGGGCTTTTTGGGTCAGAACACTGGTGATCGTTGTCATGCCAAGACTGAGCGTGGGCTCCAGGCATCAGCCCCTTCCAGGGCTTGATCTGTGTTCTGGGAGGGGATTGCCAGCCCTCAGCCGCATCAAACACTACCGCTTGCGTTTAGCTCGTCCCCAGCCAGTGCCCCCTCAGCTCCCCCCCGGTGAGAACGGTGCGGTTCTGTTTTGAGAGGCACTCACCTGCGTTGGCCGCGTCTCAGTTCTGCTGGGAGCTAACAGCTGCTGTTCTCCTCTCGTTGTGTGCATTTCCTCAGGATGTTACTCAGAGAAGCAAATCTGAAAAACTGCTGGCTCTGAAAAGGGTATCGAGTGTGTGATCTGTCCTCCCAGGGAGGAGTGTGGGGAGGGCTCAGCCAGCAGCTCAGACGGTGCCTGGAGCGGGGCTGACACCCTGTCCTTGCTCTGGGCACTCCCTCGGGTGCCGGCCCCGGCTGTGGCCCCCGTGGCAGGCAGCAGCCGGCAAAGGCTGTGACAGCCCTCAGGGACTGCAGTGGCCCGTCTGCCCCCGGGCTCAGCACAGGGCAAGGTGGGGAGGGGGTTGCAGTGGGGAATGACCCCTCCTGTCTGCCAGCCCTGCGCCTTGCCTCGGCAGTGGAACAGGACAGAAGTTTGTCCCGGTCACTCTGGTCTCAGCTGAGCCTTGCTGTGCTGCTGGGGGGGGCAGCTCAGCGCCCTCGTGTCGGAGCCTCCGCCAACGCTCCGGTTCTCAGCCTGGCTGCGCCTGTTGTGTGACTTCGGGATTTCCCTGTCCTGCATGTGGCCTTGCACGTGGCTCTGTCCCCGGGGCGAGGGCTTCTCTGTCCAGCTGCCCCCTGCTCCTCTGTGTGTGTGTGTGCAGGACAGCGGGAGGGCAAGGGAGCTGCACGCCTGCTCCCTCTGACCCCTAGCTGGCATTTGCAGGTGGCCAGCGTGAGGAAGACCACGGTCCTGGACGTGATGAGAAGATTGCTGCAACCTAAAAACGTGATGGTGTCCACAGGGCGAGACAGGCAGACCAACCACTGCTACATCGCCATCCTCAACATCATCCAGGGGGAGGTGGATCCTACGCAGGTGAGTTCCCATGGCTATTTCAGATGCTGACAGCAATGGCATGGTATGCCAGGGAAGGGCACGGTCACCATCTTCCTGTGTGGGGACCCTGGGGCGAGACCGAGCACTGAGAACTGGCTCCGAGTTGCTCCCGTGTGGGCCTTGTCCTCGTGGAAAGGCCGCTAGTCCCTTGCCATGAGGAGCCTCCCTACCTGCCCGTTGCTGAAATCCACCTTCCTGAGGCTGTACGTCCAGTGAGGAGCAGCGCCTGGGTCTGCTGGGACCGGGCTGCTTTCCCCATCACCCTGCTGCTCTCGTCCCGCCAGGTTCACAAGAGTCTGCAACGGATCCGGGAGAGGAAACTGGCCAACTTCATCCCTTGGGGTCCTGCCAGCATCCAGGTGGCTTTGTCCCGCAAGTCCCCCTACCTGCCGTCCGCACACCGCGTCAGCGGCCTCATGATGGCAAACCACACCAACATCTCCTCGGTGAGCGCCTTCCCTCTCCCCCGCGGGCAGCGCTGGGGGTCCCACGGCTGCAGCTCCGGTGTCCTTTCAGTCCCAAACACATCATCTCGGGGGCTTTCACAAAGCCAGGGCAGGGCTTGGGGATGAGGGGAGGGCGAGCAGCTGGGGCACAGGCTTGGTCTGGGGTCCCGGCAGCCCTACTGCACCCGTGGAGCCGTTCGCCCAGGAGCAGCAGGGCTCCCTCTCCCTGGGCCAAAGGCAGCGGCGGAAGCAGGAGCTGATCCCGAGCGCTGGCTGGGCGCAGGGCAGCAGCTACTGCCCTGCCTGCCTCCTCCCAGGCAGCAGCCCGAGGAGGTCGGGGGTCCCTGGGGAGCTGTGGCCCGTCTGACTGCTGCGCTGCTCCCCAGCTGTTTGAGCGGACGTGCCGGCAGTACGACAAGCTGCGCAAGCGGGAGGCCTTCCTGGAGCAGTTCCGCAAGGAGGACATCTTCAAGGACAACTTCGACGAGCTGGACAACTCCCGGGAGATCGTGCAGCAGCTGATCGACGAGTACCACGCGGCCACGCGCCCTGACTACATCTCCTGGGGCACGCAGGAGCAGTGAGTGCCCTGCCAGGGGACGGGAGGGTCCCACGGCCACCTCCACGCATGCCGGCAGGGCTTGTCTCTGCCGTGCCCACGTTTAGCACCCCTCAGCGCTGCCCGGCGGCGGTGGAGTCGTCACCCTGGCTGCACACACACGCTGCACTCCTCGGCAGAAGCCGCTCTGCAGGGAGCAGCGCTGCTCCTGAAGACCCTTGGCGGGGGGGACAGCCTCTGCTCCACCACCTGCCCTGGCCCAGGACGGGACTGGGGCAGCTGCGCGCTGTGCTGGTAGGGAACCTCTGCCCGTGAGAGCAACGCTCGCTCGGAGGAGGAGGAGGAGAGCGAACCCAGGGGGCTTGGAACGGGCCTGGCCCAAAGAGTTGGGTGCAGGCAACCCCTGTGGCCAAAGGCTCTGTGTGGCTGAGCTAGTCCTTGCCCTGGGCAGGAGCCTTGTTCCTCCTTCGCCAGATCAGGCCTGGGGCACAGGCTGTATCTATATTTTTGTAGGTTATTTTGCTTTAATAAAGGCTGTTCCTGCACTGACACTGCCTGCACGGCTCCTGGAGTGAGCAGCCGGGGAGGGAAGCAGCGGCAGATGCTGCCAGGGCCAGTGCTCGCCTTGCCCAGCTGGCCAGCCCGGTGTCCCGGCTCGGTGGCAGCGCTGAACCGGGGCTGCCACTCCCCTGCACGTCCCGGTGGCGCGCGGGGCTGGCCCTGCCCCGGCCGGGAGCCAGCCGGCAGCATGCTGTCTGAGCCCGGGCGGCGCTGGGCGACCGCCGCGGCAGAGCCAGAAATACTGGCAGGACCTGCCGGCATGGCTGACCGGGGCCAGGAGCCGGCACCGCCCTGCCGTACCCGCAGAGCATGCGGTGCCCGCGGCGCCCGCATTTAGTGCTTCATGGGGGCGAGGGCCCATGCAGGAGGGGGGTCCCTGAGAGCTGGGGGGGGGGTCCCTGTCCGCTCTGGAGCCAGGGCAGGGGACGGCACAGGGAAGGATGCGTGATGGAGGGGGGAGATGGTCGGACACGGCCGCTGCGGTCCTGCCCCCACGTGAGTCAGGCTGTGAGGGACGGTGTGGGGCAGCGCTGGCGCCGGCCCAAGCCCCGGCAGCCCAAGGTGAGAATTAGCCTTTTCCTCTGACCCTGCGGCGTGGAGCGACGGGCTAAAAATACCCCCCTCCGCCATGGCAGCGCCGGGCTCCCACGCCCTCCTTGGCACCGGCCCCGCAGCGGCGCCCGCGGCCGGGGCAGTTCCCCCCGCCGGGGCGGCCAGTGCCAGGGGGTGCCGGGGAGCTGCAGCGGAGCCGCAGCACGGCCCGCGCCGTTGGTGAAATGCCAAAGGGCGCAGTGAACAGCCCGGCTGCGGCGCTGGCCGGAGGGACGGCGGTCCCTGTCCCCGAGGACACGCTGTGCTGCTCCTCCCGCCGCCTGTCCCCGGCCCCGCTGCCCTCGCCGCCCCGGGGATCAGAGCGTCCCTGCCTCCCACCGCGGCCGGAGCTCGGGGACGGGAGGCCCAGCCTTTCCTTTGTGCATTTATTTAGAAAAACAAACAACCAACCCCCACCCCCCAAGACAGAACCGACAAACTTTACAGAGGCAACATTGAGGGGCCGAGCCCCAGCCGTACCAGCCACCACCCCGCCGGCCACCCCACGCCACGAGCCCCGCCATGGGGCCACCACGATGCGGCAGGGCCCGGCCACGAGGAGCCCGGTGGTCCCCGAGGCGGCTTGGCCAAAAGCCGCCCGCAGCTTTCCAGGAGGGGTGGGTTCAGTGGACGGACAGACAGACGACGGCACAGCACCGCTGCCTGGCACCCCTCGCCCCGGGCAAAGTCCCCCCCGGGGCGGCAAGAGCTGGGGCGCCGGCAGAGCTGCCAGGCAGCACGAGTGCTGGAGGCGAAGGCACCGGGGTACAGGGGACCAGGGGACAGGGACAGCCTGGGAGCAGCGCAGGGGACCGCGGCATGGCAGCCCCGCTGCCCTCCAGGGAAAGTGCTGGGAGACGGGCGGGGGGGGGGGCGCGAGCGTCTCAAAATAAATTAAGGAAATAACCAGAAAGGCAACAGCGGTGCAGGGAGCACGAGCCCCCGTCCCCCTGCTCCGGGGAGCAGCTGGGGACCGGCACAGACCTGCCACTCGCTGCCCGGCCGCCCTCCCCACACCGTCCGTCGGGAGCACCCTGCGTGGCCGCCGGGCTAACTGTGGAAGGAGCCCACGGGCGGCCGGTGCTGCCAGGGCCCTGCCGTGGGGCAGAGCCCCTGGGGTGGTGCGGTGGGATCTGGGGCTGGGGGGCTGGTGGCTGGCTCCTGGGGCCGTGGCGGCCGCCGGGCACCCGCGGAGGCGAGGTATGTGTTGAGAAGCTGGGCGATCTCGTCCACCTGCGGAGCAGAGGGGACGCGCTGGGTCAGCCCGGGGTGCCCGGCCCCCTGCAGCCCCCGGGGGATGAAGGGAAGGGGGGATGGAGGAGAGGGGGGATGGAGGGATGGAGGGAAGGGGGATGGAGGAGAGGGAGGAAGGAGGGATGGGGGGATGGAGGAGAGGTGGGATGAGGGGATGGAGGGAAGGAGGGAAGGAGGGATGAGGGGATGGGGGATAGAGGAAAGGGGGGATGGAGGAGAGGGGCAATGGAGGGATGGAGGGAAGGGGGATGGAGGAGAGGGGGGGATGGAGGAGAGGGGGGGATAAGGGGATGGAGGGAAGGAGGGATGAGGGGATGGGGCGATGGAGGAAAGGGGGGATGGAGGGATGGAGGGAAGGGGGATGGAGGGATGGAGGGAAGGGGGATGGAGGGAAGGGGGATGGAGGGAAGGGGGATGGAGGGAAGGGGGGAAGGAGGAGAGGTGGGATGAGGGGATGGAGGGAAGGAGGGAAAGAGGGATGGGGGAATGGAGAGATGGGCGGAAAGGGGGGATGGAGGGAAGGAGGAATGGCGGCCCCATACCTGGGAGGTCTCGAAGAGCAGGTCCCGGTCCTCCACGGAGAGGCGGAAGGTGCTGCTGTCGGAGGCGCCGAAGGAGGAGATGCGGCCATAGCAGAAGCTGTCCAAGGGCTCGGGCTCCCCCGGCTTGTAGAGCGAGACAGCCTTGGCCCCGATGCCCAGCCACAGCCGCTGGGGACCGGCCCCCACCGGGCTCTGCGGGGAGAGGGGCGTCAGAGCTGCCCGCTGCCAGGGCTGCCCACCGCCCCCGCCGCGCCAGTGCCTCACCGCACGCAGGTCGACGTCGAAGAGCGTGGAGCCGAAGCCGGGCCACTCCCGCACCAGTGCCACGTAGGCGGCCATGGCCTCGGGCCGGCCCATGCCCTGCAGCAGCTTCCACTTCTCCACGATGGCGGCCATGGTGCTGGCCCCCTCCTCCCGCAGGCGGCCCCGCAGGCGCTGGTCCCGTTCCGCCCGCTGCTTGGCCAGCGCTTGCCCCCAGAGCCCGCCGGCCAGCAGCCCCGCGCGCAGCCGGGCCCCCCGGCACTTGGTGGGGGTGCGGTGGCGGGGGGCCGGCAGGCGGGCGTGCAGCACGTGGGGCGGGAAGAGCTCCTCCAGGCGCGGGAAGGGCGCGTGGGTGGAGAAGTCGCTGTTGAGGCTCTGCAGGCGCAGCGCGGCCAGTGTCTGCAGCGTCTCCTCCGACGTGGGCACGTAGCCCCGCAGCACCATCTCGTGCGCCTGCGGGAGGGCAGGGTGAGCCGGCACAGCATGGCCACTGTGGCACAGCCACCCCGGCACAGCATAGCCACCCCAGCATGGTGTGGCTCGTGCCTGCGGGAGGACAGGGTGAGCTGGCACAGCATGGCCACGGCGGCATGGCCACCCCGGCACGACATAGCCACTCTGGCATGGTGTGGCTCGTGCCTGCGGGAAGGCAGGGTGAGCCGGCACAGCATGGCCACTGTGGCACAGCCACCCTGGCACAGCATAGCCACCCCGGCTCGGTGCGGCTCACACCTGCGGGAAGGCAGGGTGAGCCGGCACAGCGTGGCCACCGCAGCATGGCACAGCATGGCCACTGTGGCACGGCCACCTCGTCACAGCATAGCCACCCCAGCATGGTGTGGCTCGTGCCTGCAGGAAGGCAGGGTGAGCCGGCACAGCATGGCCACGGCGGCACGGCCACCCCGGCATGGCACAGCATGGCCACTGTGGCACGGCCACCTCGTCACGGCATAGCCACTCCGGCATGGTGTGGCTCGTGCCTGCAGGAAGGCAGGGTGAACCGGCACAGCATGGCCACTGTGGCACGGCCACCTCGTCACGGCATAGCCACTCCGGCATGGTGTGGCTCGTGCCTGCGGGAGGACAGGGTGAGCCGGCACAGCATGGCCACGGTGGCACGGCCACCCCGGCACGGCACAGCATGGCCACGGTGGCACAGCGCGGCTCTCACCTGCTCAAAGAGGAGGGCAAACTCCAGGCTGTCGCGAGGGACGTTGTCCGTGTCCAGGAAGCCGTAGTGTTTGAAGCAGAGCCGGCACGGTGGGTCCTGCTCCCGCTGCTCCCCAGCCAGGCTGCAGCAGAAGGGACCGGCCCCATCAGCACGGGGACAGGCACCCCACCACTGTCCCCTCCCGCCCCCAGCCCCTCTCCCCCGTAGGCAGCAGAGCGGGACATTTACTTTTCAAACCTGGTGAGGATGTCGGCCAGCAGCGTGGCACTAGCCACGGGCTGCTCCCGCCGCCGGGACTGCTCGTAGAGAGCGAAGAGGTTGGGGCTCTGGGACAGCCCCAGGCGCGACACCAGCTCCCGGGCCACCTGGGGCGAGACAAAGGCAACCGACGGTGACTGCGCACCCCTGGCCGCGGCGCTCAGGGCTGCAAAGGGACACAGACAGGTCACAGCGGGCAAAGGCAGGTGGCCCTCAGCCCCCCTCCACCGCGGCTGAGCTGGGGGAGACCTGCAGGAGCCCCCCACCTCCCATGGCTCTGGGGAGACCTTCTAGTAGCCTTCCAGTCCCTAAAGGGGGCTACAGGAAGGATGGGGAGGGACTCTTTATCAGAGAGTGTAATGATAGGACGAGGGGTAACGGTTTAACACTGAAGGAGGGGAGATTTAGATGGATATCAGGAAGAAATTCTTGGCTGTGAGGGTGGTGAGCCCCTGGCCCAGGTTGCCCAGAGCAGCTGTGGCTGCCCCATCCCTGGAGGGGTTCAAGGCCAGGTTGGACGGGGCTTGGAGCAACCTGGGCTGGTGGGAGGTGTCCCTGCCCAGGGCAGGGGGGTGGGGAACTGGATGATCTTTAAGGTCCCTTCCAACCCAAACCATTCCATGGCAGGCCACCCTCCCAGCCCCGCGCGCCAAAATGTCCCGAGCCCCCCGCCCGGCGCGGCCGCGGCCCCTCACCTCCTCAGCCGTGGTGTGGGAGCTGATGGCCACGCTGCAGGCGGGCGCCCCCGGGCAGTGCACGGTGCAGATCATCTCCTGCCGCCGCATCAGCACCAGGATCTCCTCCAGGGAGGGCACGCACTCCCGCCCCTTCGTCTTCCCCAGCGCCTCCCGGATGAAGCAGGCGTACTTGGCCATCTCCGAGGCAGGGAACCGGCTCTCTGTCCTGCGAGAGATGCCGGGGAGGGGGGGGTCACGGTGGCGCCAACCCGATGGGGGCCCCGGCGCCTGGCAGCTCCGCCGGCACTCGCCTGTCCAGGTGGAAGCGCAGGAAGCGCAGGACGGGCGGGGAGGGCAGGAAGGTGCAGCTCATGCAGGTGAGCAGCTGCCAGTAGTGCAGGTCGCCCTGCCCGCCCGGCGCCGCCGGCTCCGTGGTCTGCTTCACCAGCTGGCAGTAGATCTCGTCCACCAGCGGCGGCAGGTCCAGGCAGGTCTGCAGGACGCCCTGCATCAGCGGCACCGGGTCGCGCTCCGACTCCAGCTGCTGCAGCGAGTTGAAGAGCTTCACGGCCTCGTCGCGCAGCGTGGTGTAGCTGCGGGGGCCGGGGGCTGCGGGACGGGATGGGGGTTAACAGCCCTGTGGGCTTCCCCAGGTTCCCCCCCGGCCATCCAGGCGCCGTACCCAGCCCAGCCTGGCCCCACCATCGCTCCTGCCAGCCCGGGCACAGGACCCCCGCTCGCCCCTCACCGCTTTGGTCCAGGCTGCCGTAGGGGAAGGGCAGCAGGGGAGCGTAGAGGGGGCTGCTGGTGTAGCGCAGGATGGGGTTGCAGCGGTAGATCTGCTCCAGGACCTCGGGGCTGCCGCAGTGCTCCTGGGAGGGCAAAGCGATGGCGGCAGTTGCAGAAGGGCCGCCCGGCCGAGAGCCCGGCATGGGCACCCGCCGCCGCCCCACGGCACGTGGGGTCCTGACCGTCCGTCCCAGCCCTGCCCGACGGCTGCAGGCGTGGGCAGCCCCGTGCCACGGGCTCACCTCGACGTCGCGCAATGAGCAGCTGGGTGGGCGTCTGGACGGGCACTTTGCTGTCAATGACCTTCTGCACCGCGCACACCCAGTGCACGGCCTCGTTCAGGTGCTCCGTGTACAGGCGGTAGCAGTGCTTTCTGCCAAACACCGTCACGTTCCAGTAGCCTGTGAGGGACAGAGACCTCACCCGCTGCCCACCAGCGCCCTCGCCCCAAGGACCCCCACCCAAGCTGGGCTACTCGGTGCCCCGGGGCTCGGCACAGCCGCTCCTCGGGAAGACGGAGACCTCCTGGGGCTGGGAGGGCGACACGGGGCATGAGGGGTTGCAAAGGCGCAGCCCGACCGAGGGGCACGGGCACCCTACCCGTCTCCTTGTAGGTCTGCTTGTCCGGCCAGAGCACGGAGCAGAGGCTGGTGAGCACGAGGGAGCCCAGCCGCCGAGCCCCCTTCTCGTTGCTGCTGTAGTAGTCCAGGGAATCGGGCGTCAGCACGAACCAGTACTTCCGAGGCCGGATCCAGGGGGTCTTCACGCCGCCCCGCACCTCCCGCTGCAGCCAGCCTGGAAGGGGAAACCTCAGCCCCTGCCGCCAGCACCATCCACCCCGGCGGCTCTGCGGCGCGGGACGGGGTCTGCCCGCTGCCCGCCAGCCCAGCCGGTGCCCCCTGCCCCTCCGGGACGGGATCCAGCCACAGTCGGGCCATGATCCTGCCAGCCCTGGCTATTCTGGAGGCAGAGACCTCTGTGCACACCTTTCACGAGAGCGTCAGGGTCATCCTCCACTGGCTCCGGGCCCTTCTCCGTGATGAGGCTGCGCATCTCCTCTGCAACGAGCAGGGACCTGGGGACAACACGGGGCTGAGCCCGACTGCCCACGGGCGCCTCCCACGGCCCCCCAGCAGGGAGCCGGCCCCGGGGTCTGGGGTGAGCCGGGTCCCCGGGGGCTCCGGGCACCCCACAGCCCCACGGTGGGAACGCGGCAGAACCATCGGGTGCAGATGACCCTGGCTAAAAATAAGCTGTTTGCAGTCGCGGCCCTGCCAAGGAATTCGGAAAATGAACAACCAGGAAGGAATGTTGGCAGCAGCGTCAGCACTGTGAGGACGAGGAGCGAGAAGGCCCCTGTGCCGTGGCACCCCATCTCCCTGGGCACACACGGCCCCAGGGCACAGCCTCCGCTGGTGGACATGGCCCGGCAGAGCCTCCTGGCACAGGAGGAGCCACGCACGGCCCCATCGGCTGAGCCTGCGGCAGCCGAGCCATCCGGCACAGCAGAGGGATGGCGACATGCCCAAGGATGCACCAGGGATTGGGACGGAGTGTGGGAGTCCTGGCTCTGCCATCTCTGCTCTAGCCGATGGACGGGCACAGCACGGTGCCGGCCCCACGGGCAGGATGGTCCGGCACACACTGGCACCAGCGCGTCCTCCCGCGGCGTGCCAGGCCCCCAGCTCCCACAGCACCAGGCAAGGGATGCGATGGGATGCCCGATGGGATGGAGGCAGGGGGTCACTCACCGCTCGGAGCCGCTGCTGCTGCGGGTGGGCTGGCTCAGGCTCACCTCCAGGGATCCCTGGGGAAGGAGGAGATGTTTCAGCCCCATGGTCACCACCTGGCACCCCCAAAAGTCCCTCCAATGACTGCTTGCCTCCTCGCCAGCCCAGCTCCCGGCCCAGGGGGACAGGCTTGTGTCCTGCTGCCGCGGGGCAGGGAGCCCCAGTGCTCCCAAAGCCGTGGCAGGAGCCCAGGCTGCAGCTGGGGCACCCCGGGGGCTCGGGGGCAGCCACCGGGCATGCCGGCCACGCGTCCTCAGCTGACCCGGCGGGCTGAATACCGTGCAGAATTGCACAAGGTCAGTGCTGAGTAATACGCTTACGGCACAAAGTCCCATTGTAATGGGGCCACTGACTTCCTGCCCGCGGCGGTGGGACGCGGCGCAGGGAAGTCCCTGGCCCAGCAGCGGGACAGGGGCCGGTTCCTCCTCGCGCAGCACAACTTGACGTGGACGGTGCCGCTCACGTGACGACCCTGGCACACGTGCTGGGACACGAGGCAGGGCCCAGGCACGGGCAGGCACCGGGCTGGGCAGGGTGTCCCGGCAGAGCGGGGATGGATGCTGCCCCGGGAGATGCACGGGCGCTGCTGCCAGCTGTAGCCCAACGGGGCAGCCGGAGGTGTGACAGGCCAGAGCACGCCATGAAACGCCAAGAAAAAGAGATGGCTGCTAAAAATAGCAGCGGGAAGGGGGGGGCGGGGAGGGGGGAGCTGCTGCAGGTACGGCTGTGCCATGGGCCAGGGCCGGGCACCTCTGACCCGTGGCATTAAGGCACCTGTCGTGCAGTGCTGGCACCGTGCATGGGGCCAACTCCTCCAGTGACCGTCCCGCTGCCAAGGCCGGGGAGGGCCCCGTGTGCTCCCGCACGGCTGCGGGCACAGAGACGGTGCCCAGCTCCTCAGCCACTGCCTGCAGGAGGAGGAGGCAGCGGTGGCCGGCTTCTTCTCAGGGATATAAATAAACGGGAGAGAGGAGCTGCGGTGGCAAGGCTGGGGCAGCTGCTCCCACGCTCCCAGGAAGGGGCGGCCGGCGCTGCGGGTTTCCGAGGACCCCCCGGCCACGACGAAGGGCTCCCCGGGGAGCTGGCGTCACAACCGCCCACGCCAGCCTGGACCTCTGGAGCCAGCGCGGCCCATGGGACACGGGAAACTAAAGACAACTCCTGCCATTGCCGTGCCCTTGGCACTGCCACCGGCGCCCAGGGGGCCCAGCTCCAGCCCTGCTACTGTCCCCACTGCCTGCTGTCCCGTGGGGCTGGCACTGCTGGAGAAGGGGACCCGCTGGCAGGGAATGGACAGTGTGTGGGTCTCAGAGCCGCCCCCAGCCCTGCGCAGCCATGGCAGCCCCCAACGTGGGCAGACCCCGACGCAGGCAGGAGGAGAGGGGCTGCAGTAAGTGTGACTGGGCTGTCACCACCCTCTGTGTCCCCTCTGGGTAGCGACAGGACCCCGTGGCTCCGGGTGCAGGAGGCAGCCGGGACAGGCAGGAGGAACCCCCAGGGAGCTGGGGTTCCCCCCGCCGCCCCGCGCTATCAGCTGTCCCTCATGCAGCCTGGCCGGAGGAAGCGCCGGTTTCCGCCGCTCCGTTTCCCCAAAGGGAGGAAGCAGCCGGATCGGGGAGATCCAGGCCTGCTCCCCGCGCCCGGCACGTGCACCCGGGGCACCACGGGCCGCAAACGGACCAGGCCTCCTCCGGCAGAGCCTGAGGAACCCGTCCTGCGGGGACCCTCCGCACCCCAGCCAACCTGACCCCGGCAGCGGCCCCGGTGCAGGACCTGGCAGTGCCAGCCCCACGGTTCCTGCCCCGAGGAGCCGGCAAGGGCAGGGCAGCACCGGCCCCGCTGCCCCGCCGGCCTGGCAGTGCCCCGGTTTCGGCTGCCCCCCAGCACCCGACGGGCAACCAGGTCCCGCCGCCGCGGGCCCTGCAAGGGCCCCTCACCGGGATCCGGCCGGCAGCGGCACCCGCTCCCCTCGGCTCTGCCCCCACGGGCTCCGGGACCCCCAGCGCCTGCCCGGAGGCTGCCGCGGGGCAGCGGCTCCCCCGCACCCACGGGCCGATCCCCTCCCCCGCCGCCCTGCGGGGACCCCCCCGGCCGGCGGCGGGGACGCGCCAAGGGCAGCCCGGGCGGCGGGACCGGCGGGGACGTGCCCGGGCAGGCGGCAGCCACGCTCCCGGGGCGGCGGGGACCGAGACGGGCCGAGACAGCGCCGCCGAGCCGGGCAGAGCCGGGCAGGGCCGGGCAGAGCCGGGCGGGAGGAGCCGCGCACCGCCGGTCCCGCCGCGCCGTGCCCAGCCGCGGCTCCGGTGCCCGTCCCGGCGCCGATACCGGCCCTACCTGGTCTCCCTGGGCGCGGAGCTCGAAGGACGCCTCCTCCTCCTCGGCTTCGCCGTCCGCCTCCCGGTCCGCCTCGCCGTAGTCTCGCCGCAGCAGCGTGAAGCCCTGCCGGCAGCACAGCAGCCACCACAGCCCGCCCGGGAACGGCATCGCCCCGCCGCCACCGGACGGGACGGCACCGGAACGGGACGGGACCGGCCCGCCGCCCGCCCGCCCGCGCCGCTCACCGGCCGCCGCCGCCGCCGGGACCGGCCCCGCCGCCGCCGCCCCGGGCGGGCCGGGTCGGGCGCGTCACCGGCCCCCGCCAATCGCCGCGCGCGGCCCGGGGCGGAGCCAGCGCGCCCGGGGCGGTGGGGCCGCCGCTTGCGTCATCTGCCGGGCGGGCGCGCGCGCCGAACGCGGGGAGGGTCGCGCCGGCGGACCGGGGCACCGGGCACAGCCCCCGCGCCCGGTAGCCCCGCGGTTTCACTGGCCGCCGCGTCGGGCTGCCCCGTGGCACCGTGCGCTGCCTTAACCCGTCCCGGGGGGGCGGCACCGGAGCTGTTGCCGAGCCGCCGGGGCCGTGCTCGGACGAGCCTGTCCCGCCGTCCGCCCGGGTCGTCCCACCGGAGGGGCCCCGGGGGGGGTGTTAAGCAGCCGCAGCTCTGGCACCGCTCCAGCCCTGGGGTCCGGCCCCGTCCCCGGGAGCCGCCGTGCTGGGCTGCCAGCTCTCCGCCCCCGCAGCCACCGCCGGGCTGCACCGGGGGCTGAGCCCCGCTGCGGGGCCGCCGGGGCACCGGGACAGAGCCCGCCAGCCGGGGGGGAGGACGACGGGACGGAGCCAGCGTGGGGCCGGACGATGCGGGGATTCGGTGGCCCGGGCCGTGGGGCAACCCCGGGTACGGCTATGGGGCTCTGGGTCTAACCCCTGCGCTGCCGTGGGGCCGGCGGAGGAGGAGCGGGGTGGGCAGGGAGGGGGGGCCGCTGCTGGCGGTCCCGGCCCGGTGCCGGCACCCCGGAGCGCTGCTTCAGCCGGGCCCGGTGCGCTCGGCGGGGTGCCAGCCCCGGGAGGGAGGGGGCGTCCGGGCCGTCCCAGCCCCAGCCGCTGCGCCCCGGCCCTGGGGGATGTGCCGGGGCAGAGGAGCTCATGGGGAAGTGCGGAGGGGAATGGAAAGTCCCTCTGGCCCCTCCGGCCCCTCCGGCCCCCGCCGCGGGAGGGGGTTTCCAGGCGGACCCAGGGCAGGTTTTTCCGGGGGGGGGGGGGGTCTCTGCTGTGGCCAGCCCGGGGACTCCCAGCTCCTCCGGCACGCAGCCCGCGGGGACGGTGGCATCGGCTCTGCCTCGGCCAGGGCTGGGCTGTGCTTGGGGGGGCGACTCCTGCTTCTGCCCCAACATGCCCCCTCTGACCGGCCGGGCCGGGCTGGGGGCACGGCGGGGCTGGGGGGTGCCAGGCCCGCACATGCCACCACCCCCACCCCCCCCCCGCCCCGGAGCCGCCGTGGAGCCGGCGCCGGTCCCTGGGCCGCCTCTCCCCACGCCCCCGCGGAGCCCTGCTCCGGGACCCGGTCCCTCCGTCCCCAGCCTGTCCCTGCCCGCT
This sequence comes from Rissa tridactyla, assembly GCF_028500815.1. Taxonomy (NCBI): domain Eukaryota; kingdom Metazoa; phylum Chordata; class Aves; order Charadriiformes; family Laridae; genus Rissa; species Rissa tridactyla. The sequence continues at coordinate 5,570,967 of NC_071484.1, read as the reverse complement.
CCCCGGCTGCCGGACCCCCGGCGGGGGGGAAGCGGGAGAGCCCGGGCAGGGGACCTCGGGGACAGGCAGGGAAGGCAGCAAGCGCGAGGTTCTGCTGCCGCCTGCAGGCATCCCCCGGCCAGCGCCGGTGGGGCCGCCCCCCCGCTCCCGCACCCCGTACCCGCCCCGCAACCCTCCCGGCGGCTCCGTCCCGTCCCCTCCCGGGGCAGCCCCGGCCCTCACGGAGACGGCGCTCACCCATGGGGACTTGACCGAGGTTTATTGTGGGGGGGGGGGGACCCAGCTGCCGGCCCGGGGCCTTCTCTGTGCATCCGCCGCCCCGAGGTCGCCGGCACCGCACAGCCCCGCAGCACGCGTGACACTGCACCGCACCCCCAGAGCACGCGTGACATCGCATGGTCCCCTGGAGCACGCGTGACATTGCACGGCCCCCCAAAAACATGCGTGACATTACATGGTCCCCTGGAGCACGTGTGACATTGCACGTTCCCCCTGTCCTGGTGGTTCACTGGGCAGCAGAGGCGCTTGCAGGGTGTGCGGGTGCTGCGGGGCTGCTCTCCCCTCCGCCCACGCGTGCGCAGGCACCCTGCGGGTTGTCTGGCCAGGCCGCTCTCCCGGGGCTGGGGGCAGGTCCGTGCGGGAAGGCGGCTCTCCCGGGGAGCCACGGAGAGGCTGAGCCCCCGGGGTGACGGTCCCTGCCCCGACTGTGGCCGCCGTGACCCTACACCACGTCTTGGCAGGTGGAGAGCGATGTCCGCCGGCGGGGACTGGGGCAGCCGGAGCAGCGCGGGTCCAGGGGCCCCACGCAGCCGGCATCGCTGGCCAACAGCCACAGCTCCCGGCGGAAGCGCTGGCCCAGGAAGGCGTAGAGCAGGGGGTTGAGGCAGCAGCGCAGGTAGGCCAGCCCACCAGTGACCAGCAGCGCCAGGTCCTTGCGGCGGCTCTGGGCACAGCTCACCTCCCAGCTGGCCAGCAGCTCGGCCGCGTCCAGCAGCACCATCAGGCTGTGGGGCAGCTGCAGGGCCACGAACACCAGCACGAGGGCCAGCAGCACCCGCAGCGCTCGATGGGGCTGAGCGCCGCGGGCCGCCAGCAGCGTCCGGGCCACGGCCGTGTAGCAGCTCGCCATCACCAGGAAGGGCACTACGAAGCCCAGCACGACCTGTACCAAGTTGGTGGCCCCCCGGGCCACCCGTGACACTGCCCGGGGGAAGACGACGCGGCAGAGCCAGAGGTCCTGGTGCTGCTCGGCTTGGCCATAGATGAACTGGGGCAGGGCCAGCAGCATGGCTAGCAGCCAGGCCAGCCCTGCCGTCAGCCAGCCGTGGCGGCGAGCCCGTGGGCGTAGGCGGTAGGCAGCCGGCACCTGCACGATGGCCACGTAGCGGTCCATGCTGATGCAGGTGAGGAAGAGAAAGCCGCTGTAGAAGTTGAGGGCGTAGAGGCCCTGCAGCACCTTGCAGGCAGCCGTGTCCGGGAACCAGCCCTGCAGTGTGTCGATGGCAGCAAAAGGCAGCGTCAGGAGCAGCAGGAGGTCGGACAGGGCGAGGTGCAGGAGGCAGACGTCGGTGATGCTGTGTGCCCGGCGGTAGCGGGTGTGCGTGAGCAGCACCAGCCCGTTCCCCACGATGCCCAGCAGTGAGAGCAGCAGGTAGACAGCTGGCTGGTAGGTGCGGGCGAAGCCCTGCACCGCCTGCTTCTCGCAGAGCTCGGGCAGCACGCCGTCCTCCCACGAGTAGAGGGAGGACCCGTCGTAGAAGTCGGTGGTGGCGGTGGGCTCCGTTGCATCAGGGCTGGGGGTCGTCTGCGCAGGGGGAGGCCGAGTGAGGGATGCTCGGAGGTGGCAGCCTGGCCGCAGCGTGCAACGCACCGCGCCCAGAGCAGCCCTCCTCCACCCAGCCCCACCGTGGGGAGCCCGGGTGTGCTCCAGCCCCCGGCCTCGCGCTCGGGGTGGTTTCCGTCTCACACCCAGCCCAAGGCAGCGGGAGGCTCACCACGCTCAGTCATTGCGAGAGCGACCGTGCGCTTCCCGAGCAGCTGCCTGCGGTGCAGAGCTGGTGAGGAGACGTGACCCCGGCCGCGGCGTCCCCGGCACAGCACCACGTCCCACAAACTAACCATGCACCCGCCTCAGGGGAGCTGCTTATGGTGTCCGCTGGGGCTCAGCACCCAGCCCATGTCCCTGGTCGCCCTGTGCAGCTGGGCCTCGGGGCTCCATCCCCAGGTGGGTGCTTTGGGCAGGTCCCCGCACACACCCCTGGGACCTGCCCAAAGCACCCACCCGCCCATGCACCACCCCAGGGACCCCAGTGCCGGTGCAGCCCCACACGGCCTGGTCCTGCTCCCAGACAGGGAGGTCCTGGGCATCCCGCTGCCTCGCACAGGTTGCCGGCAGCTGTGCATGGTGCTCCCAGGCCACAGCCTCTCCCTCCTGCTCCGGGCTGGAGGGACAGTACTGGAGCCTGACATCAGCCGGCCGGGACCCCACTGCCATGGGGGACAGGATCCGGCACGGCTCTGACTCAGAGCAGCCTCACAGCAGCAGTTTCGCTGTTCTGGCTCACATGAACGAGCCCAGGAGGCCAGGCCTGACCCCTCCCTGCTCTGGGGCTGCAGGTGGGACCTGAACCCGGTGCCGGGGAAGGTTGATCCCCCAGCAGCTCCCCCAGCACCTTCCCTGCTCCGGGCCCCATGGACCTGGAGCACTGGGCGCTGCCCAGTGTTCCCTGGGGCTTTGTCTTTCAGCCCAAACCCACACAGCTCACAAGCGAAGCGTTTGAAAGCAAAAAGAAGAGTCAGTGACGGGGGTCCCTGCCCAGCCCCCAGCAAACCGCTCGCCCCACGGCCCCTCACCTGCTCCTGCATCGCTCAGCGGGATCTTTCCCCCGTCTCTGCTCTGCAACCTGTGGTTTGACCACGTGCCGCTCCTGATACCGAGAGCGATGCAGAGCACAAGCCCAGCCCCGGGGGAGGAAGGCGAGGAGGCAGATACGACCCCACTCCAGAGTCTGTCCTGCATCTTCTACTGTGTGGCTAGTATCTGCATGCTTTGGCCAGAAATGGCAGTTCTGCCCAGCCCCTGCCACATGGAGATGGGGGATATGCTGGGGAGGGCCCGGCGAGGGGAGTGGGGCCTGGCCGAGGGCACGTGCGGGAGACCCCAGCCCGCCCCAGAGCTGTTTGTGGCTCCTGCCCCACAGGGGCTGCCTCTCTGGGGCTGGAGGGAGCAGGGCCGTGGAGTGGAGCATTGGCTGGCGCCGAGCCGGGCACAGGCAGGACACTGGTCCAGCGGGACCAGCAGAGCCACGTCCAGTCCAGGGATGGCTCCTTCTGATGGGAAATGCAGAAATGGGGCAGCGGCTGGTGCAGGGCATCCCCCTGCCCAGGGGTCCCGGCCCTGCCCTGCACCCCTGAAACCCCTCATCCCTGCACCCCCGTGCCCCCCTGCCCTTGCACCCCCGTGCCCCCGCAGCGCTGGGCAGGCGTGTTGCTGGTTGTTGACAACAAAACTCCCAACTCCCCATTAAGGGGCAGATTAGTTCCTGCGGGGCTGAGGGCCCACTTTCCTCTCCCTGGGGGGGAACAAGTTGATCCCCGGCTTTAATGGGCTTTTGGCCGCTTGTCGCAGTAATCCCTCAATCCCCCTCTCTCCCCGCTACAGACATCTTTGCTGTGGTTTATCCCAGCTCTGTCCTCATCCCTCCTGCTGCCTCCAGCTGGGCACAGGGAGTGGGCAGGGCCCCTGTCGGCCCCGGGAACTCACTGCGGGGCTGGAGCGGGGCTGGGCCCTGGGGTGTCCCCAGGGCTCTTTGCTGGAGGGTCTCACCCCTCCCCTGCTCTTTCCACAGTGCAAGGCCACTGGCTGCAGACCTCCGCTCTGTGCCTGGCTCTGGGGGTGCCATCCTGCACCCTGCACCCTGGGGGAAGGGGAGGGAGGAGGGTCCCGGGGCCAACGCTGGCCCTACGGCCAGCTGTGGGCACAGTGCAGGGACCCTGTGTGGTCCAGGGACGGGACGCGGGGCTGTGGCCGGAGCAGGCAGCACCCCTGGGGTGTTGGGATAAGGCCAGATGGGGCTATGCCTCGCCGGGGAACGGACCCACCGGCACTGCAGGGGTCTGGGGGACGGAGGGCCGGTGCCCGCGGCCCCGTCACGCGGCTCCAGCTCCCGGTATCAGAACTCCCGGTGCGCCGCCGGCTGCCCCGCCGCACCTGTGGGTTTCTGTTCCCTCTTTTGCCCGCCAGTCCCGGCCCCGGCTCTGCCTGCGCAGGAAGCGGCCCCGGCACCCGCTGCCCACAGGTGACAACAGCGCTGCCCGGTGCCCACCGCTGCCCGGTGCCCACCTGGCGCTGCCGGTCTGGTGGGAGGTGCCCGCACCGAGCACAGCCGGGCCGGGCTCCTGCCTAGCCCCCGGAGCCGGTTTGGATCCAGCGGCCCCCGGTGCATCCCCGTCCCTCGGGGCCGGGCTCGGGGCTCCGGGGACTCCCCGCAGGGCCGGGGGGACACAGGGCACCGCGGGGGCTGTGGGGCAGGCAGTGTATGTAGGCCACGCGGCTGCCAGCCTTCCCCCCCGGCCCCTCCGTGGGTGTCTGGGGAGGTTTGGGAGCAGGGACAGGCTAAATCCCGTCTTCTGCACCGCTGGAGACCGGCGACCCCGAAACCCGCAGCCCTTAATCTGCGGCTTGATTACAAACCGCCGCCACATCTGCTGTGGGGCACCGCTCCCGCCCCCCCGCGCTGCCGCCGCCGCGGGTCTGCGGGGGGGCTGCGCTGCCCGGCCCGGCGGGGGGTCGGGGCAGGGCGAGGGTCGGGGGCTGCGCCGGTATCGGGGATGCCCGAGGTGCTCCCGCACGGCCCCACTCGCGTCCGCCCCACGCCCTGCGCTGCCCGCGCACCCCCGCCCCGAGCCCACCGAGGGCAGCTGTGACCCCCCCCCGACGCCGAGGACCGGGGCAACCGGGAGGCGGCGGGACCATCCCTCGGGGGGGGGCCGGGGCTCTGCGCTGTTCCCAGCCCGGCCCCCGCGCCCCCCTCTCCGTTCCCGGAGCCGCCGCCACCGCCCCCCCCCCGCCCCGTAGGCGGAGCCGCCGGCGCCGCTCCGCCGCGCGGCTGCAGCACCGGGAGCGGCGGCGCCGAGGGCGCTCGGGCCGCTCCAGCATGGGCGCTCGCCGCTTCCTCGGGCTCCTGCTCGCCGCCTGCGCCGGCCTCCTGAGCCCCGGTCCCGGTTGCCTCGCACGTAAGTGGGGCCGCAGCCCCGGGAGCGGCAGCTCCGCACTGCGGGACCGCGCCCGCCGCCCCGGCCCCGCACCCTCGAGCCGCCCCCGGTCTCCCCGTTCTCCCGAGCATCCCTCGTTCTCCTCCGGGCATCCCCCGGAACCCCTGGGCGCTCCGGTCCGCCTCGTCCCCAAGGTCACCGCCGGACACGGGCGCTCGGCGCCCCCACCCGCACCCTGCCCGGGGCCGCCCCGCCGCAGCCCCCCCGCCGGCGGCACCGCACCCGCCCGGAACCTCCGGGGGATCCGGGGTGCCCGGGGATGCCCGGGGCGGGGGGGGGGGCGGCGGGGAATCCGGGATAATCAGGGATGCCCAGGTGTGCCCCGGGCATCCGCCCCGCTGCGCCGCATCCCTGCGCCCGCCGCGGGCCCGTGTCCGTACCGGGGAGGGGGCTTGGGGCCCGGCACCCCCGGCCTGTCCCCGTTCCCGTCCCCGGGCACCGCGGCGGGCGGGGGCAACCTCGCGGGAGCCGCCCGGGCGCCGCCAGCACCTCGGCCAGCGCCGCCGCACCGGGCCGGGCCCGCCGCGGGGCTGCACCGGGCCGGGACCGGGGCCGGGGCGGGGGGGGATCGGGGTGCGGCTGCCCGGGCACGGCCACGGGGAGGGGACCGGCCGGGCCCTGGCCTCGCCGAGCGGCTCCCTGCCGCCCCTCCGAGCCGGGGCCCTTGGCCCCTTCCCCCAGCGCCGGCCTGGCACCGGGACCCGATGCGGGGGATGCGAGCAGGGGCCGCTGCGGGCAGGGGCCGATGCGGGCAGGGGCTGATGCGGGAAGGGGACGATAACAGGCAGGGGCCGCTGCGGGAAGGGGCCGATGCGGGCAGGGGCCGATGCGGGCAGGGGTCATGCGGGCAGGGGCCGATAACAGGCAGGGGCCGATAACAGGCTGGGGGCCGATGCGGGCAGGGGGTCATGCGGGCAGGGGCCGATAACAGGCAGGGGGCGATGCGGGCAGGGGCCGATGCGGGCAGGGGCGCAGCGCGGCTGCCCTTGGCCCGCAGTGAGGGCTGGGGGTGCAGAAAACGCTCCTGGGGGTCCCCGGGCTCCGTCGGACCCAGCTCGGGGGGGGCTCTGCAAGGGGCTCAGGGACCTCGGCCCCGCCGGAGCCTCCTCTGCGGATGCCGCCAGGGTTTGCGCGGCCCCCCCCCCGGCTCCCCCCGCAGGACCATGCCCGGGCGGGGCGGGGCGGGGCGGGGCGGGGGGGTGGGGGGGTCGGTCCCGGCGCCCACGTCAGTGCGGAGGCGGCTGGTGCGGGCGGCGGGGCCCGCAGAGGTGTGTCAGCTCCGCTGCAGTGGGAGGGGAGAGCGGGAGCGGGACCCGCCGCGCCGCAGCCCGCGGAGCCCGCAGGGACCACGGGGTCCCCAGGGTTTGCAGGGTCTGGGGGGTCCGCGGGGTCCACGGGGTCCCTGGGGTCTTCAGGGTCCGGAGGGTCCCCAGAGTCCACGGGTCCAGGGGGGTCCCCAGAGCCTACAGGGTCCCCAGGATCTGCAGGGCCGGGTCGGGGGGCCACCGCAGGGGCCACCGCCCAATTCAGCGCCCCGAACTCAGCCCCCAGCCCCACTATCCCCGCAGGACCCTGCTACGATGAGCTCGTCGCTCCCCTCTACTCCTCCTCCATCGGTGCCTCCTCCAGATACAACATCTTCTACTCAGCCAGCTTTGCCCGGCTGCACAGTGAGTCCCCTGCGGGACTGGGGTGCAGACAGGGTGGGGGGGATGTGGGCAGGGGGTGTCCCCAGCAAAGGTCTTGCCTCGTGTGGGGCTCAGGGGTCTTTGGGCGCCCACCTCAGCATCCCTAGGGGTGGGGGAGAGCCCCGCAGCCCTCCAGCTCCCACCCGCAGTGGGGTAGTGCAGTGGGGCCAAGTAGGCAGCCCCCGCTCAGGTGGGAGCCGCTGGGTGCCAGGTTGTGGCCGCTCTCCCCACAGGCACCAGTGGCTGGTCCCCCGACCCCCGGGACAAGCAGCCCTGGCTCCAGATCGATCTGATGCAAAAGCACCGGATCAACGCGGTGGCCACGCAGGGGACCTTCAACACTTACGACTGGCTGACGCGCTACATCGTGCTCTTTGGAGACCACCCCACCAGCTGGAAACCCTTCTTCCAGCAGGGCAGCAACTGGGTAGGGGGGTGCCCGGGGGTCCTTGCAGGATGGGATCCCCTGGGGGAAGCGGAGACCACTAGCCTGGAGTGAGGTGCTGATGGCCCCCTTTGTCCCCAGACGTTCTTTGGGAACGTGAACGAGAGCGGGGTGGTGCGGCACAACCTGCACTACCCCATCCTCGCACGCTACATCCGCATCATCCCGGTGGCCTGGAACCCGCGCGGCAAGATCGGGCTGCGCCTGGGCCTCTACGGCTGCCCCTACCGTGAGTACCTGGGGTGGGGCCCTGGCCCGGCCACCCGCGTGGCAGGGGGCCAGCTCCTGGCTCTGGCATGCCCGGAAAACCCTTTCCCATAGGGGACTGCATCCAAGCAGCACGCAGTCATTAGCTCTGGCATAACCCATAGCAGAAAGGAGTGTTCCCGGTGCCAGGGCGCCTGCTGCCGTGGGCAGTGATGTGGCTGGAGCCGCTCTGCTCTCCCCAGGGTCCCACGTGCTCTACTTCGACGGGGATGATGCCATCTCCTACCGCTTCCGGGCCAAGAGGATCAGCACCCTCGAGGATGACATCTCCTTCAACTTCAAGACGCTGGAGCAGGACGGGGTGCTGATGCACGGGGAGGGCTCACAGGGTGACTACATCACGGTGGAGCTCAAGCAGGCCCAGCTCTTCCTGCACATCAGCTTAGGTGAGCCGGGGCCGGGGCACCGGGGGGCGTGGGGCCGGGGGGCCACCGGCTGAGGCTGCCCCTCCCCAGGCAGCAGCCCGCTGCACGCCAGCGAGGGCCACACGACGGTGACGGTGGGCAGCCTCCTGGACGACCAGCACTGGCACTCGCTGCACATCGAGCGCTACGGCCGCCACGTCAACCTGACGCTGGATGGGGAGGTCAAGCGCTTCCGCTGCCACGGCACCTTCGACCAGCTCGACCTCGACACTGAGGTGGGTGCGGTGGGTGGGGAGCTGCTGGTCCGCTGACCCATGCTGACCCCAGCAAGGGGCTGACACCCTCCTTCTGCCCCCCAGCTCTTCTTTGGGGGGGTGATCGACCAGGACAAGCAGCACCTCACCTACCGGCAAAACTTCCGGGGCTGCGTGGAGAACATCATCTTCAACGGGGTCAACATCGCCGACCTGGCCCGGCACCGGAGATCCAACATCCGCTTCGAGGTCCAGCCCGGGGGGGTGGCCCCTTGCCCGGGGGTCCTGTTCCTGCTGGGGGAGGACCCTCTTTCCTGGAGGAGGGCCGGGTCCTCAGCCCCGCTGTGAGGTGACCCCTTCCCCGGGGCCACATTGCCCCCCCTGCTGTAGGGTGACACGAGGCCAGGCAGCAGCCGTGCTCAGCCGAGCGGCGCCACATCGACCGCACAAGGTCGCCCCTGGCCCGGGGCACCCGCCCGGCACAGCTAGGCGACGAGATCGAGCGGGGGCAATCAGGGCCGGGGATGGGAATGGGGGGGTCTCCCCACTGCAGGAGCATCCCCTTCCTCACTGCCTCCCCCCGGTCCTCCCCAGGGCAGCGTGGGCCACTACTGCCAGGACCAGCTGAACAACCCCATCACCTTTGCTGGCATCAACAACTACGTGCGGGTGCCGGGGATCCCGCGGAGGAACCGCCTGGCCGTCAGCTTCCGCTTCCGCTCCTGGGACACTGCCGGGCTCCTGCTCTACACCAGCTTCGCCGACCGCTTGGGCTCCCTGGAGGTGGTGCTGAGCGAGGGGCAGATCAACGTCTCCATCACCCAGCCTGGCAAGAAGAAGCTGGAGTTTGCCGCAGGTGGGCTGGGGAGCCGGCGCGGGGCCAGGGGCCGGTCTGGTGGCGGTACCTCCCCATGCACCCTCCTCTCCCCGCGCAGGACATCGCCTGAATGACGGCTTCTGGCACTCGGTGCAGCTGGTGGCACGGGACGGCTCGGCCGTGGTGACCATTGATGATGACGACGGTGCTGAATTTCGGGTGGCGCACCCCTTCCAGCTCCGTACCGGCAGCCAGTACTTCTTCGGAGGTGGGCGGCGGGGCGGGGGCTGGGGGCGATGGGTGCCCGGGGGACGCTCACCCCGCTGTGCCTTGCAGGCTGCCCCAAGCCAGCCTCGGTCACCGGCTGCCGGTCGAACCAGACGGCCTTCCACGGCTGCCTGCAGATGCTGAACGTGGACATGCAGCCCGTGGACGTGGAGCTGCTGGTGCTGCACCGGCTGGGGCAGTACTTCAACGTGTACTTCAATGTCTGCGGCATCACGGACAGGTATCGGTCGGGACGGGGGCAGCGTCTGGGAGCGGGCGGGGGCTGGGGGGCTGTGCTGGTGCCAGGACAGGAGCCCTCTGCCCCCTCAGGTGCACCCCCAACCTGTGCGAGCATGATGGCCGCTGCATCCAGTCCTGGGACGACTTCATGTGCATCTGCGACCTGACAGGTTACAAGGGGGAAACCTGCCACAAATGTGAGCCTGGCACCTCGTGGGTCTGGGGGGTGCAGTACGGGCACCTGCAGCTCCTCCTGCTGCCTTGGTGCCCCCCTCGCGCTGACCCCAGCCCCGTTTTCCAGCCCTTTACAAGGAGTCATGCGATGCTTACCGGGTCAGCGGCAAAACCTCAGGGAACTACACCATTGACCCGGATGGCAGCGGGCCGCTCAAACCCTTCACGGTGTACTGCGATATCCGAGGTGGGGGCGGCAGGATGGCGCAAGGGTCCCTCTGCCCAGTGCCCCCAGGGACCAGCCCTTGCCAGTGTATCAGGGCTGGAGCAGGATGGAGGGAGCTGGGGCGTCCCAGGGGGCTGGTCTTAACATCCTCCCGGCCTCCGCAGAGGACCGAGCATGGACCATCATCCGGCACAACCGCCACTACGCCACACGGGTGACGGGCTCCAGCGTGGACCAGCCCTACCTGGGGGCCGTGGAGTACTGGAACGCCTCGTGGGCCGAGGTCTCGGCGCTGGCAAATGCCTCTGAGTACTGCGAGCAGCGCATCGAGTTCCACTGCTACAGCTCCCGCCTGCTCAACACCCCCTGTGAGCGCCGGCGGGGAGCGGGGCCGTTCTGTGGGGCTGTTCCGTGGGGCCGTGCTGTGGGGCTATGTCTTCACCCTCCCCTGTGCCCGCAGCCGGGCTGCCTTTCAGCTTCTGGATGGGCCGGCATGACGAGCGGCACTACTACTGGGGGGGCTCGCGGCCGGGCATCCAGCGCTGCGCCTGCGGGCTGGACAAGAACTGCGTCGACCCCAAGTACTTCTGCAACTGCGACGCCGACCACACGCTGTGGTGAGCGGGCAGGGACTGCGGGACAGGGGCGGCGGGCACGGCGGGCGTAGGGTCTGGGGGTTCAGGCTGGGGGTCACCAGAGGGGTGAAGGGCCAGAAGCCCCTCATGGCCCCTCCGATGCACGCGCCGTTTGCAGGAGGACGGACAAGGGGCTGCTGACCTTCGTGGATCACCTGCCCGTCACCCAGGTTGTGGTTGGAGACACCAACCGCTCCGGCTCCGAAGCTCAGTTCCTTCTGGGGCCCCTGCGGTGCTACGGAGACCGTGAGTGACAGGACCCACGGGGGTCCCCTGCCTGCAGGGTCCCATGCCCAGGGGGTCCCGTGCCCATGGAGGGTCCATGCCCGTCCCTCACTGCCCCTCCTGCTCCCTGCAGGCAACACCTGGAACACCGTCTCCTTCAACAGGGGCGCAGCCCTGCTCTTCCCCACCTTCCAGGCCAACCACAGCCTCGACATCTCCTTCTACTTCAAGACCACCGCCACGTCCGGTGTCTTTCTGGAGAACCCCGGCACCCGAAACTACATCCGCGTCGAGCTCAACAGTACGGGAGGGGGCTGTGGGGGCATGGGTGGGCGGCAGGGATGGGGGCTCCTCCCGACACCGCGTCCCTGCAGCCACCAGGGACGTGGTGTTCGCCTACGACATCGGGAACGGGGACGAGAACCTGACGGTGCGGTCGGTGGTGCCCTGGAACGACGACGAGTGGCACCAGGTGAAGGCTGAGCTCAATGTCAAGCTGGCGCGGCTGCGGGTGGACAAGCTGCCCTGGGTGGTGCGGCCGGCCCCCCCGCAGAGCTTCGTCCGCCTGGACTTCGACAGGCCCCTCTACGTCGGTGAGAGCCCCCGGCCGCGTCCCCGCATCCCCAGGTCCCCACGCGCCGCAGGGCGCTGAGTCTCGGCCCCGCTGCAGGCGCGGCGGAGCACAAGATGCGCCCGTTCCTGGGGTGCCTGCGGGCGCTGCGGATGAACGGGGTGACGCTCAACCTGGAGGGCAAGGCCAACGAGACGGAGGGCGTGCGGGTCAACTGCACCGGCCACTGCCAGGACCCGCCGGTGCCCTGCCAGAACAGCGGGCTCTGCGTCGAGCGCTACAGCCACTACAGCTGCAACTGCAGCATCTCTGCCTTTGACGGGCCATTCTGCAACCATGGTGAGAGGCGACGGCGGCGGCGGCTGCGGTGGGGACCCTCCCTGGGCTGGGATGCGGGAGAGGAGCCAGCGGTCCTGTCACCTCGTGTGCGTCCCCCCCTGCAGACATTGGCGGGTACTTTGAGGAGGGCACCTGGGTGCGGTACAACATCCTGCCCATGTCGCTGTACGCCGCCCGCGAGTTCGCCAGCATCATCAGCAGCCCCTGGGAACCCCTGCCCGGCTACAACCTCACCAGCGAGGAGGTCAGCTTCAGCTTCAGCACCACCTCGGCGCCCGCCGTGCTGCTCTACGTCAGCTCCTTCGTCAAGGACTACATGGCCGTGCTCATCAAGGATGACGGTGAGGGCAGGGCTCCCCACACAGGGGCTCACCCACAGCCTGCGGGACCTCCCCGGGCGCTGGGGCCGCGCGGACCCGGCCCTGCGGAGGGGGTGGGCTGGTGCCGAGAGCCCCGGCAGCGCCAACGGCCCCGCTCTGCCCTCAGGGAGCCTCCAGCTGCGCTACCAGCTGGGCACCAGCCCCTACGTCTTCGCCCTCACCACCAAGCCGGTGACAGACGGGAGGCCCCACCGCGTCAACATCACCCGCCTGCACCGCACGCTGTACACCCAGGTACGGGGCTGGGGTCCTCCCCGCCGGGGGCTGCGGGGCGAGGGGGCACGGTGGCAGGAGGTGGCTCGGCGGGCGCTGCCACCGTGTGCCTGTCTCCCAGGTGGACTATCTCCCCGTCATGGAGCAGCAATTCTCCCTGTTCGTGGACAGCAAGCTGGACTCGCCCAAAAACCTGTACCTGGGGCGTGTGATGGGTGAGCTGGGTCCTGCCCTCCGCCGCCCCCGCTGGGATGGCCGGGGGTCTCCTCTGCCCAGCACGGTCCTTGTCCTCCACGGTGGATGAGCCTTCTCCTTCTGTGTCCCCGCAGAGACCGGCGTGATCGACCCCGAGATCCAGCGCTACAACACGCCCGGCTTCTCAGGCTGCCTCTCGGGCGTGAAGTTCAACACCCTCGTCCCCCTCAAAGCCATCTTCCGCCCCACCAGCGTCGTGCGGCCCTACAGCATCCGCGGGGAGCTGGTGGAGTCCAGCTGCGCCTCCATGCTCCCCCTCACCACCATCCTCATCCCCCCCGAGATGGACCCTTGGTACATGGGCACAGGTGGGTGCCGTGGTGGGACCCCAGCGGGGAGGGAACGCCCCCCCGGCGAGTGTCAGCTGTGGAGGGGATGCTCCACACGCGACCCTGCTGCAGCCCGGTCTCAGCCGCCCCCTCTGTCTCCGTAGAGTTCCCCCACGTGCACGACGACGGCTGGATCGGGATCATCATCGGGTGTAAGTGAAGCGCCCGGCCGGTGTCCCCCCACCCCTGCCCTGGCCCTGCGCCCCCCCAGCCCCTCACCGCCGCCTCTCCCCGACAGTCGTGACCTTCCTGCTCCTGCTGATTGGGGGGCTGCTGGTGCTGCTGTACTTCTACTACCACCGCTACAAGGGCTCCTACCACACCAACGAGCCCAAAGCCATCCAGGACTACGGCAGCGCTGCCAAACCGCTGTCGGCACGCAAGGACCAGAACCTGCCCCAGATCCTGGAGGAGGCCAAAGGGGACTAGCAGGGTTGGGGAGGGGGGTGTGGGATGGGCTCGCAGCCCCGGAGCTGCCGGGGGACGAGCGAGCATCGCGGGACCAAAGGGCCGAGCACACCTGAACTGCCATCACCCGCCTCCGGGCCCGACCGCACCGCGCCGACCGCCAGCTCTTCCCCACGGCCGCCACCGACCCGGCCCCGGAGCGCGGCCACGACCCACCAAACCCCAGCCCCACTGGCCCCGGGCTCGCCGGTGGCCCCCGCGCCAAAGGCAGGCTGCTGCCTCCCACCAGCTGCCAAATCCTGCCCTGCCTCCGGCGGGGACCCCGGGCCGGGCAGCCCACCCTCCCTCCCCAGGGGAGCGCCCCGGCCGCCCCGTTAGCGCCGCGTAGATGCCCCGCTGCTTCGCTCGCTTAGCCAGAGCCACGACAGACGCCACGCGATACCCAGCCCCGCGGCACAGCCCGGGGCGCCCCCAGCAATACCCTGCCGCGCCGGCGACGGCCACCGCTGCCGCGCATGACGCCCACCGCACTTTGCTGAGATGCTGCTTTCCTACGATCAGGTATGGATCCTTTCTACCATTTTTTTGTTGCTGGATATTCTACTACACTCCGGTTTTTTTATTCTATCGGTTTGTATAAAAAACCAAACGGAAGCTCCTGTCGGGTGTTACGTTCCGCGTGTCGTGGTACGTGGTCTGTAGTTTGCTACTTCTCTGTACGAGGTGCCCGTCCTGCCGATTACCTCCAGCCCAGGGAAAGCTCCTGTTCACTCGCTGTACTGTGGTAAGACGACGTTACAGAAATGCATTTATCTACCCAAAGGCCTAGCTCCACTGGGCACTTTATTTTTTAAAAAACCCCCCAGTTTCGTTGAATGAGATGTGAAGATACTCAAATAAAGGCAGAATGACGGCGTTTGACACTCCCCAGCCCTCGCTTCGGAAGCCTGCGTGCGCAGGGGCAGCGGCTCCTCTCCCGGCCCCGCGGTTCAGCCTGGGGAGGGACCGGCGTAGACAACTGGAATTTCCACTCCCAGAGCGGGATGTGGGATGCGGGATGCAGAGAGCCAGGGCTGGATGCAGCTCGGCGCATTGCTACCCTCCTACACGCACAAGTACGTCCTGCTCCACCCCCCTGCACGCTTCTGACACCCCCCAGCCCTCGGCCGGCGGCACCGGGGCGCTCACAAGCCCCGCTGGGCTCCGGGGTGCCGACTGCCGTGGGGGGACACCCGGGGGGAGGACAGGCAGGGGATGTGCCGCCGCCAGCTGCTCCCGGGGCTAACAGAGGCCAGCAAGCCGCGAGAGGATGCTCGCTACCACTTTATTATGACAAAGGCTACAAGCCACACTATTTTTAAAGTGCATTATTATTATTCACCGTCAACAAACCACAGACACAAGCCTGGCGTAGTGCAGATATGGCCAAAGTGGCAGAGGACGCTGAGCCAAGAGCAGGGCCGGGGAGAGCTGGGGGGATGGAAGTGACGGGGAGGGGGCCTCAGGCAGGTGCCGGGGTACAAGCGCTGCTCCAGACAGACCCAAACCCCCCCCGAGCCCCGGGAGGGTGTCACGGACAGCAGGAAGGACAGATGGATGGACAGCCTCACCCGCCACGGTGGGAGGCTGGGAAAGGCATGGACCTCTCTGCGTTCCTGGACCACGCACTGGCACGGGGCTGTGCCCCGGGAGCCCCCACGGTCCCCCAGAGGAGCCAGACGAGGACCCAGCGCTGCTCACCTCTGCACGGTGTCCCCAGACAACCACTGCCCACTGTCCCCAAAGGGGGTGAGGGGCTCCGGCCCCTGGGTCAGGGCTCAGCCGGGTTCCTCGCACCATCCCGGGGCCCCCTCCGGCACCCAGCACCGGGACAGGCTGTCGGTGGCTGCAGCATACGCGGCTCCCAGGGGACAGCCCCATCCTTCGGGCCACTCCAGGCCCTGCTCAAGGAAGACCCCCCCATCCAGACTGCCCCGTCCCAGACCTGGAGCAAGGTCCCTGCAAAGGTGCTGCTGGGGGACGGCAGCCATCTGTGGTCCCTCCACCCCCAGAGCGGTACCCGGGGCCAGCTGCCGGCTGAGAAGGCAGAGTTTAAAGTGCTTTTTTCTTTTTGCATGGGGTGCTAAAGCCAAACCTCCCCCTGCCAGAGAACATTTCCCCTTTATCCCCAGGGCCAGGACCAGCGTCAGAAACCCCTCGGCAGGTTTCTGAGGAGCCTCCCAAACCTCGGCGCAGCAACATTCACAAGCCCTGTGCAATGGAAGGCTCTCCCAGCCTCGGGGACCTGCTCTGTGGGCTCCTGAAGTGCCCGACATCCCCACAGAGCCCGTGCCGCTCCTGACGGCGACTGTCCTGACAGGGGAGGGTGGAGGAACCAGCTCCGGTTCCGCACAGTCAGGAAGCTCCTGCCCGGAGCGGGGGTGGCTGAGCCCCATCTCCCCCTCCGGGTGCAGCCCCAGCCGGTCAGCAGGGTTCCTCCCCCCATTCCCAAAGCTGCCCCACAGAAGCATCCACACACCAGCCCCAGATGTGCCAGGCAGCTGGGGATGGGCACGAGCTGACCAGTCACCCCCAGCCACGAGAGAACGCCGCAGGCTGGGCAGGCTCGCGGCTCCTGCCACCTCCGGACTCTTGCGCTTGCAGCAGCACGCCCGTATCACGGTCTCTGACCAGCTCAGCGGCGTCCCTACCCAAAGTGACTTTTTGCATAGTGCTGCTCTGCCCATCCCCGGGCACCGTGCCACGGCAGGCGGTCCCTGGCCCCCCCGCCAGCGGGGGCAGAGGGGAAACAGAGCCTCAGCGCCGGCAGCTTGGGGCCTGGGGACCGCTGCAGCCTCTTCTCTATGGCTTCCAACCCTGTCGCTGTCCTCTTCAACGGGACAAAACAGGCAGCAAGAGATAGCGCCCAAGACCAGAGCCTATCCCCGGGGACAGGGGACCACCAGCCCCTCTGCCCCCATGCCGTGACCTGCCTCTCGGTGCAGGCGGTACCTCACTCGCTCTTGTTCTCCCAGCGGTTGGCAGAAAACGGAAAGAGACGACTGCGAATTCACGGCTGTCCCTCCTCCTGCACCACAGCTTTTCTCCAAGCCCCAGCCGCTTTGGTCCGTGGGCTCCCTGCAGCCCGCAGAGCTGGTCCCGAGCCCGCCCCAGCCCGGGGCTAGCAAAGCTACCGGCGGGGCAGCAGCCACTCACACTCCTGCCCGAGTCTCTCTCCGGGCGTCTGGATGGGAAGTAGCGCTTGTGACACACACAGCAGCGGGAAGAGCAGCAGTCACGTCAGCGTGCAGCGAACACGGCATCGCTTACAAGGTGCAGCAGCAAGGTGTGCTGGGGACCGCCCCGCACAGCCTAGATGATATCCGTCTCCCTCTCTATGCCGACGTACTTCAGCGCGTCTGCCTGGCTGTACCTACAAGAGAGGAAAGTCACGGCTGCTGGAACCTCCTGCGCTCCCCGCAAACGTGCGCAGGGAAAGCGGGGTCAGCCCTGCGCCCGTCGCCAGCCCCAGGGTACCTGTAGTCAAAGAAGAGCTCCTCTCCCGCCTGGATGGCCCTCTTGGCAAAGATCCCTATCCGGTGGTCTCCGTTCACCATCACAACTGCAACCAGAGAGATGGCATCAGAGACGGGCGGCTCCAGCTCAAGGCCAGGGGATTCTCGCAGCGCTTTGGCCCTGCCTGGCCATCCGCCGGTCCCCGGGGCCACGCTGCCCTCGGTGCCCGAGCTCTGGCCACTCCCCGGGGAGCTCCGGCCGCTCTTGGCGGCAACGTCTCCTCCCAGGACAGGGCCGCCGCAGAGCGGAACGGGGCCCTCACCAGCAGGAGCGTGATTTGCTGCAGAGAAGAGGAGACTTTGCCCAGGTTTTTGAAGTTCTGCTGCTCCCCCGGGCTCAGGGCGACTGCAGACCCCGGAGAACCCGCTGCAATCCCAGAGCTGAGCAGGACCCCGGAGAACCTTCCCCCACCGAGATCTGACAGGGCAAGGATATCTCACCTTTGGCATAGCAATTGGGGTTCACCGAGTGATTAGCAAAGCGGATTTTATTTCCTTTGCGGGTGGCGTCGACGACAAAATCTGTTAAGAAAGAAAAAAAAAAAAAAAAAGAAGAAAACTGCGGTGTAAAGACAGGCATGCCGCTCTGGCAACAGACGGGCTGAGACTGCCCACCCAGCCACCAGCCCCCTGCCAGGAAGCCCAAGTCTCCTCCAGCCCTCGAAGCTGCAGGCGAGTTACCGTTGTTGAGGTTGAAGAGGAAGCTGGACATGTACTTGTCGTAGACCTTGCCTCGCCGGTCAGCTTCGTCCTGCGAAATGAGCTGGAGAAGGAGAATGGCCCCGAGAGACTCAGCACCTGAGGGCACCGCGAGGATCCCTGCGAGGAGCGGTGCTCCCCTTCCTCCTGGAAACACCCCCCCACCCACGGCAGGAGGTCCCCAGGGCTCCCCAGGAGGGGCAGAGACAGGAGCAGGGCTCACCCCTTCCACAACACGCTCCTTTGCGGTGTGGGGGCTGAGGGGCACTGAGATGGGTCCCCAAATCGTGCAAGATTCAATCTCTAGACCCGGTCAGAGCGAGCCATGGCCACGGCCGGGCTGGGGAAGGCACGCTGACCCGCCGGACCAGCGGCCACTGAACACAACCGGCCAGCAGCCCCAGCGTGGGCAGCAGCACTGACCTCGCCGCAGTACTCGGAGATGAACTCGTTCTTCTGCACAGACTCCTTGATGAAAGTCCCCCAGCCGGCAACATCCGACGGTGCCAGTAGCAAATGCTGGAGGCCAAGGTGAAGAGGAAACGGTTGCGGTCGGCAGGCCCACCACCCCCAGCACGCAGAGATCACCCCTGAGCATCGGGCATGCCAGAAAGCAGCAGAGAAGAGGTCTCCACCTCCCAGCGCAGCGGCACACGCCGGGGTTAGGGCAGTGCCCAGGAACGGCCGCGCTCTGCTGGCTGCCATGCTCCGAGTCCCAACGTCTCGGGGTCAAGTAACTCCGAGGAGCAAAGGGGAGCCAGCGTCTGTCCAGCATCCCCTCGTTTAAGGTGACACACAGCTCCCTGCGGAGCTGTAGCACCGTTACAGGTCGCAGCACCATTAGGCTGGAGCTGCACATACTCGACACCCACCGATGTGCACCTTTCTCTGAATTTTGGCCTTTTTCACAGGCAGTCCTGCCCTGACCAGCAGAATTCAAGACCTAACCTTTCCCTGCAGTCATTTTTACACTCCCTTCCTCACGTAATTCCCGTCTCCTGCTTTCCACACCCATAATCCATACTCCGGATGAAGTGCCGCAGAAGCCTGGGGCAGAGCAGCTTCTCCTCCAGACCTCCTCACCCGAGAGCTGCGGGCGGCTCGCTCACCCTCTCGCTGTTTATCCCCTCCACCCTGAGGCGGGGGTCTGGAGCCACGCTGCTGGCGGTACCTTTTTGAGACCTCGCTGGATGCTGCAGTTCTTGCAGGAGACCACCTTGCAGTCCCAGTGCTCGGAAGCCCCGCAGGTCAGGCAGAGGTCCGGATCGCACTCCCGCACGGCCAGGTAGCACGGGCACTGCTTGGTGTTGCACTGGGTTTTGCAGCGGCAGCCTGGGAAGCGGTTCTGACCTGCAGCGACACAGACCAGGGGTTTCGCACCAGGAGGTTTTTCAGCAGAGACAGGAGCCCCCAGACCTTCCTGCCCTCAAAAGTCACCAGGACGGCGCTCACTAAGGACACAAGGAGACGCGGTGAAGGAGAGGCAGCCCGGGCAACCGGGAGCTGGAAGCAAATCCCAGAAACGCTCTGGGTGCACGGGGGCTTTGAGCAGCGCTCACACCCAGAGAGCACAGACCATGCACAGGGTCCTTCCCAGGGAGGCTGTGGCTGCCCCATCCCTGGAGGTGTCCAAGTCCGGGCTGGATGAGGCTTGGAGCAGCCTGGGCTGGTGGGAGGTGTCCCTGCCCAGGGCAGGGGGTGGCACTGGATGATCTTTAAGGTCCCTTCCAACCTGAACCATTCTGTGATTCTCTGATTCCCACCTGCGTGGCTGGAGATCTGCCTCTTAGGACTCATTTTGTGCAATTTGAAAATAAACAAGTGGGATAACATAAGCGTAACAGATCAGTACAGAGAATGTTGGAGCCTGAGCTGGCTCCCTGTCTCTCTGTAGTCCTCCCAGCCACAAGCCGTGCTGTGACCCTGAACGAATCCACCCTCAGAAGCCCCACTGATGTGGGCAAGTGGGGTTACCTCCATTGCAGAGCTGGGAATGGAAGCCCAGAGAGGAAAAATAACCACGGCAGAGCAGCGACCCAACTCCCACCCTAACTGCTGGCCACAAACCCCGCTCCCAGGGAACCAGCAGCACCACCCGCGGTTGTTGATGCCGGAGGGAGACGCGCGGATGAGCGTTCCCTAACAAGAGCATGTAGCTCAGCTGCCGAGAGTCCCTGGGCAGCGCGGAACAGCTTCCCTTCGGCCTTCAGCAGGGCTGCTATTCAAACTGCCGCAGACGGACAGAGCAGCGAACGCCGGAATAAAGCAAGCCTCCGGCAAGCCCCAGCTGTGCCCCCCCCCGCCGGTCTGTGCCAGGAGACCTGGCCGCTCTCCCGCCCCACAGCCCCAGGTTTCTCCTTACAGTCAGGGTTGCACTGGCAGAACTTCTCGCAGAAATTCTGAGTCATGATGCAGGGGCAGGAGCTGTCACAGGGATGCTCGGGGTGGTCGCAGGGCTGGTAGTTGTACACCTGGGTAGGCGAATTATCTAGAACAAGAGGAGAAACGCCCGGATTAGAAGCTGCACGTTGCAGAAACGTTTAAAAGGAGCAGGGCCAGGGCCTCTGGAGCAGGGAAGGTGCCAGCTCCCCGTTTGCCTGCAGAGGGCAGGGAGCCCCGCAACTCCCATCGCGCAGCTCCCGCAGACCCACGGCTGCGGTTACCGACCCACGGACGTGTCTGCTCTGCCCCGATCGGCCCCGTCCGACAGCGGGGCTGCACGCCAAACCCCAGCCTGCCCTCTGGCTGGAGGCCGCCCGCACCGTACGCCTCAGCGGCGGCGAGAACTCCGTCCCGCGGGCGGGCGGGCGGCCACGCAAACCCGGCGCCACGCAGCCTCAGCAAACGCTACCTTTCTTCAGCTGGATTTTCCTGCAGTGCGCGGCCCAGAGCCTGGAAGAGAAGCAGAGAAGGTCTGAGGGGACGCACGGGATGCTGGCGGGGAGAGCCGGCCATCGCTTTTTTGGCACCGGCGGCCAGACGGAGACTCCAGCGAGGCCGTCTGGCTGCTTCATGCATTAATAACCACCAGCCGGCCGCGAAGCGGAGGAAGATGAGAAACGACACAGCTATAGCATTAGTTATTTAAGGGAAACGCTAGAGCCAGAATAATACGGGACACACCGGGATCAGCACACCAGAGCAGGTTGTACGCCGGGGAGCTGAGGCCATGGCTGCTGTCAGGATGGCGGTACGGCCCTGCAGCGCCCTGCCACCCTCCCCTCGGGCTGAGCCGGGGCCGCGGAGCCCCCAGCCGTGGCAGCAGCGCGGGGGGAGGCCGGGGGCAGCAGCCGGCCGGCAGCACGGGCAGCCCCCCGCGACAGCGGGACGTGCGCGCAGATGGGAGCCAGATGGGGATTACCAGGAATGTGCTGGCACAAAAAGCGGTGGATCTGGTTGCATTTTAAGAACAAAACAAGCTTGTCCAACACTTGCCTGTGCTTCCTTTTCTTCTTCTGGGATGGATTCATCAATTCGTTCGTTGGCAGTTTTGTTATAAGTGATTCTTTCACTGCAAACTGAAAGACCTACGAAAGAACAGAAGCGAAAAAGAGAATAAAGTTCAGTGTGCTCAAGTTGTTTTTATCTAAAGCATGAACAGGGAGCACAAGTAAACACACACGGGGGGTCCCAGGAGCAGTACGCGGGCAGTTCTGCCCCATTTCACGGGCCGCGGGTGCCATTGTCCCTCATGCCTGGGAAACAACAGCGCCCGGCTCAGACAAGGCTCTCCGGAGAGAGCCAACAGCACCGGGCACACGCGGGGCTGCAAAATAACAACACTGAACTGCACAGAGCGTTGATGCGACACATTCCTCCAGGCGGTGTGTGGCAGAGAAGGAAAAACAACCGACAAGCCGCTTCCGGGGCCTCCCTTCGCTCCCGCCCGCTCCCGGCACCCACCTGCTTGCAGGTCTTCGTCCCCAGCAGCCTGGCAATGGAGCAGAAGTTGTTGAAGTACGTCCCGTGGAAGACGCGGAAGAGCGACTCCTCGGCTCCCGTCCACTCGACGGGCTCCTGCGGCGTCTCCACGGCGAAGAGCTGGGAGGAGGCCGGGCTCAGCTTCTGCTTGGTGGGGGTCTGGCAGCGGGAGTTGGCCTCTGGCGGGGGGGAAAAGGCGGACGTCAGGCCGAGCACAACATGGCAGCGCACCCTCGCTGCTGCGGCTCCCGAGGGCAGTGGCCCCCGGGACACGCTGCCTCGACCGTCCCCGCACCTCATGGCAGTCCCACACCAGCTGGGATGGTGGCACTGGTCCCTCACAGCACCAGAGCCACCATGACACCTTCCCCCCACCAGGGATGGCCCAGGACAGAGATCCCTGACCAGGGCAGCAGCATCAGTGAGGCCCGAGGACGAGGAAGCTGCCCTCCCCTCTCGCACCTGAGAGGGGACCCAGACGTATGGGACCGCTCTGTCCCCCGGGACCTCATTCTGCCCCAGCCACCGCCACGTCCCCCAGCATGGCAGGAGCAGCTCGGTGCTCATCTGCGGCCCCAAGGAAGTGCTTGCCCCTGGCAGGTCCACGGACAGGCCTCCTTGCCCCATCCACTGCTCTGTGCCGTGCTGGGGACGGGTGGCCGACGGGCATTGCCGGCTGGGGACACCGTCCTCGGCACAGCCGGGCGAGGTGCTTGAAGCTGGGGGCTCATGGCTTTGCAGGTCCCAGCAAAGGTCTCTCTCGCAGCATGGAGGGCAGGACACGGCGTCCCGCGTGTTTGTTTAAGCCCAGCTGGAAACCCCGACTCCGTTTGCCTGCTCCGAGCTCCGCCGCGGGGAGCCACGGAGAGCCGCAGCTGCGCGGTGCCGCCGTCCTTACTGCTCACGGAGGAGAGGGGGGCCGGGCTGGCATCGTACCCGAGGAGCTGGAAGCCCACTCGTTGCCCGTGTCTCGGTCGCTGTCGCCCTCCCTGGTCTCGGCGACGGCGGAGGAGGCCGGGGCGTTTGAGCAAGAAGCGCCCACCATGTGGTGCCTGCGGCGGCGCCGGCCCGAGCACTTGGACCTGGGGTTGTGCAGCGCAGCGAACTCCTTGGCTCCTTCCTGCAATCAGAGCAGAAGACAAGGCGGGTGGCAGATGACCAGGGAACACAGAACGGCTTCTCCACAGACCCCGGGACAAGCCCTGCCACCACCCAGAGACGGCAGAAGACCTTCTTCACAGTCACTTCAACAAGTGCCAAGGCCCTGCCGGCTTTGCTTCCCTCTGCACCGCTGCCTGGTCGGGAGAGGCTCCCTGGCCTCTCCGCTCTGGTCCCCTTGCCCTGACAATGAATTTCTCCCTTGCCCTAGCCCTAGCCCTGCAGCTCCCCCGCACACCCCGTGTTGCAGCAGCCGACCAGCTCCGACCCCACCAAGCACCCTCTCTCCCCACCCGCAGCTCCGTCCCCGGCCACACAGCGAGGATACATTTCTGAAAAGACCATTTAAAAATATTTCAAGCTTTCTCCCCACCCGCTAGGTTCCTTCCTCAGCATTTTGAACCCGGGCTTCATTTTTCAAACACTGCACCAAGGTCCCGAGAAATCGCTCGTCGCCACAACTTCCCATCTGCTAGCTATGAAATTAGTCTTCGTTAGCGATTTGCTAAAACCTGGTAAGGTCTGTCTTTGGATTCATGCTCCCCCTGCATCCAGTGAGGATCGGAACTAATCCTGAAATACCATCACAAGTTGTGAAAAGGACCCGCAGGGTTCTGCAGAGCGGGATTTGGCCGGGCCACTTCTCTCGGGGTTTCAAAAGCAGCGACGCAGAAACCTACCAGCCAGAGGAAACAGTCTGCGCCGCAAGGATCTGGCTCGATCTTGGTCTCTCTATTCTTTCGTTTGTACACATTAGGAGTAGCATGAAAAGCTGAAAAAATAATAGTTATTTTTACTATTAGCATCCTCCGAGGGTCTCCCCCCGGCGCTGCAGGGGACAGGGGCAGGCGGCCGGAGCCCCAGCAGGGGCAGGAGATCGGGGCCAGCCCCGCTCCGACCCGCGACGGGACCCAGCAGCACCGGGACACGCTGGGGAAGGAGAGGCCATAGGAAAAAGATCCGCTTTCGGACTGAAAGAAAAAAGACCACATGATCTTAATGTTATATCTTTTAATAAATAATTCACTGGAAGGAGTCCTGTGACTTTCCAAAGAAGCCCTCAGACCTGGGAAACAGCAGGTCCAACAGCTACTCGGTATCCAAAAGGTTCTGGCAGGACAAACCGCAGGAACATGACTAAGGTGAAGCTGTAAGTTCCAGTGAGGCAACAAAACACAGGGGCATGTCCAGACTTTGGAAGCGAAACATTCAAGCCTTTCCCTGACGAGCTTCTGCAAAGCAAGAATAAAGTCTATTCGCGGCTGTGCTTCTGGCAGACGCTGCCAGGAGGCTCGAACGCGGCGTGCTGAGCAATGGTGAGAGAGGGGACGGCCACGCAGGTCGGGTTTTACCATCCGTTTTGAGCGGAGCCGTCTTTACAAAAAGGCTTCTGAGCACCCGTCAGCTCCCGAGGCCGCACGGAAGCTCCGGGCGGGCACCGCCCGGTAAAAACTGCGGCACAGACACTAAGCAAGGCGGACAGAGAATGAAGCACTGAGGAAAAATGAGGAGGAAAAAAAAGGGCTCTAGGGAAGCGTCCGGCCGAGACTGCACTTACGATGCAGAAAACAGTCGTATTTGAAGCATCGGCGGCAGAAGAGGGTGTGGAAGGAGTGCAGGGACTGCTCCCGCTGCACCGACTTGGCGCAGGGCCCGTCGATGTTGGGGGTGCACTGCGGCGGCAGCACGTTGGGGTCCGACACTTCCGTCAGCTCCCGGTACCTATTTGACAAACACAAACACCCGCAGATGTGCCTGCTTTTCCTAATCTGGGACATTTTACACGACTATGTTACTATCTGGGCCAGCAGGACTCCGGCCCAGGTAGCCTGAGGCCAAACTCAAGTTTCTAATGCTCAAAAATCGCTCTGCTGACGGTGCCTGCAGCCAACTGAGCTCTCCCTTCTGGTGAGAGCGCACTGCTGCCTCCTGACATACAGATGGCAATTGTTGCTACGAAAAAAACTGTTTGCAAGGGCACGTAGCGATAGGACGAGGGGCAACGGTTATAAACTAGAGCAGGGCAGGTTTAGATGAGCCATGAGGAAGAAGTTCTTTCCACTGAGGGTGGTGAGACACTGGCCCAGGTGGCCCAGAGAGGGGGTGGAGGCCCCATCCCTGGAGACATCCAAGGCCAGGCTGGATGAGGCTCTGAGCGACCTGATCCAGTTACAGATGTCCCTGCTCACTGCAGGGGGTTGGACTAGATGGCCTTTAGAGGTCCCTTCCCACCCAACCCATTCTGTGACTCTATGAAAGGTAAGAGACAAGCGGAGATCTTCTACCTCTCTTTCATGTCATCTGGGAAGCCGTATTCAGGAAACATGGAAGAAATAGCAGTGAATATCATGTCATTTGGAAACCGCTTCTTCGAACACTTCTTGTTACCTAAGGAAAAGAAGAGACACAATTCCTCCGTTAAGATGGAGGTGAACGTGTCTTTCCTTCCTCTACAGAGACCGATTCCACTCGCTGTTCAAGACCATATTCTAAGAGACAGAAATATAATCCCATATACAACGGATAAACCTTTTGTCCTGCAACCAGGCTAAAAAGCATTTCCAGATGCAGGACACTGCAACTTCCAGAGTAACCTAATGTCTTTCTGGAAGTACTAACAGTTCCTTCAGGACTATTACTATTTATTTTTACCAAGACAGGATTTGCAGACAACGCTTTTCTGGTCCTGGTATTTGTGCTACCCGTATCGCTACAAACCAAAGACGAAGATGGAAACTGCCAGTCAGCACTCCTAAGGTCACGCAGGACACACGGAATTCCCACAAACCAGAGCAACAAGAACTCCGGGTGGCACAGGAGAGGGAAGAGGGACACGAATACATGGAAAACGGGTCTGGAAGGGATTCGAAAAGGTCCGCCTCCCTGGCCGACAGCAGGGTCAGATCTACCTACAAACCTACTGACAGGCGCTTGCCAGACCGGCGCTTGGAGACCTCCGAGAGCAGAGATCCCGCAGCCTCCCCGGATAACACCCCGCCGCTTTGCTCATCTGACCATGAAATGGTTTTCCACATGACTCATCTGAATTCTTCCTCCCGACACTTTATGCCGGTGACTTCTTCCCCTGTCCACAAGGGACAGCGAGAACAACCCACGTCCCTTCTGCTTTCCGCTGCCGTACCAGAGCTCGCCCAGCCGGTCACCACCTCGGTGACACATCAGTGACCAGGAGCGGTGGCAGGAGAGCCGTGGGGCAGCTGCTCAGGTAGGGCAGGATGGAAACGTGACCAACGTAACCCCAGTTCCTGCGGCCAAACCCACCTTCCACCGCAATTCGCTTTCTTTTCCTTGTGACCGGCAGCTCCTCTTTCCCATCCTCCTGTTTAACCTCAGAATCATTGTGTCCTTCCTCTTCCTCGTCCGAGTACTGATTCAGGGCGTTCACTAGCTCCAGAAACACGGCATCGCTGATGAGGACCGACCCTGAAATCATTTCTGAAAACACAGAGAGATGTCAGCCCATTTGTGGGAATGCCATCGTCTTGCGCGCTCCTCATGGTGGTAAACCACAAGCCACCCACACGACGTCGTCAGCAACCAGAATCCCCCTCTCAGTTTTGTAGGGATAGGTGGGATTTTAACGCTAGAGAGCCACAAGAGTGGCGTTACATTTTTAGCAATCCCAGGACAGGCCATTCCAGACAGTTTCCCCTGCCTTCCTCCCCTCCCGGCAGAGTTTTACGATGGGGAAGGCAGCGCTGTAGGGAAAGGTGCTGCCTTTTCAGAAATGAAAAGGCTGATTAAAGCCTTAGCTGAAGGTCACAAGCGAAACGAGTTTGCCGAGCTCCTCCCGACCTCTAGCAGGTGTTCCAGCACCCCAGAGCCCCGTGAACAAGAGTTCCCGAGCTCCCCCCGGCCCAGAACAGAGCGGGGTATCAACAAGCAGGACCGTGTCCTTGCAAACCAGAGCAGAAGGAATGTTCCTGATGTTCTGCTCTAAGAGCTCCCACAGAACAGCTGGTTACTGCTGCCACCTTTTGACTTCTTAACTACTTTGAGAAGTCGTTTGCAAGAGACTGAGCGGGCAGTGCTGGCTGCTCCCGGCTTACCTTCCTCTCCGTGAACTTTCCCGTCATAGTTATTAATAAGCTCTTCGATGAAAGTTTCGTCTTCTTCCTTCACCTCGTCCCCCATGTAAGGGATATTGCACAGAACAGTTTCATCCTCCACCTGAAAAGAGACCAGATACAACTCCGAAAACCAGGGCGCCCCGATCCCCAGCCCCGCTGCGTCTCTGCGGCTGCTCCGCTCTCTCCGTCCCCGCGGATGGCACCGCTGCCCCCCTGGCCTGCAGCTTCCGACATCCCACCACTGACATCTCCCTGTTATCCCAGGCCAGCAGCACAGCTCTGACCCCTGAAAGCGCAACTGGCTTTAAAAAAAAAAAAAAAAAAAAAAAAAAAAAAAGAAGAGCTGTGCCTCCGAGGCTTACAGAAACTCAGGAACACGCACATCGCCAAGAATAATAAACAGCCAAAAACGCGTTGGAGAGATTGTGTTCGAGGCAGAGCAGAAACTGGAACAGCGAGAGGCAAACCGGTAACTCGCTCCCCGCAGGAACACAGCCAAAGTGAGGAGCGTTCTCGCGTTAGCCGCAGGAGCGAGGACATTGGACCTTCATTGCCATGGCACCACCGGCCGAGGGCTGGTGTCACGCTGCTCCCCAGGCTGCTGCGGGAGGCTCCGGAGAGCCCTGCAGGTGCGGGAAACACATCCACACCTCGCGCCAGGCAAAGAGCCAGGCCAGCCACACACCACCGGCTCGTCTGACAAATAATCTTCACCGCGGCACGCCAAAACCTGCGTTTACATCGCTCCCCGCACTACTACGATGGAGGAACCAACCCTCGGTAGCATCTTTACAACAAGACCAGCAGCGTAATCCAGTCACAAAGGAAAGGACCCGCCTAAGAATTAAAACCCTGCATTTAAAAGGGAAGAAAAGCCTTAAGAAAAAAAAAAACAAACCAAAAACCAAAAACGCCCCCCAAAAAAACATTTACACCTTGAATCCTGTGAAGTAATGGTGGCCCTATCAAGGGGCCAGGTGTAGAGGAGAGACTAGGTGGGTGAGACAGCGTGGATACACGGCTGTTTCACGGGATTCAACAAAACAAGCAACTAAAACAACACCTTCCGTCATCTCTCGAGCAGATATTGCTCAAAACAAGCGGGTTGAGGAAGGCGTAATCACCCCACGACCACGTAACCACCACACACCAATCGCAGCAAGACCTTCCGACGTACCATGAAATTCTGCTGAAGAGGGGACCAGGAGTACATGATGGGCACCAGCGCCACTGTGTTTAGGGTCCTCATGTACAGCGTCTGGCTCGGAAATCCTGGGAAAATGCTCTCAACAGTACACTGGAAAAGAGTTAACAAGAGGGGCAGTGAGGAAACCGCCCTCCAGGACACATGTGGTGAAGCCTTGTGATCACTTTTTGGGGCTCCTGCATAGGAAAAGCCTTTGGGGTGTTCCCCCCCCCGCCCATTTCTGCATCCCAGCAGGGTGCGAGGCACGGCCGGGCACTGACACAGGACAGCACACACAAAAACCGGCCCCTCGCAGCCCCCTGCGAAGCCAGTTCCAGCCCACACTTGCTGCCGCCGTGCCCTCTCCCCTCCAGACCTGCTTGAGGAAGGGGTGCCCGCTGACCGGCTTCATCAGCTGCACCGGCTGAACTCGGAGCTTCTTCCAGTCTTCGTTCAGGATTTGGGTCTTTTCATGCACCTTCGCAAAGTTGGCCACAAAGAGAGCCTGAAACGAGAGAAAGCGGCACTCAAAATTGAAGAAACCACGTTGAGAACACTAAAAAAAACCCTCCGGAGATTTTGTTTCAAGTATCAAAACGCATGCGAGGCAGAGCATTCCAAATCGATGATACTCGTTAGAAGGAATCCTAATTGAACTCAGCACTGGTACAAAACCGTGCTGAAAATCGACCCGACGGCCGGTGGCTTTTGACAGCTCCTGATCCCAGCCGCCCTCTCCCAAATCCTGCCGGCCCAGGAGAGCAGCGTCGGAGTGTCCGGGGACCCGCAAGCGTGGCGGGGGCTCTAGTGGGGGAGACACCACACGGAACGAGCGGAATGAGCCTCCTGCCGCGGCTCTGCACGAATCGGCCCCCGGATGCTGCCACGGCTCGGGGCTAAGGATGGAGCCGGGGAGAGGCAGGATCCCTTCCAACTCATCGAATCACAGAATCGCCCGGGTTGGAACGACCTTTCAGACCATCGACTCCAACCACCAACCTGACACTGACAAAAACCATCACTAAACCGTATCTCTAAGCGCCGCGTCTGCCCGGCTTTTAAATACCCCCAGGGATGGTGCCTCAACCCCTTCCCTGGGCAGCCTGTTCCGATGCTTGATGACCCTTTCAGTGTAAAAATTGTTCCTAATATCCATCCTAAACCTCCCCTGGTGCAACTTGAGGCCGTTTCCTCTTGTCCCATCGCCTGTTCCTTGGGAGAAGAGCCTGACCCCCCCTGGCTACACCCTCCTCTCAGGGGGTTGTAGAGAGCAAGAAGGTCTCCCCTCGGCCTCCTCTTCTCCAGGCTGAACGCCCCCAGCTCCCTCAGCCGCTCCTCGCAAGGCTTGCGCTCCAGATCTGTTCATCCCGCGTGCAGCTAAAACTCCGCTTATCGATTCCCGGGGCCCACCCGATCGATCGCGGCTCGAGCGAAGCCCTCGGGAGACGCCGGTCCTGCTCCCGCGACCACCACGTCCTCACCTTCGCGCCCATGTTCGCCTGGAACCTCTTCAGCTGCCGGAGACGCATGTATTCCGACTTGACTTTTCTTTTCCAGTAGATAATGCACTTCGACGTGGGAGGAGCGGCGATTTCCATTTTGCTATAAAAGCGCAGAAAGGACAAATACCGAGTGACGGGAGAGCTCCACGCTGTAAACAAGCGCTATTAGGAAAAACAACCCCTGCGGATTTTAAACGCGTCGCAGACTTTAACTGGGGGGAAAAAATAACTGCGTAAATCTCCTCTATTTACGGAACAACCACGGCTCAAAGCACCCTGACGAACCCGGGGGGGGAGGTTGGCCGGGTTCCTGGCCCCCCCAGCCCCCACCACCCCCTTGTGGGCAGCGACACGGACCCCCAGAAACCCCGGGGGGGGGGGGGGGGGGTCACCGTGTCCCCCGCCACACGCCGCCGGGGGGTACGTTGGCTCCCGCGCCGCCCCCCCCCCCACCGCCGCCGCCGCCGCCGCCGGGTTGGCAACGGGGCACCCCAGCGCCGGCCCCCCCCACCCGGAAAGGCACCCGGCGGCCGCTCCCTCCCCTCCCGGACCCTCCCCGGTTCCACGGGACCCCCCCGCGGTGATTCTCCCCCCCCCCCTCCTCGATCCCGCACTTACTCCTCGGCCATCGCGCCTGGGCGGGGGGGGAGGGGGGGGGGGGGGGGCCCAGGCCGCGCGCCCCTGCGCAGCCGCGCCACGCCCCGCTGAGGCCCCGCCCCCGAGGCCCCGCGGCCACGCCCCCTCCCGTATCCGCCTCCGCGCTGTGGGGCGGTCCCCAAGTCAGGCCACGCCCACTGCGCGCAGAGGCCACGCCCCCCTCGAGTACCCGCCTACGCGCTGCGGGGCGGGGCCAAATCAGACCACGCCCCTCTGCGCTGTGGCCGTGCCCCCTTCGCGGTGTGGCCCCGGCCCCGCCCCGGCGGGGGGGGTCCTGCGCGACCCCGGCCCGACCGGGACCGGTCGGGCCGGGGTCGCGCAGGACCCCCCTCGCCGGGGCGGGGCCGGGAAGGAAGCAGCACCGGTCCTGCCCCGTCCTTCCCCTCCGGTTTCCCCCCCCGGACGGGAGTTGGGGGCTCCGCGCTCCCGGGAGATCCGGGACACCGCGGGGGGCACACAAGCGGGGCCGGCCCGTGCCCGCCCCCCATCCCGCATCCCGCATCTGACGCCTTGGGAGCTTCGCTGAGTCAGCCCGGTGTGTCCCCATCTCCGCCACCCGGACCTTCCCGGGCATTGGTTCGGGAGGTGGCGGGGGGGGCGGACCGGGAGCGGGATAAATCCCCGGGCGCAGCCCCCAGCCCGGCAGTAGAGGTGCCGGGAGGATGTTCCGCGGGGCGCAGCTCTTCTGTTGCCTGCTCCTGCCTCTGCTCCAGCGGGGTAAGGGCAGCACGGACCCTCACCCCCCCACCACCCGGGGGGCGATCCTGGGGGTGGCGGCTGGGTGTGCACGGAGTTGTGGGGTCTGGAGGGTGTGGGGTCTGGAGGGACAGCGAGCCCCCGCGGGGTCCCTGGTCCGTTTCTCCCCTCCGTCCCAACGCGTCCGTGCTGGGCGGCAGCTCCCCCCGGTTCCTCTCAGCCTCCCCTCGGGGGATGCTCCAGGCAGGGTTTGCCCCCGGGGTCGGGGTTGGCTCAGAAACGGCTCTGCCCCAGTTGCTGCCCCCGCAGCCCTCCTGCTGCTCTTCCCTCCCCTCGGCCCGGTCCCCTCTGCTGTGCTCAGCTCACGCTGGGAGCAGGAGGGGTCCCTGGTGCGTTGGGACCACCCCGGTCCTTGCCCCAAAGCTGGCTGGGCTCCGAGGCTGGCACTGGCGGTGCAGCCCTGGCACCCCGTGTCTCCTTGCTGCAGGGTGCGGGGACACTGAGTATGGGGACCTTGAGGACGAAGGTAAGACCTTGGTGCCATTGTCCCAGAACAGCTCTGCCTGGGTGCTGCTGCTGGCAGAGGCGGTGTCCGCTCCCCTGGGGGACGGGGCCCGGCCCTCGCATGGTCCCATGGGCCCTGCCAACGCCGATGGCACCATCTGTCCTTCCAGGTCTCTACCTGTACCTGGACGAGGACGGTGAGTGGAGCTGCCCTCCTGCCACCCTGCCTGTCCTCCCCACAGCCCCGTGCGATCTCTGCAGGGGATGACAAAAGCCCAGGTCCCAGTTTGGGGTCCTGTGGGGCCCCGGCAGCCCCAGCGCGGGACCCCCAGGGCCATGTGTTGAGCTCCTGCATGGCCAATGGGGCGCCCAGCCCTCGCTGGGCAGAGCTGGGAGTTTTCCCCGGTGGTGTCCCCAAACAGCCCCCCGAACCTGGGCTCAGGAGAGAGCTGGGGGTTGGGTAGGATCCCAGGGTCTGGCCGGTGCTCTGCAGGACCACCGGAGGTGCTGGGGGGGCCAGCCCGCTGCCAGGACACCTACCAGGACTGGATTTCCCTCTACTGCTGGGCCCCCTTCCACGCCACCCTCATGGCCACCCCCGAGGGCAGCCGCTGCCGCTGGGACCAGATCAGCAGGTGGGTCGGTGTCACCCTGGCGGTGCCGAATGCACGCTCAGAGTGGGGCTGCTGCTGTGGATGTGTCACCGTCCCAGTGGGGCGGCCTGATGCCACGTCCCCACAGCACCTACAGCGAGCTCTCCGGCTGCACCCAGCTGCTGGCCCAGCTGCTCTCCTGCCCCTGGCCCGGCGCCGTCCTCGACGCCTTCTTCCTGCAGGTCCACGCCGAATACTTCACCAACTGCACGGGCACCGGGCCCCCTGGGCTGGACAGGCTGCCCCCCGGCATGGCCGTGGCTGCGGCTGTGGGGCTCAGCTGCCTCGTGCCCCTCGCAGCTGCCCTCACGCTCAGCAGAACCCGGAGAGGGGCTCAAACACCATCGGGCAGCTGCCCAGCCCCTGCCTGCCCCCGCGCCGGCGAGGGGCCCGCAACAGCCCCCGTCCCTCCCAGCCCTGGGAACTGATGAGCGGGACGAGGGTGAGGGGACAGGGCAGAGCAGGGACGGGGTTCTGGGTGTCCCTGGGGATGGAGTGGGTCCTGTGGCACGGGGGGAGGCTGGGCCCGGGGCTCTGGACCCCCGCATCTGCCCTGGGACGGGGAGCATCAGGAGAAGGGTCCCGGGTGGGTGGTCCCGACCCTACCGGGGCCAAGCCCCTTCTTCGGCACCCCGAGGTGGGGGCTGGCAGAGAGTGCCAGGGATGCCAGGCTGGGGAGGGGGAGCCTCAGGCCTTGGCTGGCAGCCACTGTCCCATCCCTGCCCATCCCATCCCATCCCTCCGGACGCCGGGAGGCTGCGCTGAGATCACTGGGTGTCTCCCTGGCAGAGGCTCCCGCCGCCCGGCCGGAGGCTCCAACAAAGAGCAGGACCAGGGGGCTCCCACCCTGTGGCCACTAGAGTGCCGGGGCCTGATGGCTTCCAGATGTGGCCACTGGCCCGTGAAAGGTCCTGCCGTGTGCCCTGGAGTGGTGGCTGCCCGTCCCAGGGAGCGTCGGGTGGCTCTGCCAGGATGCTGAAGCCCGGCAAGATCAACTTTCCGCAGCAGGGAGGGTCCCCCCGAGCCGAGCTCCATCGCGCTCCGACTCTCGCTCGGCGTCCCACGGGCCGGCTGTTAAAGGGAAAGCTTTGGGCTGGCGCTCTGCCCTGGGCCAGAGGTGAAACGAGCTCACCCGGCCTCAGCCCGGTCCTCGGGTGGGAACGCTGTGGGGTTGGGGTCGTCCCCGGTGGCGCTGCTGTGCGGGGGGACACGGCGCCAGGAGCGGGGGGCGCCGGCAGAGCCGGGCGGGCGCTGGGCTGGGCGATGCAGGAGGAAGGCGTCGGATGGAGGAGCGGAAACCTGGGCCAAGTCTCTGCCCTCTCCCCGCCACCCTGCCTCAGCCTTGCGGCTCCTGCTGCCGCCCTCCCTCCATGGCTGTGGGGCTGCCCCTGCGACACCGGCCATGGGGCAGGTGCCCCGGGGAGCCAGATCCCGGGGTGTCGCGGCCGTGGGTCCCCCCGCCGCCCCCGCGCCCGGGCGGCAGCGCCTGTCCGGGGACGTTACGCTTCCCCGTCCACTCCCCCCGGCTGCCGGGCTGCTTGCCCTCCACGCAGGAGACAAGGGATTTCACAACCCAGCCCAGACAGGATTAAAGAGAAATACACAAGTAAACAAATAGCGGTTTGGTAAAACTGGACGTGCTGCGCGGGGAGCGGAGCCTCCGGGCGGCCGGGTGAGGCGCGAGCTGCCCGGGCGATGCCCGCGGGGGCCGGCACCGCGCGGCGGGGTCCCGCCGGGAGAGCCGCGTTCGCGCAGCGCTGAGCAATCTCATTTTTCACACGTCTCCTGTAGTCAAACTGCCCCTGTCAGAGGAAAGGAGTTGCTTCCTGTTATTTCCATTGAAATACTTGTCCCGGTCGTTAGCCGGCAGGCTTTGGCAGGATGGCACGGCGCGCGCAGACGGGCTCCGGCCGCCTCTCCCGAGGGCTCCTGCTGCTCTGGGGTAAGTGCGGGGCGGCCCCGGGGCCGCGGCTGCCGGCGGCGGGAGGCTCTTTGCCTCGCACCACCCCGCACGCGGCCGCCCTCCTGCGCGTGGGGCCCGGGGACGGGGTCCCGGCTCAGCCCGGCCCGCCGCCCACCCCGCCATGGGGCCAGCCTGGCAGCACCGGGGGTGGCCATCGCCCGTGTGGCCAGGGGCAGGCGGGCACCGGGCGCTGCGGGGCGTCCCCCACCACGCTCATCCCCCATCCTCCCGCAAATGGCCCACGGGAAGGGCTGGGGAGCCCTGCGAAGCCCCGGGCTGGGACAGAGAGGGGCTGGACGGGGCCGTCGGGGACAGGGAGCGGGACTGGGCAGGCTGCCCTTGCCGCAGCCATGGTGCCAGCCCGGCCGTGCCCGAGCTCCGCAGGAGCGGCCCTGGCAGGGCCCAGCGGGGTGGTTCACCACGCGACCGGCATCGCTGCCCCACGGCGTGGACCCTCAGCGAAGGGTGGAATATGGACGGGGTGGTTTTCTTGGGCCGTGGGGCTCCGGTGGGCCAGGCAGCGGGCAAGCGGCCAGAGGGGTGGAGGCGGTGCATGGCGGTCTGCGCTGGGTGTGGGCAGATGGCGGGCGGAGGGGCTCTCCGGCAGTGCTGCGCCACGGCCAGCGCTTCCTCTTCCTGCCCTGGCCCCGTCCGGCTGCACTGCAGCCACCCGGGACAATGGGGTGGCCCCCGCGATGGCTCCCCACAGGTGGGGGGGGGCACACTCCACGGTCCCCACACAGCCCCTCCGAGCCCGTGGGCAGCTGCCCGAAGCCTGGATGCCCCCTGCCCACACCCTGCCCATACGGGGGGCTGGATGCCCCGGCCCCAGCGTACCGGGCTCTGGCCAGGACAGTTCCCCACACCCTGGCCGCCGGCTCCAGCAGCCCCCGAGGGACACCTGGCAGCATTTCCCTCCTGCAGACCCCAGCCTCCGGCGGGGCAGCTCCCCCGCCAGCGCCTGTCCCCCTCTGACCCTGTCCCCTCCCCTCCACAGCGCTCCTGGGGACCGGGCTCTGCCAGGCGGGCGCCGAGCCGGAGGGCTTCAACCAGGACGCCAGGACGAGCCCACCCGTGGCCGTGTTCAACTGGACGGCCCAGCTCGTGGGTGAGTGCTGGGACTCAGCAAGAGCTGGGCAGTGCCGCGGTGCCGACAGTGCCCTGGACGGGGCCAGCTCTGCGCTGCAGTGTGACCCCCCCCGGCTTTCCCCTGGCTGCTCGTCCTCTGTCTGTCCCCAAAATAGCCGGGCTGTGCCGTGGAGACCTCCCTGGCACTGGGCATAGTGGGGGCAGCCGGCAGCAGCCTGCCCTCCTGCTGGACATTGTCCCGGGGCTGCTGGGGGATCCAGCCCCCCACCATGCCGGTGTCCCCCCCGCTGGCCTGGGCACAGGTCCGGGCGCTGGGTGCTGGGTGTCTGGCAGGGAGCCTGTGCTCAGCGCCTGTCCCCCGCAGAGGAGACGTACACCAACATCACGCAGAAGTGCTGGGAGTTCTTCGTTGACCTGATGAGGAACGTGACGGCGTCGGAGCTGTGCGAGTGGAAAGTCATCAGCAGGTACGGGGCGGATGCAGAACCCTCCCGGGCAGTGCTGCAGGGACGCAGGGGCGGGCTGTGACAGGCTCTGGGGACATCCTCAACTTGGGGAAGCCGCGTGTGGGGAGCCTTTGATGGGGGCATTCCCTCCGTCCCCAGGGACATACAAGCGGAGCAGCTCCCAAGACAGTGAAAGTGTTTGATCAGGGAAAAGCCCCCGGGCTGTGCCAACGGGCCACCAGCTCTTGAGGAACCCAGGGCCACCTCCAGAAGCTCCTGCTGGGTGCAGAGCAAGCCCTGGGCTGTCCGGAGGGGTGCTGCTGTGCCACGGGGGTGGCTCCCCCGGGGGGTCCACCATCCCCATGCCCTCCTAGCACCCCGCATCTTTCTCCCCCAGGCCCTACAGCTTGCTCCAGGCCTGCCTGGAGGGCTGGGCTGACCACCTGCGCTACGGCTACCCCAACGCCCTGGCGGAGCAGTACATCTTCCAGAGCCACCACCGTTACTTCCACAACTGCACCCTGGAGCACCAGGTTTACTTCGACCCTCCCGAGGACGTCCTGCTGGCCATGATCATCGCCCCCATCTGCCTCATCCCTTTCCTGGTCACTTTGGTCATCTGGCGCAGCAAGGATGGCAAAGCTCAGCCCTAACAATCCACGCTTGGGTGGTCTGCCCGTCGCAGGCAGCGGGGCAGGGTGGCCAGACCACGGGGCAGTGGCAGACCTGTGGGTCCTGCCCCCTTTTCCCGGCTCAGCCCCACGGATGGGGAATTAAAGGCTTTTTCCCCCCAAAACGTGCTGCTGTTTCTGCTGCGGCTCCGCGCCCCGCGGGGACCTGGGCGGGGGGGCGTGGCTCCGCGGGGGGGCGTGGCTTAGCTATGTGGGTGGGGCTTGGTGTGGTGGGCGTGGCTTGGTGGCGACGCGGCTTCGCGGCGGGGGCGTGGCTTAGTGTGGTGGGCGGGCGGGGCTAATAGAGGGCGTGGTTTAGCGAGATGGGTGGGAATGTGGGAGTGGTTTGGCGTGTGGGCGTGGCTCGGCGGAGGGCGGGGTTACGTAGGGGTGTGTGGCCTGGCGGAGGGCGGGCCGGAAGCGGAATGGGGCGGGCCGGAAGCGGACCGGAAGCGGGGCGGAAGACGGCGGCGGCGGCAGCGGTTCCGGTGGCGGCGATGAGTTTCGCGTGGCCCTGGCAGTATAGCTTCCCGCCGTTCTTCACGTGAGCGCGGGCAGGGGACGGCGCCGGGGCGGGTGGTGCGGGACGGGACGCGCGGGGCTGAGGTTAGGCCGAGTTGGGTCCGCCGGGTCCCTCCGCGGAGCCGCCCGGTCCCGGCGCGGCCGCTGAGCGGAGCCTTACCGCCTCGCCTCCCCCGTAGGCTGCAGCCCAACTGCGAGACGCGGCAGAAGCAGCTCTCGGCCTGGTGCGCGCTGGCGCTGGCCTACAGCCAGCGGCACCGGCTGCCCGCCATGACGGTGCGGGAGGCCCAGGACAGCCCGCTCTTCACCAACCGCCGCCTGCAGCGTATCCTTTGGGGCCCGGCCCCGCTGCCTTCCCGTCCCCTCCCTCCCTGTCCCGTTCGGCCACCGCCTCCTTAACACGCGCCCAGGGAAGCTCCCGCTGGAGTCCATCCAGGTGGTGTTGGAGGAGCTCCGCAAGAACGGTGGGTGCCCTTCGTCTGTCCGTTCATCTGTCCCGCGGCCCCCGTAGCTAGGGGCGCAGGGAGGGTGTGAGCTGCTGGACAGCCTCCCTCCCGGTGCCAGTAGCCGGCTCCTGGGGCTCTGTAGCCCGGCCAGCGGGTGTGGGCCGTGCCACTGCTTTGGCAGGGCCCCTGGCTCCCCGGGGTGGGTGAGGCTGTGGGGGGAAGAGGGGGCTCCAAAGAGAAATGAATTTCTGTAAATGTAGCGGTATTTATGAAGTTGGCACGAGCGGCCGCGTGGTGGGCAGAGGTGGGGACCTGAAGCTGCCGGTGGGCGCAATGTCCAGCCCGCGTCCTGAAATCGGCGGGTTTGGTTGTTACTGCAGACTCGCGCTCTGATTAAATGCCTTCTCCCTGTTGATTTTAGGGAACCTGGAATGGTTAGATAAGAACAAAACCAGTTTTCTGATCATGTGGAGGAGACCAGAAGAATGGGGAAAGCTCATCTATCAGTGGGTGAGAATGCAGAAGCTCCTGGTCCCTGAACGGGCTTTCTGTGTCCGAGAGGACAGGGGATATTGGCTGCGCTTTGTGAAGAAGACCGCTGTAATATTTTTCTCTTGCTTCCTCACTGCTTTTACCTTTCTTCTTCCTTTTCTCTCTGTTGTAGAGAAGCGTAGAGATGTTACAGCTTTTCACTTGCTGTAAGATGCAGTTTGAGCAGTGGACGCAGTCGTCCCCTCCCACTGCAGCTGGCTGTTCCCTGTGAGGACAGAGCAGCGTTGCTGCGTTGCCTTCATATGGCAGAGTCCTTGTTGCGAAACGCGTGGGCAGAAAGAGCAGAGGGTCAGGGAAAGCGACCATCTTAGTTTCCTCAGTCGTCATTTCTTGACTCTCCAGTGCCCCAGAGCATTTCCAGAGTATTTTTGCTCATTGAGTGCTGTCTACGTTCCATTTCACTTGCACTGGAATGTACGAGAGATCACGCCGAGGATGTTAAATCACACAGGTGAGATTTGCTGTATTGCTTTTATGTTTCCAGGTGTCGAAGAACGGCTTGACCAACTCTGTATTCACGCTGTATGAACTGACCAGTGGAGATGACACAGAGAACGAAGGTAATGTCATATGTTATGTTCCGGAGCAGGTTTTCAGAGCTCACCTGATTTGAGCGTGTAGACGGTTGATTGTCAGATCATGGTTTTGTAGATTAAATATTTTAAGATTGCTTATGCAAGCTCACACCAACCGCCACTGGCAAATGCTGCTCTGAAGGCTTTTTTACCACTTTGTGTGAGCATCTCCCTTTGTTATCACTGTTTGCATTTTAAACCTTCCCCCACCCCACAAGCCTCCCTAGTGCGCAGCTCTTATCTGGCGTGAGGTGCGGGGTGTTTTGGTTTTATGCCTGGCTTCTGCACTGCCTTTGAGACTGCTGTGACTCATTCCCTTGTCTGTCGACCTTCAGGCTTTGTTCCTGATGCAGCAACGTAGTGATGAGTCTGTCAGTGTAGCCGTGACTCTGGATTTGCCGTAGTGTTGTGGCGCTGGAGTCTGAAAGGTGCTCTTCAGAGCCCTCTGTCTCACTGCCACCGGTCCCTGGACTTTGTAAGCCTCTCTGTTTCCTGATGTGATTTATTTTTTTCGTTTCTGTTGATGGGGATCTCTGTCCTTCCCTAGAGTTCCACGGCTTGGATGAGACCATGCTGCTCCGTGCCCTGCAAGCCTTGCAGCAAGAGCACAAGGCTGAAATTATCACGCTGGACGATGGCCGAGGTGTGAAGTTCTTCTGATAGGAGCCCCCTCCCCTCCACTCCGGCTGCTGAAACAGTTCTCGCTGTGAAGGTTCGCTCTCCTGGCCTGGTTTCAAGCCGTGACCGCAAGCAGCTGCGTACTCGGGATTTCTTGGGGCAAGGACAATCTGCGAAGCCTTCCAAAGACGTGACTTGTTAGAAATATTCAGAGGTCCTCTGTCTGTCTTTTCTCCCTGTTGATTGTGTTTGAGAGGCTAAAGCTGCTCTAGGCGCTTCTGAGAGGGACCACCCAGAAGTGAAATAATTGGGCTGCTGCTGCTCATCCCCGTTCCTGCGAAGAACACAACGTGGTCTCTTCAGCTGCCTGGTCAAGCTTGGCCTCAAAGGGCACCTCCTTCCCTCCCGCCAGCCGTGTGCTCGGGCTCTGCAGCCCCCGCGGCTTTGCCAGGCAGGGTGAGAGCGAGCACAAGGAACTTGCTGTCGCTGCTGTGCCGTAGAAGCCCTCAATGGCAGAATATGTGCTTGCTGTGAAGCAGGCTGTGCAGCGGGGTGGGGGTGGATGCCAAGGAACTAATTTGAAGTAATTAAAATGAGATGTATTTATAGAGCAGCCCGGGTGTTTTCGTCTATCTCCAGTTTTCCATCAGAAACAAAACAGAGCAGTGTACCAGATTCTTGCCCTTCAGCCGCGTTTCCTCACTGCACCAGATGAGCACAGCCGCGTGCCGGGGGGAGGCTGGCCCTGCCGAGCCACCCCCCACCCCAGTGGGAAGCAGCAGCGCAGGTGCTTTTTTTCCACATGCCGGAGCTACGGACTGTGTGGGCCCTTACTGCCTGTCTTCGGGGCAACCTTTGATTTCATTTGCCATCTGCAGTCTGCTGAAAGCTAATGGGTTCGCTGCCGAGGTGGCGGGGTAAGCTCCGTGCAACAGCGGCTGGTAGAGGGTATGACTAAGTTTTTAGATTCTGGGTGCCGATAAGGAAGTACCCAGCTTGTCAGAAACCACGAGCTGGCTACAAAGACCCGGTAAATCTTTAACGGCTGGCTGGGGCAGCTGGACGGCTGTACCGGGCAAGGATTGCGCTTGCCTTGCCCGTTCTTTGCCCGAGCATTTGGTGCTTGTTGCGGGCAGAGGAGGGGGATGCTGCGCTGGAGCGACCTTTGATTGGACCCGGCGTGGTCGTTCTCGGGACCCGCCGAGCGCACAGCGCCCGCTCCCCGGCACGCTCCGTCCATCTGTGCTCAGCCGGCGCTGAACAGCACGTCCTGCCCTGGGAGGAGAACTCGGCACTGGTTCAGCTGCCGCGCTGCTGACACCCCTCATCGACGGTAGGTAATGTTCAGTGTAAGACAAGATGACGGAGTCCAGGCTGAGTTTGTGGGGGCGTAAAATTTAAGTATTTCCTTTTTGTAGCGGGAGCCCATTGACCTGAACTCGGCGGGATGAACTCGGGCTTGATCTGGGCACGTAGCTCTGGAGCTGCGGCTGGAGGCTGGTGACCAGGGTTCCTCTGTGCCGGTGACAGCAGTGCCATGGAGGAATTCGTTTGATGCTGAATAACGAGCCTTTAGCAGCCAGGCCTGGGATGTTTATATTCCTTGCTCTCTGTAGATGTGCTGCTGACCTCTCGGCATTGTGTTCCGAGTTGCATGTGCTGTATGTAACCTGGCTGTCCTTCAGTGAGTCTGTATTCTTAATTAAATTTGCTCCCTTCTTAGGAAATGGCTGATGTGACATTAGATAAGCCTAAAACCAGCCTTTTTCTTTCCAAGGCGCTCCTGGCAGTGATTCACTGGTCTTTTTTCAGCTTCCTACTTAGTTGCTTAATTAGTGAGAGGAGGAGGAAGAGTACGTCCCCTCCTTCAGAATGGACGTGGTGTAAAATTCCTTTTTCCACACGCTCTCGGCTGGTTACAAAAGGTCACATCCTTGTGGGACCCGCTCCCTGGGCCGGGCACTCGGCTCTGCCACGGCCGCCGCAGCAAGGTGCTGGCAGACGCTGCCGTGGGATGGTGCCGATGATGGAAGAGCTGCTGGTGCTGCCGCCCTGGAGGGAGCAGATGTTCCCTGGTTGGGGACGGGGCGCGTTGGAGCTCGCGGTGATGTGAGCTCCTGCTGGCAGGGGAAACAGAACCTTTTAATTGTCCCCTGAAACCGGCTTCCTTATCTTTATTCAGTGCTTCATAGCATTTGATGGTGTAATCGTGGGATTGGGACACCAGAGCCAGCCTGGAGACGCTGTGTGAAGCTGCTCCGGTGCGGCAGCCCTCGGGTGCTGGGTAGAAATGAGGAGTCGTAATTAGACCGCTCGGAGGGAGAGTGCGTGGCAGCCGCCAGCACAGTTTTCCCTTTGATGGGAGCACTCGCGCCTCTCCCGGGTGCTGCGGGCGCTGCCGGGGTGAAGGGACAGGCAGGGCTGCCCTGTGTTTGTGTAGGGACATGGCTGAAACCTGTCCCGCTGCTCCCTCCCCTGCCCCTTCCCTGCCTCGGCCGTGCTGCCTGCGCAGGGGATTGCGCGCGCAGGGGATTGCGCACCCAGGGCTGCGGCACGGCCGGGCCCTTCTCACGGGGGTTTTGGCATTACGGAGTTTAAAACAGAATCACAGAATTGGGGAGGGGGGAGGGCTGGAAGGGCCCTCTGGAGATCACCCCCTCCAACCCCCGGCCAGAGCAGGGTCACCCAGAGCAGGTGGCACAGGAACGCATCCAGGGGGGGTTGGAATGTCTCCAGAGACGGAGACTCCCCCACCTCTCTGGGCAGCCTGTGCCAGGGCTCTGCCACCCTCACAGCAAAGAAGTTCCTCCTCCTGTTGAGATGGAACTTCCCAGGGGCAAGTTTGTGCCCGTTACCCCTTGTCCTGTCCCCGGGCACCACTGAGAAGAGCCTGGCCCCATCCTCCTGACACCCCCCCTTGAAGTATTTATAAGAGTTGATAAGATCCCCCCTCAGTCGCCTTTTTTCCAGGCTGAAGAGACCCAAATCCCTCAGCCTTTCTCCATCAGAGAGGTGTTCCAGTCCCCTCAGCATCTCGGTAGCCCCATCTGTGCTCCCAGACATGCCATCGCAGGCACGACTCGGGCTCCGGCACCCCGAGGTGCTGCCAAGCCTGGCCCCATGGAGGGGCTCACCGGAGGAGGCGGTGTTTCTGGGGGGCAGTGTGGCCCCTGCCTCCGGCTGCTCTGAGGCCGTTGCCACATCTGGCCACCGCGATTAGGGCTCGCTGGCCGGGGCGAGGCAGAGCCCTGGGGCTGGTGCTGCGATAAGGCACTATCAGGCCCTGCACACGCACACGCGGGTCCCGCTGCTTGGGGAAGGGAAAACGCCGAGGGGGTTTTTGTTTAACACAGTTAGTTTGGAGCAAGAGTTGTTTCAGTTTGATAAATTTATATGTTGGGATAAACTTGCACACGGGTTACATCTGAGGATTTTCTTAGCCCAGACTCACAGGAGTTATCTGCCCGGGGTTAAAGCCACGACTGAGGTTTGGGTGGCAGCTCTGCATGTGTCAGGGTGAGGAGGGATGGGGCAGGAGGAGGATGGAGCTCCCGCGGGCACCGTCTGCTGAAGTCAACCATGAAACGAGCCCTGGATCCCTGCGGAGCCTCCTCCGCTCTCACCCTTCCCAGGAGTGGAGCCCTGTGCCCCCCCCCCTCCGCAGGGACGCCTGCGGTCGGACCCATCCTGGCCCCTCCGCGATTCCACCCCGAGCTCCGGGATGAGAACGGACAATTCCTGGCAGGGCTTGCTGGGCTGGAGCAAGGAGCTGAGCAGGGCTGTGATTCATGATCTAATCCTGAGGAGAGCGATTACACAGTCCCCTGTTCTCTTCCTGGCAGCCAAACGCCAAGTGAGAAATGGGTTACGTTGCCTGATTGCAGCGGTTCCTCAAAGCGAAGGGCTGGCGCTGGCACCCGCAGCCCAGAAATGTCACCCTGATAACGGCCGGGGAGCTGCGGGCACCATCGCGGCCCTGCGACGGGCAGCTGATTGCGGAGCAGGAACCTTCGGATTTTGGGACAAGCTGCCTCCAGCTGGGTGTCCCAGCCCCGGTCAGGAGGGGACCCGCACCCCTTCCCGAGTTTCCCCCCCCCTCCCCCCCGCAGCCAAACTCGTGGCATGGGACAGCATTTGAGGGGGGCAGTTGAGGAACTTCTCAGGCCCTTCACCGGTGGGGGGGAAGGGCAGCAGCTGGAGCAAACATCACCCCGAATTTCCTCTCGTCTGCAGGGCCTCGCCAGGACCGGGACACTCCTCTGCTCCTCTGGGATCCTCGCAGGCATCTCGTTTCATGATGAAAACACTTGATAAGGGAGCAGGAGCCTACCAGAGACCGAGCCGAGATCCCTGCCCGGCTCCGTGTCTCTCTCCGAACGGCTGGGGCTCGCTGCCAGCCTGGCCTGTGTCCCTGTGACTGGGCAGCGCAGGGCCCCTGGCAGGGACCCCCAGGGCAGGGGGTGCAGAGCTGGCTGTTTTGGCTGGCCGGGAGCCCTGCTGCTGCTCGGAGCTGCGACAGTTCGGTCTTGGGGCTGTCCGTCCCTGGGATGCCATCATGGACATGCTGGGTCCGTCCCGCAGCTCCCGTGCCGAGCTGGGACTGGTATTCTCTCTTTGGGCTCCCCAGGCTGGGGACAGCCGAGCGGGATGTCCCCAGAGCACATGCCTGTCCCAGCGCAGTGGGAGCTCCTTCCCCACCCAGTGTCCGTTGTCTGGTTTAATTTGGGAAGCCTTCGGCATGTGCTGCGGTGCTGGAGTTCCTCCTCTGGTGGGTCCCGCTGCTGCCCCAGCCGCCAGGTTTCCTCCGCTCCCGCAGCTGCGGGGCGAGACGCGGCGCTGCCGGTCTTGTGGATCAGGCTGAGGAAGGACTGAAATCACCTCTGCTGGAAACTCCAGTCAGGACAGGATAAAAATAAAAGCAATTACTTTTTAAGCAGGGCGGTTTTTA
This sequence comes from Rissa tridactyla, assembly GCF_028500815.1. Lineage (NCBI taxonomy): Eukaryota > Metazoa > Chordata > Aves > Charadriiformes > Laridae > Rissa > Rissa tridactyla. The sequence continues at coordinate 5,527,144 of NC_071484.1, read as the reverse complement.
AAGCTGACACGTTATGTGATTTAAAGCTGCAGCGTCGTGTGCTGTGATGGGTCCCGAGGAGAAGCCGAAGGGGCCTGGGGACGGCTCTTCGCACGCCTCCTCCTGCCCTCCCGGGCTGGGATAGGGATCGCCCAGCTCCTGCGTGGGCTCATCGCTTTGTGCAGCCTGTGAGATGCTCGAGGAGAGAGTTCAGCAGGTGCAGGAAGGGCCGAGAGATGCAGCGTTGGCAGCAGTGAGGGGATCAGGGGTGCACTTCTTTCTGGCAGTGGACCCGGGGAGAAGAGGGCGGGTTCTGGGCAGGTCTGGGGCAGGGTTCATCCGAACAAAGCCCGTTGTTCGGCAGAGCTGAGTCAAACCGTGTCACATCTTACAACACCAGCGTCTCCCGTGGCTGGGCTAGTGCCAGCCCCACACCCATTACCCACCTGCCCCGGCCTTTTGTCCCTGGCAGCCCCGGTGCCCCCACAGGCAGCAGGCAGAGCCCCATGGGGTGTCCGGTGCTGAGCACACATCTTTCAGCTGGCGGTGGCTGTTCCCCCGGGACTGTACCCCATGCATGCTCTGGGGAGCACGGGACCGGTGGGGATGCGGTCACTGCTCTTGGCTCGCAGGCAGGCGGCTCAGCTGGGAGACGTGGGTCAAAGCCCTTCCTGGGAGGTGGCACCGGCTCCTCAGGTGAGTCGGAGAGCAGGGCTGGGCGAGCAGGGTCACAGCAGGGACCAGCACAGGGACACCCAGCCGGGCCAGGGCTTCCGTAGGAACAAGGTTGCATTAAAAGCTTCTCCCTCCTCCTGGCGGACAGGGGGATTTGTGGGGCTGCGGCGGTGCGGGACGTGGCCTGTAGCCCCCATCACCCAGCATCAACCTGCGTTTGCCAGGTCAGTGTTTGAGGAGGATGTGGCCGTGCTCCCGCGTTGATCCTCTCCTTAATGTTTCCTGTATCGTTGAGTAGAAACAATCTGACCTTAGGGAAAAGAAATTAGCGCCGGCCTCAATTGCTTTGTGTTTTGTGTAAACAGCCTCACCGGGTAGAACAACCTCCTCGTTTAACCTGGGGAGACAACAAGCTCTTGTCCGGGCTCTTGGCTCGCACAGGGCTGACACACACACTCGTATCTTCCTATTGCCATGACCCTAATCTCAGGATTTTGGACTGCAGTAAACCCGGGGAGGAACAGCGGGCCGGGCCGGGCTGATCCCGGTGAGCGGGACGGGGCTTTTCCCCAACACGCTGCTCCGGAGCCCCGGGTCAGAAGCTCCGAGGAAAGTCTAAACCAGGCACTTTCTGACGGCACGGCCGAGGCGGTGTCACCCACCTGGGGCTTCGGTCACAGCGGCCCCATCGCCAGGGACCCTGCGGGGGGAAGGGACTGCCCTGCGGGGATGGGGGGACGGGACCTCGGAGCCCCCGGATCGGCGCGGCGCCGGTACTCGGACGGGAGCTGGGCAGGGTCCCCCCGGGGGGGACCACGGTCCCCGGGCCGGGGCCAGGGTGCGGGGCTCTCTGCCCGCAGCCCGTGTCCGCTGCCGCAGTGCTGGGCGCCGTCCCGGGCCGGTGCCCGGTGGCGGGGCCGGTGGCGCAGCGCTGGCGGGGGGCGGTGGCCGCGCGGGGGCGGTCCCGGGCGGGGCGGGGGCGGGGCCGCGGCGGGGCCGGGGCCGGTGCCGGTGCCCGGTGCGGGGCTCGGCGGTCGGCGCTGGCTGCGGGGCCGCGGCGGCACCAGGTGCGAAGCTGCGCGGGAGCGGCCGCCGCGGGCCGGGCTGAGCCGATGCTGGCGGCCGAGCCCGCCGCCGCCGGAGCCATGTCCCAGCCCGAGGCGGAGAGGGCGGGCGGCGGCTCCGCGCCGGAGCCGGAGCCGGAGCCGGAGCCGGGGCCGGGGCTCCCCGGGAGGGCCCCGCACCGCAGCCGCGGTCGGCGGCCCTCGGGGCGCGACTCCCGCCGCGCCTCCTCCCGCTTCAACCGGCGGAGCTCGGCCGAGCTGGAGCTGCTGGGCTACCCGGCGCCGGGCGGGCAGCGCGGGGGGTCGCCGCCGCCGGCGGTCGCCGGCGGTCGCCGGGAGCCGGAGGAGACGGAGAGCGAGGAGGTGGAGACGCGCGCCGTCGCCACCTCCCCCGACGGCCGGTTCCTCAAGTTCGACATCGAGATCGGCCGCGGCTCCTTCAAGACCGTCTACAAGGGGCTGGACACGGAGACCACCGTGGAGGTGGCCTGGTGTGAGCTGCAGGTACGGCCGCCCGCGCCCCTGCCCCTGCCTGTCCCCGCAGACCTCCGCCTCGGGGGAGGGGGCCGTTGGACCCTTCTTCGTCCAGTTTCCCCGGTGTGGGCAGCCCCCCACTCCCGGCCCGGAGCCCCTCTGCCTGCTGCTACCTGCCCGGGCTGCCGTGCGGGAACCCGGGGCATCTCCGCAGGGCTGGAGCTGGTGCCAGAGCGCGCAGGGACCCGGGATCCCCTGGTTCTGGCTGGCACGTCGGTGCCCTTCTGCAGTCAGGCTGCAGCGGCAGAGCAAAGCAGGGGGCCTGCAGCCGGGCTCGGGGCCCCCTCGCTGCCCTGTGCCCACCTCTCCCGGTGCCGCGCGGGGCTCTTGGCCCGGGCCCAGGCTCCTGCTTAGCGCTGCTGCTCCGGGCCCTCCTGCCCGTCACGTGCTGTTTTCCATTTGCCTTCTTGCTGCCTGCGCTATGGAGCGCACCAAGGCGCCCGCGCTCCCGGTGCCAGTGCCCGCTCCGGGGGTTTACAGGTGGATGCAGGACGGCCTGCCAGGGCTGAGCAACCCCCTGCCTCTTCCGTGCCCGTCAGCTTGCGGCTTTCCCTTTGGAAGGGCAGTGAGGGCAGGGGTGCCCTCTCCTGTGCCGACCTCCGCGCGCGCCTGTGCCAGCGCTGGAGCTGGCTGCGCGGTTTGCTCCGATAGCCCTCGGCATGCTCTGGGGCACGTGCCTGCAGCGCGCCTGGGGCTGGGCGTCAGTCGGGAGCAGGGTACGGCGCGACCTTGGTGTGCTCCGGCTGCTTGTCCTTGGCTGAAGCGGTGTCTGCGGGCACCTGTGTGTGGCTCCTGCGATGCTGCCAGGAGCTCCCCGCTGGGAGCACCAGGACCTCTGGTTTTCCAGGTCCCTGAGCAGCGTCCCCATCTCCTCTTTGCCACCAAGGTCCTCCATCCCCTTTCCTGCCCCACAGCCCGGCAGCAGGATGCTAAAAGCGGGATGCTGAGGGCAGCAGTGAGGATGTTGCCCCTGCAACAGCTTCTCCCGCTCGTTGCTTTTGATGGGCCTGATGATGTCCACAGAGATGCACAGGGAGAGCCGTGCCGTGGGGCTCCTTTTCTTCTTGGAGCCCCCAGGGAGGGGCTTCTGCAAAGTCCAAAGTTTCCAACAGGCTCCTGACCCTGGGGTGGCTGCTGTGGCTGGAAGGTCCAAGTCCTTGTTTACACAGAAAAACGTGTCTTGCGAGTTTGTTGTCTTGTTCCTAAAACCTTGGTGCAGCTGCAGGCGGCTGCCTGGGCCGGGTCCGTGGGGTGGCTGCAGCCCAGTAGCGCAAGGAGAGATGCTGAGATAGTGGCGGGCGATTTCTGAGGGGCCGACTGTGGCCTCTCGGCCAGGAAGGTGAGGTCTTGGGCCTCCGCCTGCCTCCGTGGCTTGCACAACTGCTTCAGCTGGCGGCTGAGAGCCGGCTCAGCGCTCCCTCCCTCCCTCCTGTGGCCCCACTGCTCCGTCCGAGCGCTCCTGATCTCCGTTTGAGTCCCGTGTCCCTCCGGTGGCAGGGGAAGAAGCAGCCCAATGCTGGCAGGGAAGGGCTCTCCTTGGCGAGCCCAGGACCTTCTCGGGATGAGTCAGCTGTGCCCAGCGCTGCCCTCCTGGCTGGCTCCATGTCCCTCCCTGCGGGTCTCAGCCCCTGGCTGCGGACGTGCCCCAGCTCCCCTGCGCTGGCAGCCGGCACGCGTGGCTCCCTCCCTGCCCTCCTGCTCGGGCTGCACTGCCCTGCGGGGTCCCTGTCCCCAGCCCGCTGTGTCAGGGCAGCTCCTGAGTGTCTGCTGGGGCTGGATGCGGCCCCTGGTGCCTGTCCTGCAGCCCAGGGCAGGGGCTGCCTGCACACGGGGCTCTGTTTGGCGAGGCGCAGGCAGGCAGGGGCGCAGGCAGGCAGGGGCGCAGGCAGGGTGTGCCTGCGGCTGCACGGGCAGCTCTGGTGTCTCGCGAGGTGGCTGCCGGGGGGACAAGGCTGCCCCCTCCCAGGAGGAGGGAAGGGGGTGAAGAAGCAAAACTGCTCCTGTGCCCCGAGTCCCCCAGGCTCACATCCCAGCCCTGCGAGCCCACTGGGCCGGTGTGGGCTGGAGCCGCGGGAGCCGTTGGCTTGGCCCACGGGCAGCTGGTGTGGGACGTGTGCGGAGCAGCCGGGGTCCTGCCGGGACCGTCCCGTGAGCCTGCCCCGGTGCCTGGGAGACCCAGCAGCCCCCGCTCCCCTCCATCGCCAGCCAGCACCCTCCCAGCTGCCGGTGAGAGCCCCTTGAAGGCGGCTGGCGCGGGCAGCCCCAGTCCCGCTCCCACCCTACGCAGCCCTGGCGCCAGCCCCCTATCACCCCCCCAGCCCTCTCCTTTCCCCAGCCCACTGACGGCTCTTTATCCAGTGTCTCTTGTCCCAAAATCCACGTCCCACGAGGGGCCGAGAGCACAGAAGCAGACTTTTAAAAGTTTGGTTTTTTTCAGCAATCGTGCAAAGAATCAGACACTGTGACACAAATATGGGATTTGGAACCGCAAATAAAAATGGTTGTGGTTCTGCCCTTTTAAAAATAGCTTTGTCCTGTGTCTTTCACAGTTCTCCTTTTATTGCCTTTCAATTCTAAATGAATACCTAACCTCAGCCGTGACCTGTTCCGGTCCGGAGAGCCTTGTCCAGCTGCCGTGATGGCTCCTGATCCCAAATCCCAGCTCTCCGTTCCGTCCTTGCCCTGCCCTTCCCTCCCCGGTGCCTGGCGACCTGGAGGCCGTTTTTCCTGTCCCCTGCCTTCCTGTGGGACCCCTCTGGGGACCTGCCCGCCCCCGTCCCCCCGTCCCACTGCCCCCCAGTCCTGAATGTGGCGTCTGTCTTCGCCTCCTGCCCGCGTCCCGCAGCCCTGCTGTGACCTGTTTGTGCTTTCCAGCTTTAGACTGGGCACTATTTCTGTTGATAGGTGCTGCGGGCGGCGGGGAAGGAGGAAGCGGGGAGGAAACTGGAGGCCCGGAGCGGGACTGAGCTGTAAATACCTGGCCGTGAGCGGTTTTCCTGCGGGTCCCCTCAGGCAGCCTGGGCGGCAGGCGCTGCCGTGCCTCCCCCAGTCCCTTGCCCAGCTCGGGCAGGTGACCCCAGCCGGACGCCCCGGGAGCTGTGGGGCATCTTTCTTCCCAAATTCCTGCACCTTCCCCAAATCCTGTCCATCGCCTGCCTGCGCTGTGGTTGGGAATCGTGCTGTGACTGAGCCTGGCGAGCTCCCCGGGAGCTCTGCCTGTCCGGGAGACGAACCCAGGAGACTGGAGGGATTTGCTCGACAGGGGTCCGGTGGGCTTGGAAACACGAGTGTAGGCGCGCTCGAGCACCTGTGAGCGTACGCGAGGTCACCGCTCGCCAGGTGGTGGGGCGCAGCCCCACGGAGGGCAGCGGTGGGGCACAGGTACCCACCACTGCCATAGTGCCAGCTCCTCAGCTGGGGGGCTCAGGGTCTCCCCGTGGCTGGCGGTATGGCCGGAGGGAGGGCACAGGGTGACATCCAGCGCCTGCTCCGCACCCACCGTGGCATCGCTATGAATGTTCCTTCGGTGCATGAGTGTCCCCTTTCCGGTGCGACTGTCGGCCCCGCACAATGGGGCTCGCGCGGGTTGCCGGGACCCCCTGCCCAGGGCCCTGCGAGGGCTGGGGACCCTGTGCTGAGCGCTGGGGAGAGCCTCCTGCCATGGGGGTGAGCGCCGTCCTCGGCCACTGTGCCTGGCCCTCCCTCCTCCTGCGCTGGCCCCGGCTCCCGCTGCTGGCCGTGCTGAGCTCCCCGGCAGCCAGCTCCTGGCTGGGATGGGGCTGGACCGCTGCCACCCAGCTCCTCACCCGGCCCCGCGCCGCCATCCCCAGCGTCCTCCTCTGCCCTGCGCGAGGTGCTGCTCGGAAAGGACACGGTGTCCCTGCGTGCCGTGCGGGGCAGTGGGGCTCTGCTGGCAGCGCTGCCCGCCCCGGTGCCCAGTCCTGGGTTGAGCAGCTCCTCCGGCCGGGCTGGGGCCCAACTGGGCTCCGCTCCCCGCTGCCGGCACTCGGTGGGGAGTGTCGGGACACCCAGCAATGGGACCGGTGGCCACTTCGGTCGTGCGGGAAGAACGGGTGCCGGGCGAGCCCAGCCATCCTGGTACAGGATGGGGCATGAGCTTGACTCCCCCAGCCCTTGCTCCGGCCACCCGGGGAGAGGTGGCCTCATGCTGGGGGTTCTGCCTAGGGTGGGGGGTGGCTCGGCGGGGGCTGCACTGGCATCACCGCTCCAAGCGGGGTCCCCTCTTTCTGAGCTGGGAGAGCCGTGGCCACTTATGACTCCCTCCCTGCCCCTGTTTGTAGCCCGTGTGGGCTTCCCCCATGCCCTTGCAGGTTTGCGGGGTGCAGCGAAGCCTCCGGGCTCCTCGGTGGGGAGTGGGGGGTCTGAGGGCGGCCGTGGCGTGGGGCAGGGCAGCGGGCGTGCTGCTGGGCTGCGCGGGGCCTTCGGTTGCTGTTTTCCTCCTCAGGTATGAAAGGTCCCATTCATCCCACTGCAGCAGGGCTCAGGTTCTCATCTGGGCTGAGCCGGGTCCCCGAGCGTGTGTTAAAAGCAGAGGGGATTATGGAGCGGCTCCAGTCCGGCCGTGGGGCCGGCTGTGATGCAATGAAAATATTACGAAAGCTGCCCGGGCTGATGGATGGCGGCTGCCAGCCAAGGAGCTGAGCACGGCTTTGGCAGCGCCCGGCGGTGGGAGAGCAGTGGCCGCCTGCGGCAGCTCCGGTTCCCTCGGCCCCTGAGCGGGGGCCGGACGGGGGTCCCGGCTGGGCGGCCCTGGGCTCCGCAGTGGCCGGGCCCTTCGGGGTCCTGGGCTGTGCTGGAGTCATCACAGGGGGTGCTGCTCCTGCTCCCACTCTCACTCCCACTCCTGCTCTTGCTCCCACCCCCGTTCCCATTCCCGCTCCTGCTCCTGCCCGGGGCTCGGCGCCCGCAGCTGCCCATGCTCAAGGCAGGACCCGTCTCCATCTGGGTCTGTCCGGCTCCCCCCTTCCTGCTGCGTCCCTCCAGGACGAGGGGGCTGCGTCCTCCCCGCTGGCCCCGGCCCCAGCTCCACTCAGTGCCCGTGTCAGCGCTTGGCTTCGGTTTCCACTTTAATTAACTCGAGCAGGAGGAACATGGAAAAACCTGCGCTGGTGCCTCCCCCGCCTGCTTTCCCCAACAAAGGCCTCATTGAGGCTGGCCCGGCACCCTGCCATGCCGGTGGCCCGGTGCTGGAGCCGGTGGTGCCCCGGCGGGGGGCAGGGCTGTCCTGGGGGGCAGAGGGGCCTCAGCCGTCGGCGTTGCATGGGGCATGCTGGCGGGCACTGCAGAGCCCCCGCGCGTCCTCTCGGCTGGGTGGTTGCAGGCTGGGCACCCCCGTCCGGCAGAGGGGTGGTGGGCACCGGCTGGGGGCAAAGGGCAGCAGATGCCCCGGCGCAAGGCAGCTTTCGGGGCAGGGAAGCAGACGGACTTCTCGATGCGCAGTCTGTCGTGGGAGACTGTGGCCTCTCTCCCCAAACCAGGGGAGAGCGGCTCCATCCGGAGCAGCGCCATGGAGGGACGGGGTGCTGGCACCGCCTGGGTGGGGTGAGACCATGGACTGGGGTGGCCCCAGCCCCGCGTGAGCCCGTGCTGGGGGGCAGCAGGTCTGACCCCGGCTCTGCTCTGGGGGCCACAGCAGCCCCCGCTGCCTCGTATGTAGGGAGCGGGGACAAGGATGTGAGGGGCTCTCATAAGCCAGGGCACTCCCCTGTGCTTGCCGGGGCCCCCGTGGGCCCCCCTCACCTCCCCGCTGGCCCCCTGCAGACACGGAAGCTGTCGAAGACGGAGCGGCAGCGGTTCAGCGAGGAGGTGGAGATGCTGAAGGGGCTGCAGCATCCCAACATCGTCCGCTTCTACGACTCCTGGAAGTCGTCCATCAAAGGCCAGATCTGCATCGTGTTGGTCACAGAGCTCATGACGTCCGGCACCCTGAAAACGTGAGTGGGGACCACCAGGTCGGGGTGTGCAGGGGAGGGGACGGGGTCCCGGCGGTGACGGGGAGGTGAGGGACAGGTCTGCACCCCCGCTCCTGGGCAAAGGACGTGAGCATTCGGGTGGGGACGATGGGCTGTGGTGGGCTCGGGTGGGATGTGGGCTGACGACGGGGCTCAGGTGGGATGTGGGCTGACGACGGGGCAGGGCTGGGAGCTGGAGACAGCCCCATGGTTCCCCCGGCAGTTATCTGAAGCGGTTCAAGGAGATGAAGCTGAAGGTGCTGCAGCGCTGGAGCCGGCAGATCCTCAAGGGGCTGCATTTCCTGCACACCCGCTCGCCCCCCATCATCCACCGCGACCTCAAGTGCGACAACATCTTCATCACGGGCCCCACCGGCTCCGTCAAGATCGGGGACCTGGGCCTGGCCACGCTCAAGCGAGCCTCCTTCGCCAAGAGCGTCATAGGTGGGGTCCCGGCGCGGCCGCGGCAGGGACGGGTTGCGGCTGCCCCATGGTGGCTGCGGGGGGGTGGGCGCCCCGGGGGGTGCTCATCCTGCTGCCGCCCCCAGGCACCCCCGAGTTCATGGCGCCGGAGATGTACGAGGAGAAGTACGATGAGGCGGTGGACGTCTACGCCTTCGGGATGTGCATGCTGGAGATGGCCACCTCGGAGTACCCCTACTCCGAGTGCCAGAACGCCGCCCAGATCTACCGCAAGGTCACCTCGGTGAGCGGCCCCCGGGCTGGGGCGGGCAGGGGGGGTGTCCTGGGAGCAGGGTGAGGGGCTGGGGGGGCTGTCGGATGGAGCTGTCGTGCCTCGCTGCCCGCAACGTGTCACCCTGCAGGTTGTGCGAGCAGCTGGAAATAGTCAGGGCGGTGAGAGGGAGCCGTGCCTGGGCGGCGGGGCTGCGGCTTGGCCAGACCCCGCGTTCCTCGCCCTGCGCCAGGCGCTGCCAGCGCGTTAATGGGGTGGAACGGCAGCGAGTGGCTCGGCCACCCCATGCCCGAGGCACCGCGGCCGGTCCCGGACGGCTCCTGCCCGCTGGGGTGGAAACTCGGAGCTCCGGGGCCTCCTGGCCCGGGTTCTGTGCAGGCACGCGTGGCCTGGCCGCGGGAGCCATGGCCAGCCAGTGGGGTCCTGGGCTGGGAGCCCTGTCCCCACGTGTCCCCCGCTGCCAGCGGGGCTGTGCCTGGGGGCTGCGGGGCCACGGCTGCCCGGGGGTGTCTGGTGGCTCCGCAGCCCCGCAGAGCCCAGGTTCTGCCCCGGGCCCTGGAAACCCGGTGCTGCGGCAGGGTCCAGCGCAGGAACCTCTGACACCCATCGCCCCCAGGGCCTGAAGCCCAGCAGTTTCTACAAGGTGAAGGTTCCGGAGCTGAAGGAGATCATCGAGGGCTGTATCCGCATGGACAAGAACGAGAGGTGGGGTGGGGGGAGTGGGGGCCGGGGCAGTAGAGCCCCCTCTGGCCCCCGGCCCCGTGCTGAGCCGCGCTCCCCGCAGGTACACCATCCAGGACCTGCTGGAGCACTCCTTCTTCCAGGAGGACACCGGAGTGCACGTGGAGCTGGCCGAGGAGGACGATGGAGTCAAGTCTGGGCTCAAGCTCTGGCTGCGCATGGATGACACAAAGAAGCTGCACGGCAAGTACAAGGACAACAATGCCATCGAGTTCCTCTTCGAGCTCTACAAGGACGTGGCGGAGGAGGTGGCCCAGGAGATGGTAGGTGCAGGGACAGAGGGACCGGGGGTGCCGTGGGGTCCCCACGCCCTGGCGTGATGACCCCAATCCCACGCAGGTGGTCCTTGGCTTCGTCTGCGAGGCCGACTACAAGCTGGTCGCCAAGGCGGTGCGGGACCGTGTGGTGGCCATCAAGCGCAAGCGGGAGAAGCTGAAGCGCGCCCAGGACGTGCCGTCGCCTGCGGAGCCGGAGCAGCCACCAGGCGTCCTGCGGCTGCTGGAAGAGCTCAAGTCCCCGCTGCCACCAGGTGCCCCCGCACCCACCCCGGCCACCGCTGGCTCCGGGGACTCCCTCTTCAGCAGCACCTTCCCCCCGGAGCCCGAGGAGCCCGAGGCCGACCAGCACTTCGCCTACCGACACACCAGCTACTCCTCGGCCACCTGTGCGTGGGCGCCAGGCAGGGGGACAGCAGGGTGACGCGGGGTGGGAGGCGGGCAGGGGGGTCCCTGCTGGGGGTCCCTCCCCACCTCCAGCCGTGCCACGCAACCAGCCCCAAAGCTGTTTCCCGGGGGTGCAAGCCTGGGAGTGGGCTCTGGCTCCGGCCACCCTCACCCAAGTGTTTCCCCTGCAGCCGACTGCGAGACAGATGGCTACCTGAGCTCCTCCGGCTTCCTGGACTCCCCGGCCCCGGCCCATCGCAGCTCCTCAGCAGGGGACCCTGCCAGCCCGCCCCCTGCCCGTTCCGCACGCTGCTTCCCCACGGTAAGCAGGGCCCCGCGGGGCTGGGGGTTGCGGCAGCCACGGCGCCGGCTCACGCCACCCTCTCCCCGCAGAGCATCGCGGTGCAGCTGCCCACCGAGCGCCTTCCCCCCGCCAGCGGCTTCTCCTCCCCGGTGGACAGGTGAGGCCATGGGGATCCAGCAGGGGTTGCGGGGGGGAGCGCGGCAGGGAACGGCTGCGCTGACGGTCCAGTGCTGGGGCTTCCCGCAGCTATGCCTCAGACGTGGCGTCCGGCATGAGCGACGGCTGCGAGGGGCTCTCGGCCAGCGAGCGGGGCACCGAGGTGCCGCCCAAGCGAGCCTCGGGGAAGCTGCTGCGGCGCCGAGCCCGGTCCCGGCTGCGCATCACCAACGTGAGGGCCGCGGGCGGCGGGCGGGTGGGGGGACAGGCGCTCCCTGGGCTGACCACCCCTGCCGCCCACAGATCTCCGACAAGAATGACCGGGTGGTGGAGTGCCAGCTGCAGACCTACAACAACAAGATGGTGACCTTCAAGTTCGACCTGGACGGGGACAACCCGGAGGAAATTGCAGCCGTCATGGTGAGCGCGGGGTGGGTGTGCGGTGGGGTCCTGCCTGCCAGGCCGGGCACCGACCGGCCCCTCTGCCCCCAGGTCCACAACGAGTTCATCCTCAAGTCGGAGCGGGACGGCTTCATCCACCGCATCCGGGACATCATCCACCGCGTGCAGACCCTGCTGCGCAAGGACGGACGCAGCGCCGCCGAGCTGCCCGAGAGCCCCGAGGCCGAGCGCAGCGTGGGCAGCCCTGTGAGTGCCCACCCCGGCCCTGGCAGCGCTGGGGCGGCAGCCGACGTTGAGCGCGGCTGGGGGTGCTGCCCGGCCCCGGGGAGCCCTGCGGGGAGGGGGATGGGGTGCAGCATCCTCCAGCCCCATTGCCTGCAGCTCCAGGTCACTTGCCTGCTACTGCGATGGGTGGTGGTGCCCCCCTGCCCGATGGAGCCACTGGTTCCCTGCACATCGTGGGGCTGGGGTGGGGGGCTTGGCTCAGCCTGTCCTGGGTGTCTGCCCCAGTGCTGGGCTCAGCCATATCCCCCTCCGCAGGCGGACCTGCAGCTGCAGGAGCTCTCGCGCTCCATCTCCTCCTCGTCCTCGCTCAGCGGTACGTCTCTGCCCCTCTGCAGCCCTTCCCGTCCCCCATAGCCCCGTGCAGGGCGGGTGACAGTCCTGGCTGAGCCCAGGGGGTCCCATGGGGCACATCCTGCCTGGGCTGAGTGTCCGCTCTCACCCCTGTGCCGCAGACCTGGGCTGCACCAGTCCCAGCCTCTCGGTCCAGTCCCCCGTCCTGCCGTCGATGAGCAGCTCCCTGTCGGAGAACGACCTCGCCAGCCCCGCGGAGCCGCCGGCAGCTCCAGCCCGGGAGCCACGGCCGACACTGCTGGGCTCCCCCGCAGGTACCAGCCCTGGCAGGGCCAGGCACCTCCGCCCCTCCGGGGTTGCCGTCTGCAGCACTTTGGCCCGGGCTGTCGGGGTGGAGGGGGCTCATGGGGGTCCGGGGCTGCTCCTGACGCTCCTCTCTCCGCAGGCTCCGTGCAGACCTGGCCCCTCGTCTCGACGGCTCCCCCCTGGCTGACGGCGTCACCTGCATTCCCAGCGTTCCCGCAGACCCCCCCAAGCACCCCGGGGGGGCCTGTCCCACCGGCCCTGCCCCAAGCCCTCCTGTCCCCACTGCCGCTCCCCACTTCCCCTGTCCCCAGCGGGCCCAGCAGCCCCCTGAGCCCCCCTGTGACCAGCACAGCCTGGTCCCCCACTGTCCCCCTCCTCTCCCTGGCCAACGTCTTCTCCCTGGCAGTGATGAGCGTGGCGCACACGCTGCTGCCCGCTGTCTCCTCCATCGCCAGCTCGGGTGGGCACTTCTACCCCTCGCTGCTGCCGCGGCCGCAGAACCTCGTCCTGGGGCCCCCGCGCTTTGTCTACCCTGACCCTGCCAGCATGGCCAAGCCAGCCCCGGCCTCTGGTGGGACCCTGGAATCAGTGGGGGCAAATGTACCCACTGCCGGGGGACCCGTGCCATTCCCTCCCCCAGCACCAGCCCCACCGTGCCCCGCAGGCAGCGAGGCTGCGGGGAGTCCCCTGCCATCACTAAGCACATCCACGCCCGGGAGCCCAGAGGGCAGCACGGTGAGTATAGGGGTGGTGGGGCTCCCCGGGGCCACTTAAGGTGGGGCTGAGTATGGGGGCGGCAGGTTGTCACTGCAGCTGCTGCCCTGGGATGGAACAGGGAGCCCCATGGGGTGGGCAGTCCCTGGGATGCAGGCGGTGGGTCCCAGGGTGTGGGAGGAGACATGGGGGGACCCGGGGTGGGGCGGCTGACGGTGCTCGGGTACCTGCAGGTGTCGCCCGGCTCCCCCAGGCCCAGCCACCCACTCATCATCTCGGAGTCGCCAGCCCCTGGCATGCCCAAAGCCCGGCTCTCGCCCATCAAGGAAGGTGAGATGGGGAATGGCTGAGGCTGTGCTGTGTGGCCGCGTCTGCGCCGGGCACCACGACGTCCCTGCCAGCCCATGTGCCCCAAACCCACCAGCTGCCCCCTGTCCCCAGCAGAAGCCAAGCCCCAGATCCTGGGCCGGTTCCAAGTGATGCCAATCAGGGACCCAGTCGCGACCTCCTCGGTGCCGGGCAGCAGTGAGGGCAGCAGCGAGGGTGAGCAGCGTGGTGCGGAGCCGGCAGCGAGCGGCTCCCCCCTGCCCGCGGCCCCCGACACAGAGAGCAGCTCAAGCAGCGACTCGGACTCGGCGCTGGAGCGGGTGGAGCAGGACCCAGAGGCCGAGGAGGGCACGGTGGCACCGCCGGAGAGCGACCGGGAAGGTGCCGGGGAGGAGGGCACAGAGAGCGTGCCGCAGGCCATGGTGAGCCAGGTGTGGCTGAACTACTCCCGCAGCTTGTCCTACCTGAGCAGCGACGACACCGAGAGCGAGGACGAGGAGATCTGGGAGGAGCTGCAGAACCTGCGCCAGAAGTGAGCAACCCCACGGCAGGAGGGGGAGCAGGGCGGTGGGCTGCAGCGGGAGGCAGGAGGGGGAGCAGGGCGGTGGGCTGCAGCGGGAGGCAGGAGGGGGAGCAGGGCGGTGGGCTGCAGCGGGAGGCAGCGCAGGGGCTGCAGGAGGGGACAGATCTTTCCATCCGCGCCAGACGGGAGGACGGAGCCCTGGCTTAGCCAGGCACGGTGCAGGGCTCGGCTGCAGCCCCCTTGGCTGCAGCTCCCGTCTCCTCCCCAGGCACCTGGCCGAGGTACAGCTGCTGCAGAGTGCCCAGAAGAAGGAGATCGAGGAGCTCTACCTGCGGATGGGGAAGCAGCCGCCGCTGGGCATCGTCTCCCCCGCCGCCATGCTCTCCAGCCGCCAGCGACGCCTCTCCAAGGGCAGCTTCAACCCCTCCCGCCGCAACAGCCTGCAGCGCCTGGAGCTGGCGCAACCCCCAGGTACCACCCCCACCACCCCCACTCCCTCCTGGGACCCCCGTGGGCTGGGCAGGGGCTGCGGGATGGGAATCCCCAGGGCTAAGGGGGGTCGGTCCTGGGCAGGGCACAGCTCTGGGCCCCCACCAGTGCCCCCAGCTCAGGGCCGGTCTATCCCAGCAGGCATCATGCGCCGTAACTCGCTGAGCGGCAGCAGCACTGGCTCGCAGGAGCAGCGGCTCAGCAAGGGGGTGACCTTCGCTGATGACTTCGGCCGGATGGTAAGGGGCAGGGGGCCTATCCCACTGCCGGTGGCCCCATGGGGCTCCCAGCAGGCCCTGGCTCACTGCTGTTTCTCTCCCCAGTAGCCAGCTGGCCAGGAGTGACTTCATGAACTACCTCAACCAAGTGCCTGCTGCCCTGGGGGTGGGCAAGAGCCCCTGCACCTCCCGGAAGGACGGCGATGGCCCTGGGGGCAGCCGGTGCCCTCGGGACAAGCCAGCTGGGTGCCCACCCGGGGACCTGGCACCTGCCTCCTTGCCCCTGTGCCTCTGTCACAGGGAGGGCAGGCCTGTCCCATGCTTGTCCTCCCCTCTCCTCCCTCCTTGTCCTCCCCTGGCCCCCTCCCACTGTTCCCAACCCCTTTGCTCATGCCCGGCCCCAGCTGCAGGATCCCTGCAAGGCGCTGCCATCCTCCATGGCTTTACTCCGAGCTGAACCTGCGCAAGCAGAACTGGGCCAACTGCCACCCTGCCCCGAGCAGAACCTGCCCCTCTCCGCGTCCCCGTCATGATACATCCCCACCCCTGCCACCACGCAGTCCTCCAGCCCCGATCCCTCCATGGGACCACGTGTGGGGCTCGATCTGCCACCCTGGGGCTGCCCTGCTCGCTGCTGCCCTCGTCCCGCTCTGCGCAGCTGGGAACAAGCTGGCTGCAGAGCAGGAAGAAGCTTCCCTGGGCCCCATAACGTGATGGGGCCGGTGCACCAGGAACAGCAGGGGGTGCACTTTGTTACAAACTGATGTCTGGAAAGTGTTTTCATAAATACAAATTAAATACAAATGGGGTCTGTCTGTGACTTTTCAGTGGGATGTGTAACCGTCCTTGCCCTCGGTTCATGATAAAACAGAAAATTCCCCCACCTCAGCAGTGACTTGAGTGGGCGGTAAGATCCTGAGTTGGACTCTGGCCACCCACTGCTTTAACAACAGGCGCTGACGCGGTCTCCAGACAGGGTATTTATTGTGGAAAGCGACAGGGACCTGGGCACCCCTGCCCTTCGCAAGAGCAAGTCCCTGGCCAAGTCCCTGTCTGCTCTTCAGGAGAAAGGCGGCTGCCTGCAGGGGAGGAAGCCCTGCCTGCAGGGGAGCCCCTCAGTGCATTTCCCTGGGCTGCACTGAGCAGCCCAGACCCCCGCAAGGCCGGCTACCCCGTGCTCACGGCCAGGCGATCCCCCAGTGCTCCAGCCCGTCCTGCCCCGCGGGGGCTGCAGCTCACTCGCGGGCTTCACCGGGGCTGGGCCGGGCGCTCCCTGATCAGGTCGCTGCGCTCTCGGCCCGCGCCCGTGCCCGCGCCCGCGCCGCCTCCGCCTCCTGCTCCAGCTCATCCAGGAACCGCTCCTGCGACACCGAGTAGAAGGTGTAGCCGTCTGGGAAGTGGGGGCGGTGTTAAGGAAAACAACGGTAGAAGCGCCGGCGCGGCCCCCCCCGGCCCGGCCCGGCCCGGCCCAGCCCAGAGGATACAGATGCCAACCGCCACCGCGCCGATGCCGAGCGCCAGCAGCGTGTTGCGGCCGCGGAGCCGCCGCTGCAGAGCGCGATGGCGCTGGGCGCGCTCCACCTGCGCCATGAGCTGGCGCTGCTCGGGGCTAAGTCCCGGCTCCCGCTCAGGGTCGATGCGCCGCGCGAACACCGCCTCCCCTCCCGACTCCCCCGGCGCCGCCATCTTCCCCGCCGCCGCTTCCGCTCAGGGCGGTGACGTCACATCCGGGCGGGGAGGGCAGCCAATCGGAAGGGGGCGGGCCAGGCAGGCTGGCTACGCGCAGGCGCAGTGGGAGCGAGGCGTCGAGTGATTGGCTGAGGCCCGGCGCGTGGCTGGCCACGGAGGAGGCGCGCTCTGATTGGCGGGGCGGGGTCCCGTGACCAGGAGGCGCTGAGGTCGGGCGCGCTCTGATTGGCGGGGCGGGGGTCCCGTGACCAGGAGGCGCTGAGGTCGGGCGCGCTCTGATTGGCGGGGCGGGGTCCCGTGACCAGGAGGTGCTGGGGTGGGACATGCTCCACCCTGAGGGCCCCGGCGGCGGTGGTTCCTCCTGCTCCCCCCAAGCCCCTGTGGGGGGTCTGTGCTCGGGCCTGCCCCACCGGTGGCCAGTGTGGGCCCCTTCCCGAAAGCAGCCTCATTTTGGAGGGGTTGCAGGCTCCTAGTTGTGCCTCTGGGACCCTAAGGCCCAGCTCAGTGGTGGCGCTCAGGGCCCTTTCCTACCGGTGGTGAGGAAGCACCGTGCTGCCCTTGAAGTAATTATTGTCATTAAGGTCCCTGACCTGAACTGCTAAATGGGGTCCCAGGAGCGAGCTGCATCCCGGTACTATGACCCAAACCCCATCTTCGGCAAGGTCGCTCCTGAGATTATTGAGGACACACTGATCCATCTGGCCATGGAAAATGAACAGTACCTGAGCGAACTGTCAGATCAGGCCGGATGCTTCAAGGAGACGCGGACAGTGGGTGAGACTGTTTTTCTCAATTACAGCTAACTCCTGAGGAGGTTAACAGCTGTATAATTACCTTCAGTTGACTCAAGTGAACGACTGTTGTGCTTTTTTGCAGAATTTATATTCCTTTTGTCTGAAAAATGGCACTTGGACGAATCGGCAAGGTACCAAGCGGTAGAGTTACTTGAAAGGTAATAAATATCCTGAATGCTCAGTGCATTTCCCGTTTCTCTCACACGGTTACACTATGCATGCTCTATACCACTCATCCGCACAATGAATAATTTTTTTGCCTGTGTAGAGCTTTGCCTCTTTACTCATTTAATTCAAATTAACAGCTGTCCCTATATTCTAAGTACATGCAGAATTGCTTTTCTTCCTTTTCCTTAGCAGAAGAGAACTGTTTTCTGAGGAATTGTGTTTTTTGTAGGTTTATGATCAAGCAAGTAGAACAAATCTGTAAGACTTCCAGAGAGAATGTTAAAAGTCGTGAACAAGGACAAGGCAGCAGCTGGAGCTCTCTGAAAGATCAGATATACGACACGTTTGTCCTGCGACTTGTGTCATGTATTCAGCTTGCAAGCAAACTTTCCTTACACTATAATGTAAGCCAGCCAAAGCTTTTCCTATAGCATCTTTTGAGCAGTGTGGTAAATTGTGTAGTATATTAATCTCGCTTGAAAAAATGATTTTCTCTCTGGAAGGCAGTAGTGATAATGAAATGCAAAGGATATTGAAATGGAGACCTAAATCTCTTCTGTTTAGGGCAAATTAATTGTCACTTATCCAGTAACAACTTGTCAGGAAATGTTCTTGGTACTGGGAAAAAAGCACAGGCAGCAGAAAAACTTGGCCTGTGGTTGTCAACAATTGTGTGGCTGCAGAGGGTTTGGGGCTGGGGAAGGCTTGTGGAGTAGAGGAAACCTGTGGGAAAGAAGGTCCGAGCTGGATTCCTCGTGCCAGCTTAAAAGCCGAGTAACAGAGCTGGGTGAGCGTGCCGTATCACCACTGCTGTGGCTCACGCTTAAATTCGGTGGGAGGAGTAAAGCAAGAAGTACTTAGTTCTTAGAAAGCCCCTTATTGCCTAGGAGATAATTTGTCTCTTTTTTTCCTCTTCAGATAGTTAACAGTGACACAGCTTTAAAATTTCTACAATCCTTAAAATACTCATACACTAAACAGGAATTGCTCGAGTCAGAACTTGCCGTTTTAAAAAGTCTGCACTTCCAGATTAACGTGTCAACTCCCTTGGCTTACGTGGAATTGCTTCTAGAGGTTTTAGGTAAGAGTATTAATAGGAGAGAATGGGAAAGAATTTTTTAAGAGCGTAATAGAGCTATTAGTGATCTGAACCAGAATGTCTCTTATTACAGATTTTTGCGTACTGTGAAGGCACATGAAACTTTTCAGATTGTCCAAGGCTTTACTTTTCAGATGAGAACTTCCTCCTTCGTAGAATCTGATGAATGTTATTGGAGTCATGGCTCATTCAGTAAAAGAGTTTTAAACCCCCAAAACCTATTGTAAGGCCACGTTTTCTACAATGACTTACCATTTTCTTTGCCCAGGTCTGAGAACCTGAATTTCAGAATGAGTGCAATTATACTGAGATTGAGGAAGACCTGTGGTATTTGGAAACAAAGGGCAGCTGTCACCAGAAAGCTGCATCCCTCGCTTAAAAACTTTCTAATTCAGTGTAATGGCTCAAAACCTACGGCTGATTACGTATGATCTCTGTGCTAGGACATAACGGCTGCCTGCTTCCTTCAAAGCCGTTGCATCAGATGTGTATGCAGCTACTGGACTTCTCCTATCTTACGAGAGATTCCATCTACGACATTTTGTTGAAGATTGCCATTGAAAATTCAACACCAAGCAAACTGCAGGTGTAAGTAGCTTACGTGACTATTGCTTAAGATAACTAGTTGAAATTAAAACCCTAAAAAACCCTAAGAAACAGTAGCATAATTCCCGTTATGCTATTTTTGGGGGCAAGTTTTAAAAAATTTTAATTTGCGGGGCTTTCAGCATTGTTTATTGATCTTAAAATACCAGTTCAAAGGAACATGCTTCACCACATTTGCTTTAGGGGCAAGCTAGGAAAGTGTTTAACTTAATTGTAAAAACGCAGCTTTAGCACTGTCAGTGAAAGTTAACAGTATCAGGCTTTATTTGGACTGAAAAAGCTAACCTGTCCGTAGGCTGTATAGCGATTACAGAAGTAGGTGCTTCTGAACTGTAAAATCAGCATTTTACACCAGAAGACGCTTTTACTTCTGCAGAGCAAAGTTCCTGACCGTAAAGGAAGATTTCATGCTCTTGGCTGTTGGAATCATCAGCACAAGCGTGTTCATACTAAACCCTGGGCACTGGAAGCAGGTACAGTCGCTTCTAAACACGTTCATTCTACGTGTAAAATGGTGAAGGCTGTTTATACGTTTAAGCACAGCAAGAAAACAGGCAGACTCTACTGGGAGTAGCATGACGGGGGTGACATCTTTCAGGTTTTTTAGCAAGGAAGCGCGTGTACTCTTGTAAGAGTATGATGGGGGTACACGGGCAGTTGTGCAGGAGGGCTCGGGCTCGCACTAGTGCGAGCTTATCCTCACGCCTCAGCTTCCTTAGAATTAGATTTCCTCAGAATAACCCCCCCAGGCATCGTTTTGTTCATAGGTGGAGACGCAATCCCATGGGACAATGTGCCCAAACTGCTGCTCAATGCTATAACCAAGAGCCTATTACAGATAGTAGCTCTTTCATTTTACTACTTTAGTAGAAGCAATTACAAAAAAAAAAGTAAAAGGCACAAACCAAACCCCAAAACGAGCAAGCAAGCAAACAAAAAAACCAACCAAATAAAACAAAAAACATACCGAGAGGTTTCAGCTTTTGTTCAAGTGCGCCCATGAGGCACTATTACTCTCGTTGGATTTGGAGGGTTAAGAGGTATGTCTGTAAACTAATGTCTCTTAGGCACTGTAAGTATCTATCTTCATTTTTTATTTTTTTTTAAGGTTGTGGAGCATTTGAACTATATCACTGGCATTACTTCACAAAGTATCTTAGAATTTTCTTATGCAGTGCTGAAACACGTTGTTGGCAGCGCCACTCCAAAGCAGCACTATAGGAACTGAGGAACAAGAGCCCCAGAGAACAGAATTATGACTCTTAAATAGAACTATCTTCTGTGGCCAGTCCCTAGCGTTTCAGTAGCAAACTGTTACACTGCTTGCAATAGTCTGTCTTCTGCGACACTGCAGAGGGCACCAAAGGCAATTTAGTTTTACTTTTGGTTTTGAACACCAGCTATTCTGTAACATTTTGTGTGTTAGGTGCTAATTAGAAAGCTTGTCCTTCCAGGCAGTGCAGTAGTGCCGTGAAGGGAGGCACACAGGAGCCAAGTAGCATTTAGAGATATCTCTTTCAGCACCAAAAGATTTATTGTAAGAGCTACATCTTCTAAGTTATGAATATAAGTTTCCTTGGAAAAGAAGAGTCATTGTTTTCACAAGGCATTAACGTGCACGGTGTTTTGCTTGGCAATCTGTATTGCTGGAAGCAACTCGCACACCCTTACAAACAGGGCTGTACTTTCTTTCTCCACTTGCTGCTTTTTAAAAAATTTACTTATTGTCTCAGGCAGCTTGCTGCAGCCCAGCTGCTTCTTACTGTGCTCCCTCTTTGCCAGTGCTCAGAGCCTGTTTGCTCGTACCCTAAGAAAGCCAGCTAGTTGACCAGTGTTGTGAAAAGGACAGAATCCCACCGATTTTGAAAGCGATGCAGTTGTTGCGACAGCAGGTGCCTATTCAGCACGTCCCTGTAAGTGCCAGGGGCTGTTTATGCTGTGCCTGGCGTACGCTAGATGAAAGCACTCTTTGTGTAGAATAGTGTTTTATTATTTACTCGGTGCACCTCTGTGCAAGAACAGGCTGCAGGAAGTATTACAAATAGTTAGTATCATCATAGCTAACAGCATTTTAAACAGTATCAAACCTTGTTAAGTTCAGTGGCACAAAGAAGTGCTGATATGACTTAGAAAATACTTTATTTCAAACTGTAGTTACCCTTTAATGACCAAGCAGAGCTTCCGCCAGTTCTTTAACGTTATTCACTGTTTGTAACATTTCGCTTTTCTAACTCATGTAACTGAGTAGTATCAAACTCAGTGGTGTTTCGAAGTTTGACAGTGATTTATACGCATATCTATAAACCCCAGAAGTACCAGTTTAGCATCTATTCAATAGCTGTTTTTTTTATTATTCTGTTCAGCTCAATGATATAACTTTACATATTGCTTTTCTATATACTACTTGTAATAATGGTATTTTAAATAAAGTGTCTTGTGGATTTTTGGTATTGTAAACATTTTGTACTGGTTAATATTAAGAGACATCTTAATTTGACTTTCTCCAACGAAACGCAGACACCCTACAGTTGCCAGGACGAGTTCTTTACATGGTTACTTGTTATAGAATTGGGATGAGACCCAGGCAAGACCCCACTTCAGGTTAGTTAACATGAATTTTAGTGCTTTTGTCCATTGCTCCTCAGAGTTAAATTGTGTTTTAATAGAGTAAGAGCCTCCACTGCCACCTGTATCTTCGATCTTTCCTTTCTCCACGTCCATCCTGTATCACACACAAAGTTTTATTAGTGCAGTACTATTGCAAGCATTTGATCTCAATATGACATCAAGTACTAAAATTTAAATCTGACATTCATATTATTCTATGTCAGAAAACTTTGTTTTTAAAGGAAATCTAGCAAGCCTCAGGTCCTCGCCTGAGGAACCAGCTTTAAATTTCAGTTAAACTAAGAGCAAATGTGATAATCCTGCCCATTATAAAGAATGCCGGACGATTTCACAGAGACAGGACAAACCGAAAGCGTTGCTGTAGACTGGTGCAGGGGATGGTTAGCAGCGCTGCGCGGGACAGCACAGGAGATGTTAATTTGACACGTTATACAGCAACACTCACCTGTAAGGCAAACAAAACCGAGTTTCGCCTTTTTCCACTTCCTCTTTAAATTGCTGCACGCAGTCCAGGAAAGCCACCATTGCATGATCAAACTTATTGTCCCAGAAGAACCTCAGGCCTCCAGAGCAGTACAGGGGGAGCTCCTGGAAAAGAGATTTGTTTCAGGCACCCCAAGCACTCCATTTTAGAGATAGTCGCTGCAGCTCTTTAGTCTTGTGCAAGGCTTAAATTTGTCACAGGATGCTTAGAAATGGTTTGTGGCACATAAGTGTGACTTGTTTTGTGGCAAGTGCCTGCTGCGTGCTGGTGTGGGTTCCTAATCACCAACAATCATCCCAATGGTGCTGCCTTCCTCTGGCTGTGGGGCATGGTTTGAGAGTCCTGTTGGTTTTATCCTACTGGATGGTGGAGTGAGTGGCTCGATACAGGATACCGAGTGAGATGTTGTTATGTTAAAGTTGGGGCAGCTAGCTCCCCTGTACCATAAATTCATGAAGAGCTGAGTTTGTCTTCTGTGTCCCCCAGCGTGAGCAGGGCTCTGTGGCGTTCAAGGTCAATGTCCTGCCATTTGTGCAGGGTCTCTTACCTTTGATTTGTCCGTGAGGGACTCTAAATACGAGTGGTTGCCATACGGTACCAGACGGTATCTGAAAGGAGATACGATTCACAGGCAGATGAGTCTGTCTGTCTTTATCCAGGGCGGAGGTGAGATGTGTGTTATATTGCGTATACCTCTGAAACTTCAGGCCCATTTTGTTAGCAAGGGCGTGCAGCAGCAGCACAGTCTGCCCCCAGGCAGCGTTGATCTCATTCCATTCTACAGGAACGCTGGGGAGACGGCCAAGTCTGAAGTTATTTATTGTGCCAAACTGACCACTGTGCCTGTGATAAGAGGAATTATAAATAAGCGCACTGGGGCCGGAACAGCTTCTAGCGCGCTAACCAAACAAGGGCCCCATACCAACAGGTACGGAACACACTGCTGATCCCAGCAGAAGGAGGGCTTGGGTGCTCTGGTTAAAAAGTGCATATAAATACCAACCAGTTGTTCTCTTTTTAACAATAAACAACCAACCCACCAAATCAAACACCCAGCCCCCCTGAGCTACCTGCTCCGTGAAGCTTGACGTTAGAGCACTACCCTTGGCTGGCACAGTCGGGCCCGGTTCGTTAACAATGTTAGTGACTGTCATTTCAGTACTCTGACATCCGCACAGCGTCGCAAACCTCTCCCAGCGGGCGCTGCTGGGAACCGTGACCAGCCGCTTTGTCGTGGGGCAACTATGACCTGGCTAGCACCGTCCCTCTCGAATGCAGTATTACCTAAACGCTCCCGCGTGGCAGATTCTTTAGTGAACTGAGGCACTTTTCAGCGTCTACGTTACCAGATGTGAAAGGTTGCATTGAACACGTTGGTTTTCTTTAATTTATCCAATTGCATCTGGGCATAGCGCATTTGGTTGTCCACGCTTTTCAGCTCATCGTCTAGCTCCAGTTGTTGCCTCTTGAATTCGCAGTATTCTTTCTGATACCTTTTAATAAAAGCAAGACAAGTAATGCTCAGTGCAGGCTTTTACAGAGAAGCGATCGCTCACACGGTATATTAGGGTCTTTTTGGTCTGGCCAACTTCAATTTTGCAAAGAACAAGCTACTTGCATTTGGGCATTATTTACAGGTTTCTCCAGGTTATAATCTCATTTGTCTATTACCTAAAATCCCTGCCCTAAACCGCGGTTGTAGTTCACTCACTGAGCTTCTTCCTGCTCCAGCCGCTCCGCCTCTGCCCTCACTCTCTCGAAGTCTTCAGCCACGATCTTGCGGTTCTTCTCGACATCCTCTAGCTCCTGGATCAGTTGCTCTTCCTCCAGTGCAAGTTCTTTCAGTTCAGTCTGCAGTTTCTCCTTATCATCCTCGTTCATTTGTTCCAGTATCTCCAGACATCTCCTACGGGAGAGGGACAGGGTTACCACCACAAGGATCCCGAGAAGCCTCCGCCAACAGCCCCCGGTTCCGTGACAGCCTGCGCAGGCCACCAGAAGAGCAGACAGGGCTCTGTTCTCACGTGTGCCTCTCCTTAATCCCGAGCTCTCCGTGTCGATCCTGCACCACGAGTCAGGAACACGCAGGAGAACGGGGGAGCAAGAGGGTGACCGAGGACTGTTGCTCCTGCCAGCAGCCACCTCTCGGAAGGCCTCGCCCGCGTGGGAACGCTGCCAGGCAGGCGCCGTGCGCTGGTGTCACACGTTCTGATGGGCTCACAGACTTCAGCCGGAGCAGCTGTGTACCACAGGACTCTCAAAAATATATTTTTCATCTCATTCAGACCAGGAAAACCAAGGGCTGCAGTCAGGGCCATCTCTCGCTGGCCACGGAAGGCCAGACCGGGGCTGCGTTCTCTCCCTGGGCGCCAAGGGACACGTCACCCCGGTCACTCACTTGTAGTTCTGGCACTCATTCTCGGTGATGTTCAGCTGCGTGTCCAGCTGGTCCAGCAGCGTGTCGGTGCACTCCTCGCACAGAGGGTGATCCACGTCCGTCTGCCCGGACATAATGTCAAAGAGGTCGCCGGTGACCTGCGGAAAGAGTCCCCCCTGAGTCCCCTTGGCACCGCGGGCAGCTGCCAGCTGGTTTTCAACAGACGGGCCTGTGCTCCTTCGACTGGCAAAGCGCTTTTTGCGGGTCAAATCTTGGTTTGAAACTGAAGATTCCGATTTTACTGAGCTCCTCGCCCGCGGGAGCCTGGCGAGGCCCGCGCCCCGGGAAGCTCCACGGCTCAGTTCCGCAGAGTGTCCAGGAGAACCGAGACCGCGCTCACACGCGCCTAATGCTGCCGGTGCACGTCAGACTTGCCTTCAGTCTCCGGCTGAGGTTCTCCATGGTGCCGCCATCCGAGGCCTCTCCGATCAGCGTGAAGCTGTTGGCGCTCTCTGTCGACATCATTCTTGGAGAGAATTTTACGGGGAGTTGAGTGCGGGGGCGGTGGGGGTGTGGAACAGGGGCGGGATGGGGACCGGGGACCGGCCGAGGGTCGGGGGGGGATGCGGGGGCCGGGCAGCCCGTGCTCCTGAGGGGCTCTGCCGGGACCGTGCTCGGCGTCAGCCCGTGGCTAACAAGCAGCGTCCCAAATACCGTGATTTACATATATGCAAATGACGGCACCACCTGCCGAGGAGCCGCTGGGGTCCCGGGGGGGGGATCGCCCCCTGCCCGGGGCGCGGCGACGGCCGTACCTGGCGGGCGGGATGAACCGCCGGGAGACGCCATCCTGCCGGTTCTCGGCGAAGGCCTCCTGCGGGGCAAGCGGACACCGTCACCGGGGGGGACTCCCCGGGGGGGACTCCGCGGGAGGGGGGGGCGGGGGTCCCGCCGCCGCGGCCAGCCCCGCCGTACCTCCGTCAGAGCGGTCTCCTCCTCCGGCGCGTCCCCGGGCCGGGCGGCAGCGGCGGCCAGCAACGGGGCTGCGGGAGAGGAGGCGTCAGCCGGGCCCGGCCCCGACCCCGCGCCCCCCGCCCGTCCACCCGCGCCCCGGTACCGGTGAGCTCCTGGATGGTGAGGCGGTCGAGGATCTTGAAGGAGGTGTCGAGCTTCAGCGGCTGGCTGCAGCGCTGGCAGACGAAGCTGACCTGCGCCGTGCCGCCGCCGCCCGCCCGCGGGCCCTCCATGCCTCCGCTCAGCCCCGCGCCCGCCCCGCCATCGCCGCGCGACGGACGTGACGCGAGCGGCGGGGCACGGTCCTGGCAGCGGTGTAGCGGGGGGGAGGCGGCGGCGGCCATCTTCCCCCGCCCCGCCCCGCGCGGCCCGCGTTGAGCGGCCAGGACCCGGCGGCGGCGCGGGGGGGGGCGGTCACGCGGGCGGCGGGCGCGCGCGGCATTGGCGGGCGCGCGGCGTGAGGTCAGTTCCGGTGGCGGCGACGCCGGTGGTGGGGCAGCGGCAGCGCGGCCCCGCGCAGAGCCCGCCCGGACGCGCCCCCGCCGCCATGGCCTCGCTGCTCAAGGTGGACCCCGAGGTGAAGCTCAAGGTGCGCCCCCGCCACGCCGCCGCCCCCCACCCCCCCCCCCGCGGCCTCGCCGGCGCCGCACTGCGCTGCGGGCCGCCGCCAGGCCCTTCCGCCCCGGCCGTTGGTTCGTGCGGCCGCCAAGCTCGGCCCCCCCCCCCTCCCCGCCTAGCACGGCTCGGCCCCCCCGCCGCCCCCGCGCCCCGCCGCCGATGGGCTGGGGCTCCCCGAAGCGCCGGGGGGCGGGGGCGGGATCGGGGCCGCGCTGCGGCCGACCCCGGGCCGTTCCCCGGCGGAGGGTGGCCGCGGGCCCGGGCACGGCGGCCCTTTCTCCCGGCCCCAGGCGGGAGCCGCTCGGTGTGCGGTTCCCCACGTTGCTCCGCGCCTCTGGGGCCCGGGGCAGGCGGGCGGGCCGAGGCTGCTCCCGACGCAGCTGCCGTCGCGGGATCCTCCCGCCAGGCCGAGAGCGACACCTGCGGAGATCGGGCCGAGCCCGCAGCGGCGGGACGGGGCGCCTGGTTTGTGCCGAGCCCGGCGTCCTGAGGGAGCTCTGAACTGTCGCTTTTGTCCTTCCACAGGTTGACTCCTTCAGGGAGCGGATCACGAGCGAGGTGAGTGTCCCGCTGCCCGGAGCGCGGCAGGCCGGGGGAGAGGCCGCTCGGCCGTCACCGTCTGACACACCTGAGCGCGATTTGAGCCTCTCCTGGGAGCTCGGCAGTGCTCAGAGCATCAGCCAGCACCTGCAGTGAGGTTGCGTAGCCTCATGGCTCTCTTGGTGTCTTCTCCCCTTGGCTTGGCGCGGCGTGGTGGCCGGTAGCAGGCAGAGCCTGTGCTCTCTCCTGTTTCCTGCCTCGGGACGGTTGGGTTCCCCAGTGTTCTTTCCTGGTAGCAGGAACCTCGCAGCGTTGTTTCACGTCATCGTCTGTTCTTTCTCTCTCAGGCTGAAGACCTGGTGGCAAACTTTTTCCCAAAGAAGCTGCTAGAGCTCGATGGGTTCCTTAAGGTAAGGTATACCTTGTCTTCTGTATCTTTTTTCATTTTCAAGCCACGTGTTGAAAGCGACGCGGCAGGTCTCGTCCTGTGTATTTTCTTGCGTATTTCACCTTGTTACGAAGGCCTGAAGCAGTGGCTGGTTGCGTGTGTGCATTTGAGTGCTGTTAGCTCTAGAGGGGGTACTTCCTTTTTCAGTTTTCTTTGTGTGATCGCCACATTTATCTTTCTCATGGATTCGGCAACTTTGGGCGGGATGTCCTTCACGATGCTGTGGTCTCACAGGGCCTCCAGCGTTGCAGGCAGTCGATAGCTTTGATCGCAGTCTGGAGCTGGCACACTGTTCCTGGGTGGAGGGAGGTCTTGTCACAGGCCTATTGTTAGGCTTTTTTTTTTTCTTTCATCTTTATTTTATGGTTGGATAAGAGGGAGGTCCGAGTCTTTTGTCTGCTCATTGTGTTTGCTGTGACAAAACTTCTTAGTTCATAATTAAATAACAAATCTGCTTTATTTTCTAGGAGCCTATCCTGAATATTCACGATCTCACTCAGATCCATTCGGACATGAACCTCCCAGTGCCTGACCCAATTCTTCTCACAAACAGCCACGATGGACTGGACGGGGTAAGGTTACTATCTTGGCTGTGATCCCTGATTCGGTTAATTAAAACTGCATGTCTTGCTCTGTGCTGGAGTAGGATATTCTTATTTAATAACAGGCAGTGGCTCTCCCAAAGGCTTTAGGAATTGGTCTGTCGAGCCTGGGAAGTCTGTTGGAGTAAACGCCGTGCTCTGCGGGCCTCCTTTGTTTTTTAAAGAAGGGTGCTTAGAAACCAGAAGCGTAGCAGGGACTCTAAAGATTTTCTTGTTTCCTTTGCAACACTGTTATAGCTTACGACTAGTTTGTGAGTAAAACATTTTGTATATTTTAGCCAAATATGAAAAAGAGGAAGCTGGAAGACCGCGAAGAGACCTTTCAGGGTAAGAGTCCCCAAGTCTCTTGTGTTGCTGCCTGCCCCCTGAACCAGTGCGCCGTGCCTTCGGGGTACGAAATCATGTGAACCTGCCCTTGCCCTGTCCTGACAGCAGCTGCTGCTTGTGCAGGCCTGTCCCCGCAGCCTCTCAGAGCCTGACCTACGGACGTTCTGCTGTGGAGGAGTCGGGTTCCAGCTCTTAGAAGCATAATTAGGACTTCTCTGATAGACATAAGTAGTACTTGCTTGAGCTTGGCCTGCTGACAGAGGCAGCTGATCTCCCTGTGGCTCTGTGCTGAAAGCTCTCCTTGTCTGGAGGAAGATACCAGGCTTTGGATTAAGCTGAGGCAGAAACACCTCATACACATGCATCAGGAAAATCCTTTATGCCCAGCCTCAGCAGCCTAGAGCTCTTGTCTCCGCTCAATCTTTTCTCTTTTCCCTCCTTCCTTTGTGGTAATCGCTGTTATCCCATGTCAAATTTCCCCTTCCCCACAGGTTAGCTGTAGTCTGGCTCAGTGGCCACTACTGGCCTTTGCGGGAGATAAGACGCTCAGGCGGACCTTCGGGCTGCTCCCCTGGTGCAGCTGTTCCTACGCGTTGCTGATGCGAGGTGTTTTTCTCCTCTGCCCCTAGGTACCAAAGTGTTCGTGATGCCCAATGGGATGCTGAAGAGCAACCAGCAGCTGGTGGACATCATTGAGAAAGTGAAACCAGAAATCAGGCTGCTTATTGAGAAGTGTAATACGGTGGGTATGAGCTCTGGAGCGAGCGGAGAAAGTAGGACGCTTTTGCTCCTGGAGAGGCAAATCTGCTCTGAGTGGAAGGAGCCAGCCCTTCTGTGTTCAGTAGATGAGGAAAGGTATTGCAGTGTCTAAAAGTGGTAGGTGTAGGGAAATGATGCTTTTCTGAGCCCTCGGGGAGCTCTGGAGTTCCCCTCCTGAAGGAGGATGCTGTCTGTTACGCAGGCTCCTTCCTTGAGGCTTTTCTTCACCCTCCTTTTGCACGGTCACAGACAGCTGCTGGGAGCTGCCGTGGCACAGCCAGGAGAGCTTCCCGTGGGGAGCTGGGCTTGTGTGGTGTCCCAGCCGTGCGGGAAATGAGCGTGAAGGGCCTGCAGGGGTTTATCATGAACTGCACGGCAAAGGCAGGGTCCTGGGGGTGCTTTTGGTAAAACTTTCGAGAGGTGTTTCTGTGGAGATGTTGGCATTGATCAGTGTTGTGATCTTTTAACCGCAGGTGAAAATGTGGGTGCAGCTTCTCATCCCCAGGATAGAAGATGGAAACAACTTTGGTGTTTCTATTCAGGTAAGGCAGCGCTGGCTCGGTGCCCTGCCCTAGGAGAGAGCTCTGCTCCAGGGATGTGGATCTCGGGTTCCTCTGAATCTTTCATTTGATGGTATCCAGCAGCTGCAGTCATGGGGTTGGTTTAGGTTTTAAAACCCAAACCTGAGCTTGACCTGGCACTGCTGAGACATGTTGCTTTTGCAGCCCTGAAGGCCAGCTGCGGTCGCGTGAAGCTAAAGGCTTCCTTGTCTTCCCTGCAGGAGGAAACAGTTGCTGAGCTTCGAACTGTGGAGAGTGAGGCGGCATCTTACCTGGACCAGATTTCTAGGTAGGCATGCAAGAACAGACCTCTTCTTCGGGATCCTCTTGGGGGTAAAAAAAAAGTGCTTGGGAAAGGTCCCCTAGCTTTTTGTAGGGTAGCTTGGGCCTAGAAAAAATCTTGGTGCTATTTATCTGATCTTTAGTCTCTCTCTTTTCCTACCAGATATTATATCACAAGAGCAAAGTTGGTTTCCAAAATAGCTAAGTACCCTCATGTGGTAAGTAAACGGGGAAGTGGAGATTTACACGTTATGCGCTGCTGCTTTTTGGGACTCTTTGGGCCACTTATCACTATCCTTTTTGAGCTGAGGGTCCGGGGGGTAAAGGTGGGGGATCGTACAGGATGCGGAATATCTGCGTTAGAGGAGGGCAAGCTGAAGGGGGGATTCCTTTGTAAACGGATGGACCTTCACTTGGTGTGTGGGAGGCACAGCTGAGCTCAGGCCACTCAGCCGCGCGTCTGCTCTCTGTAGGAGGACTACCGCCGCACAGTGACAGAGATCGATGAGAAGGAGTACATTAGTCTGCGCCTGATCATTTCAGAGCTGAGGAATCAATATGTAAGTGAAAAAACTGCGCTCGCACTGGCTTCCCGCACAGCAGCGGAGAGAGCCTTTTTGACCCCGCTGCTGCTGCTCTCCCCCTTTCCGATGAGTACACCTAGTCCTGGCAAGGAGCCTGTCTCCTCCCCACTCCGTTTTGGCTCTAACGAGAAAAGCCAACTGTTGCCTCTCCGCCATCTCCCGGAAATGCAGGTGTTTCTAACTGAGCGCTCACAGGATTCTAGCGCAAAATATTCCTTCCACCTCTGTGGGAACCCGTGACCCCAAACTCTTCATGCAGTGCAAGCCATTCCTGGGATCTCTAAAGAAATCCTCTCTTTTTGGTGTTACACGCGGTGGCTTCTGTAAAGTCTGGCTGAAAGAAGCCCTTACCTTAACTAGGCGTGTGATGGCACGCAGGGGCTGAGGGTGGTGCCGAGGTGAGCAGTGCTGCCCTTTTAACCAGTGCTCATTGTGAAAGCTGGACACTGGATGTCTTTGTCCGTCTTATCTGAGTCCTGTTCTCCTGTTTTGCAGGTCACTTTGCATGACATGATCCTTAAAAACATTGAGAAGATCAAGAGGCCTCGGAGCAGCAATGCTGAGACCCTCTATTAAGTGTCAACGTTTGAACTTGAGAACTGTTCAGTCAACTAAAGACCGTCATTGCCTTGGTTTGTTACGTGACTATCGAGATGGGAAACTGGCTGGAAATAGTATCGCATTCTTAGTTAAACTCTAAAGAAATTATCGCCTAGTTTTGTGATTGGTTTTGTTCAGGTCTCAGGAGCTCTCCCTCCCTCTAGTAACTGGTAATGAGAAGGTCGTGCTGCTGTGGGGTGCCCTAGAGGCTACTGCAGAGTGAGAGCACCAGCCAGGCAGGAACATTCCTGACGCCTTTCTTCCTACCTGAGTAGGAAGGACACCAGAGACCAAGCCCTCACCCTGTCCCATCTCTTGGCTGGAGGCTTCACTGGGGTCTCTGGGAATGGGGCAGGCTTCAGCATGAGAGCAAGCCCGGGCGGCGGGGCAGCGGTGGAGGAGCTCATGCTCTTCCCTGCTGGCTGTCGCTGGGCCCCTCTGCTGCCGGTGCTCTGCGCTGACCCGCTGCGAGGACAAGGGAACCTGCCCCTCCTGGGCTGGTGGTGGCAGCCACGCTCCAGCGCTGCTGAGTGGTCTGCACTCCTCTTACGGCTCTTGTGACTCAGCAGAGCCTGCCCCGGCTGTCTCTGCCTTGTCAGTTCTGGCTGGGTCAGCGCAGAGCGTGAGGTGGTGCTTGAAAATAGGGCTGGTTGCTCTCCTTGGCTGATCCTGAGCTCAGGTGGCTTCTGCTCCTGGTCGCGATTTGACTAGAGCCACTCTTCTTGGCTAAAACCAACGTTATTTCACGTACGTCCTAGTTGCCCCTTCAGCACGAGGTGCTTCTGCCCAGGCTGAGAGAAGGGAGTGGCCGGAGGTCCGATGCTAAAGCCCTGACAGTCTCCGCACACGGTCAGCCTGAGCCCCGCTGTCTCCTGGCAGTGCTCCCCACTGCCCGGGCCGAGCAGGCCAGCCGCGGCGGTGCGCGGGGTGAGCATGGCCCATGCCCACCCGCTACCACTGCAGACCTTGTAGTCTTTCCCCCCTGCAAAGGGCACGCTCTCGTGCCTGGTGACTCCTCTAAGCCGCCGGAACGTTTCATGGTCCATTACAAACCCCTTTGGGAATGACTGGTTGTGTTGCGTCAGTTTTTGTGCGTGGCAAGTGGGCCCATAACGCTGCAGGCTCCAAAATTTTCTTATTTATAGTATTTTTACTTCAGTCCCCTATTCAGGGAACGTTAAATCATTTGTTTCAGGAACCTCGCTGTCTCCCGGGTCTCGCTGTTACACCCGTATATTCTTATTGTGCAGTAGCCTTAATAGTTGTGTTAACCTCATTGTAACAACAGTGACAAATGGAATGAACTCTCTCCCCTCCTTTTTTTTTTTTCTTTTTTTAACTTTGTTTTTGTTTCTTCTGCTTCCACATCTAAGAGCCATGTTGTCTCTTGCTGGTTTCCCAGGGATTTGCCCAGAGTGTGGAGGGCCACTGGCCCTTGCTATAGACTCCTCTGTTGTTGTTTGTAGTAAGTCAACTCTTAGTCTTCCCGCTAATAAATATTCAGTAACAAACCAACTGCGTTCTAGCTGCTGTCTGGAAGCAGCACTTCCCCTTGTGTTTCTTTGTATTGATTCCTTTTAATTTGTTCGGCTCTCTTTGCCAGATGAAAGTATGTAAACTTTTACCATGTCAAGGAATTAAAATAAGGTACTTGGAATTCTTTTAAGGTAGCCCCTTGTGTGTGATACTGAGCTCTGAGGCTGCGCAGTGTCAACGTCTGTTCTGGTCCTGCCTCTCTCGCATCCGTTTGCTCCTTCCCTGCGTTCTCCTCATTGCTCTGTTTGACTGTGGTGTGATGCTGTGCTCTGCTTCGTAGATGGTTTCTGTTCTTTAGCATGGGCTACGTTAGGGCCACGGTCTTGGGTCTCGTGTGACCTGTCCCAGCTCAGCCCAGTGCACGGGACTCTGGCCCATCTGGGTTAAAACGGAGGCAGGAGAAGTGTGTGGTGCTTCTCCGAGTCTGCACCAGCTCCGTGGCCGCTCCCGCACCTCTGTCTGCCGCTGTCCCGGGGCGGTGCCGGGTCCGTACCTGTCACCCGCGGTCCGTGGCTGCCCCGCTGTCCCCCGGCCGCAGCGTCCTCTGCTCTCCCCAGGGATCTCCTCCTGGCTGCGCTCCTTCCCGTCTCTGCTGCACCACAGCCTGGGGTGCGAGACCCCTCCGGTGGCACTCCTGTCCCCGCAGTGCCTGTTCCCCCGGTGCCGCTAGGCGGGGCCCGTCCCCGGCGCCAGCGGCCGCCGACGCCGACCGGGAATCTCCGGCTGCCGAGGAGCAGGAGCAGCCGCTTGTGGACAGATGCTGCCAGCCTCCCGCAGGGCCGCCATGCTCCCCACCATGGCCCTGTGCTCCCCGCCGTGGGCATCGTCCTGCCGGTGCCCGTGGGGAAGGTGGGAGCCAAGGTGGAAACAGGTCGTTGGGGGCCGAGGCGGCTGGAGCCAGAGCTCAAGGGAAGGACTTGCTGGCAGGACTCGATGGCGTGCAGCGCGAGGGGCTCCTCACCACCGCCAGAAGAAACCAATGTCCCAGGAGGCCTGTGCCAGTATCCTGTGGAAGGATGGAGCATCCCGGGCGGTTGTTGGCAGGAGCGTGGCTCATCCGCAGGAGCAGGGGAGGGTTTGTTGTCCGTGATGGTCACCCCCCAGTCTCAGCGCGGTGGTTTCTGCTTTGCTCTCCAGGAGAAGTGGCAGCGTGCCAGCACAGGCTCTCGAGACAGCTGATATGCAGTGACAGTTAAAACTTTGAGAGGAGAATTAGGGCACAGCAGTTGTGTGCAGACACAAACGCTGCCAGAAACGTAGCCGGCATGGGTAAGGGTCAAGCAATTTCCAGCCTTCTGTTTTACACAAGCTGGCCCTGTGAGATGAGGGAATGGCAGTGGGAGTTCTCCGAAGTCTGAGGTCTGGCTTGGGGTATGCTGAAGTCTCGCCCGTGTCAGGAGAGTTGGCAGGGGGTTTTCTGTACTGTACTCTTTACCCAGCTGTCTGGCAGTCGCTGACTCCAAGTTTCCTTGAGCCAAAAGCTGGCTCTGGTTTTGGTTTCTATAAATTTCGGAGACTATTTTTTGCCACCTCTACCTTTCTGCGCGAGCGAAAACCAGCAGGCTCCTCTCTTCCTTGCTTTGTTTGGGAGACGTGGGCAATTTAGCCGATATAAGAGGTCCTGACGGGCAGTACCTAAAAGCAACCACGTAGCCAAAATAAACACAGGTAGGATGTGAATTCTCCATATTAGGTGCGGGACAGCGTGATGGGCTAATCAGGCTGGGGAGCTGAGTTGTGGGAAGAGGTATGTGCACCAAACAGGTCATAAACAAGTTATGCTGCTGTTAGTGAGACATGTAATTTATTTTTTTTTTAAATTCTAGGTTAGCTTTAAGCTGCTGCGGGCTTCTTTCGGAGAAGGTACACAAGCAATTGCCCTTAAAGATACCCGATCGCTGTTCATCAATAAGGTATTGATGCAGGTCTCCTGGCTCTGCGGGCTCAGTTAATTACTCTGCTTCCTGAAATTTCTACTGCAAGATGGAGGTGGATTTCGGGCTGTTCTGTTTATTCAGAAACAGAGCTCCCAGAAAGCGCAGGCTGATTCTTCTGTTGCTTGTAATAAGCTTTAAAAGTCCCCAGCTTGAAAAGTACAGCAGAAATGGACAGTATTAAATATTAGACGTGGCATCCACGGGACGTAGCCTGCAGCGGGGCAGAGGCAGCGCAAGGAAGTTTCATTTGTGTCACCCGTATCCTGCAGAGCCGGGGTGTGTGCTGCGGGGTGGTTTGTCGTGAGGATGTCATTACAGGTTCAGGGTTTCTCTTTTTTTTTTTTTTTTTTCTTCTCCCAAACACCCGACGCGCACAGGACTAAGAGTGTTCCCACACTTTATTTTCAGACCTCTCCCAGGCAAGCTGCAGGGCTGAGTTGTGATTTGTGGGGCAGTAAGGCCTGTGGAGTTTGTCCAGTTTTCTGAAACTACCGCTGTGCTGCTTGGAAAGTGACCGTCTGTAATTGCAGCCTGCGCCTTGACCTTTAGGGACTCGGGATGCAAAACCAAGAGGCGAAGTCAAAACTGAACTATCTGCTCTCTTTTGTATTTCTCTAAGGAAATGTCGATGTGAGTGTTGTGCCTGCAGCCTTGGCTCCGGTGGTTAGGTGTGTGTTGCAGCACAAGGCTGCTTGAATTCCTGGGAGGCAGGAGGTAGGGCCTGGCTCTCCTCTAAACCTGAACGGTGGCAACGGCGCTTTCTCTCTGCGCTCTTGTGAAACGGATGCCACGTGCTAGGCTTACACCGAAAGGGAATTTTTCTTTTAAGCTAACCCTAAGTAATCTTCGAAACCTTGTTGTCGTCGCTTGTCCAAAGAATGACTTGGAAGTCAGGGCTTCTTTGCTTAGTTTGGGGCTACTCAGAGGCACCTGATTCTGCCACTGGAGGCCAGGTGAAGGTCGGTGAGGGCAGGACACCTCCGAGCCCCGTAGCTCTTGCATCCTGTGTGGCCCAGGCTCTCTTCTCGTCCCTCCTCTCTCCCCATTGCTCATGTCCGTGCCACAGAGCGAGCCCCTCTTTTGGCGCAGCGGCCGCGTGAATTGCCTGCTGTGGCTCCGCAGGCTTTGGTCGGTGCGGCAGCGATGACGTGTGCTGGCACGGAGTGGACATGGGTGTCCCTGGCCTGCACAGCTGCAGCCTGGGCTAAAGAAGGCTGAGGCTGCCAGCGGTGGCGAGGATAATGGAGTGTGTCCTATGGCAACGTGGCCTTCTGCCCGCCCGTGTGGTTGTCTGGTAAGCACGGCCGGAGAACCGCAGGAGGGCCGAGTCCAGGGCGAGATCCGCTGCAGAGGAAGAACTGGAGGCAGTGCTGAGGCTGGGGGGGGGCTGTCTCCCACCAGGAAACTCTGACGGGAGGAGGAAGAGAAGGCCGGGGTGAGGTGAGGTGAGGCTGGCAGCAGGAGTGGAAATATTGGGTTGAATCTCCAGCCCTGGTTGTCTTGGATGCCTCGTGCTTCTCAGCACCAGCTGAGGGACAGGCGGGGATTGTAGCTAACGCGCTGTGTCTGGTCTACCCCAAGCGTCTGCCGCGTGGCGGGATGGAGCACCGAGTCCTCTTGTCTGGCCCTCTTGTTCTGCCACGGCCTTTCAACGGTGCTGCCAGACCAGCAGAGGCGCCTCCGGTGGGATGGCAGAGGGCAGCTGTCACAACCTTTGGGAGAAATCCTGGCAGCAGCGTGACAGCGGGCACTGCCGTGGCTGCCTGCTCCGATGCCGCAGGTCGGGATGGTTTTGTCCTTGAGGGAACTTCTCAGAAGCTGCACCTCAGTTTATCCGTGAATCGGAGGCAGAGGCGAAAGCCGCGTGATCTTGTTTCCGTGGGATTAATTAGTCGATAGCTGTTCAGAGATGCAAACTAAGAGCTAGTTGTTCACAGCGCATTGGGGCCTGATTCTCATCCTGAGCTACCTCTCTCCACGCCTGCCAAAGTTTCTCTGCTACTACACACGTGGATGTGTTTTCAGCAAAGGCTTCCCCGTGGAAGATTTTAAAAAATAAAATAAAAAGTAACTCCAAGGTTGGAATCGCACTGCCAGGGAGAATGTTTACAAGGAAACAGCCTGATAAACAAGGAGATTCGGTGAGTTGCAAAGAGGTGAAATTCTACAGGGTGGCAACAATTCCCAATTTGTCAGAGCTTCACGCTGGTCCCAGCCACCTCGGGCTGACTACAGGATCTTCGTTTTTACAGGCAGCCTCAGGAAGCTAGGTTGGACTGAAAAAGTAACAGAATTATGTGAAATGTGTCTGAGTCACTGACCCAGCATCTCCACTAGTTCTTTTAGGGCACTGCTCGAGGAGGAGGACGGAGAAGGCTGCAGCTGAGAGAGGAGATCTGCCCTTTCTGGTCACCACGAATTTCAGATCTCCTCCCCTAGCCTCTCCCAGTCTTTTGTACTTTCCGTGCTAATCCATCCAGCGCAGAGTAAACTGACAGAGGCAGCAGCTAGAAACCCTGCTCCGAAAGCTGCTGGGAGTGCCTCAGGATCAGCAGCAGCATGCACATGAAAACCGTGCTCATCCTCCTCGTTCTGGCTTTAGCCACGATATTTGCTTTGGTCTGTGTGCTGCTGACCAGAGGAAGAGCCCCCAGCACCTGCCAGCACCAGCCCCCGGAGCAGGAGGATCCCGATGACGGCCAGAGCCTGGTCTTTGCGGATCTGACACCCGAAGAGCTGGCGCAAGTGGTGCGGTACCTGCAGGGAAGCCTTGGGGTGCAGCTGGTTGACGCCTCGCGTGCGAAGCCCTCGGACAACTGCATCGCCTCCGTGGACGTGCAGGTCCCCGCCAAGGCAGAGGTGCTGCGGTTCCTGGATGGTGGGGGGGCTCGCCCCCGCCGGGAGGCGCTGGCTGTGCTCTACTTTGGGAACCAGCCGGACCCCAACGTCACCGAGTACGTGGTGGGTCCGCTGCCGACGCCGGTGTATCACCGGGACGTCACAGTGCAGAAGTACGGGGGGAAGGTGCCGTACCACCGCAGACCAGCCCTGGCTGTTGAATACAAACAGCTTGCAGGGTTTTTAAAGAGCCAGGTGTTCCCCACAGCTCCGTCTTTCATGCGCCAAGTAATGGAGTACGATGGAGCCAATCTAGCAACCCTGACGGCTGCTCCCCGTGGATTCCAGTCTGGAGATCGGATCACCTGGTTCGTTTTGTTCCAGAACGTGAGCGGGTTCTTTGTGCACCCAGTGGGGCTGGAGGTGCTGGTGGATCACAGCAGCCTGGACATCTCCCGGTGGGCGGTGAGCAGGGTCTTCTACAACGGGCAGTACTACCGGGACATGGTCCAGCTGGAGAGCGCCTACGTGCAGGGTCGCATCAGCGTGGAGAAGGTGAGGAAGGCGCCGCGGGATGGGGACTTCTCGTCCATGAAGCCGCGAGCCCCGGCGGCCACGCTGTTGCCTTTGCAGTACGAGCCCCAAGGTCCCCGGTACAGCGTGAGGAACAACCACGTCCTCTTCCAGGCCTGGAGCTTTGCCTTTGGGATGAGCGTGACCACAGGCCTGCGCCTGTTTGACATCCGACACAAGGGGGAGAGGGTTGCCTATGAAATCAGCGTCCAAGAGGCGTTGTCAGTGTATGGCTCCAACTGCCCCGGAGGGATGTCCACGAGGTACATGGACGGGAGCTTTGGCATCGGGCGCTACACGTCCCCCTTGGTGCGAGGGGTCGACTGCCCCTATTTAGCGACGTACCTGGATGTGCACTACCTCGCTCATTCCCAGGTCTCTAGAGTTAGTAAAAATGCCCTCTGCATCTTTGAGCAGAACCTGGGCTCCCCTCTGAGGCGCCACTACTCCAACTTGCAGTCGCTCTACTACGGGGGGCTGGTCAACTCTGTGCTGGTCGTTCGCTCCATTGCGACCGTGGGCAACTACGACTACGTGTGGGACTTCATCTTCTACCAGAACGGGGCCATCGAAGGCAAGGTCCAGGCCACGGGATACGCGAGCTCATCGTTTCTCCATGGGGATGGTCTGCGATACGGCAACAGGGTTTGGGAGCACACGCTGGGTACGGTACACACCCATTCCATCAACTATAAAGTGGACTTGGATGTGGGAGGTAGGTCTGGGTCTAATGCCTGCTATTATACTGGTAAACTCCAGAGGACTGGTGGGATAGCCTCCTGCTCTGTGGAATCCCTCCTAATGACCTCAGAACTCTGCTTTTTCACTCTCCTAACCTCTTCTTTCATTGCAAAGTTATTTTTCTACGTATAAAATAGTCCGTCAAGGTCATGGAGTTGAAGGCGGCGTGAATCGTCTGGGAGCTCTGTGTTCAGCCCAGGGAAAGTATGAAAGGTAGCAGCTGAAAAATGTTTGTGTTTCCTTGAGGCCTCACGTCTGGCAGAGCGCGTGTTGCCATAGGCATGGCCGGGCAGACGCAGCCCTGTCTGCAGGGCTGGAGGCGTGAGCCTGCTCCTCCTGCGCCTGACGCTGGTCCTGGTGCTCCTTCTCGCTTGGGAAAGTCCTTTTTGTGTCCCGACTGCTCAGCACAAAGCAGGGTGGCTGCGCTGGTGCTCTACAGGGCCGAGCTCGTGCAGCTTCCGTCCCTGTTTCTCTTTTGAGGAAACACTTGTAAGTTGGATCCCGTGTCTCGGATACAAAGCCGCTGCAGTGAGCCAGTGAATTCCCCGGCTCCTGCACAGAGTCACGGTCTTTGGCAGCGGATCCCCGCGGAGGGTTATTTGAGTCCAGGAGCAGCTCCTGCTGCACCGTCTGGCGGGCTGAGCGGTGAAGTGCTGGCAGCCGCCCTGGGAGCCGCAAGGATGCTCAGCCCCAAAGGACAGATTTGCTTCCCCTTAAAGGCCGTTCCAGTAAGTGCAGTCCGGGAAGGTGCGAGGGCAGTGGTGGTGCTGGGGGCACAGCCTGGCAGCATCAGGCGTCTGTGACTGAAACCCGCTCCTGTGAAAAGTAGGGGGAGACTGTTTAATATCTGCACGGGACCAAAGAGATTGCGGGTAGGCAGCGGATTGCGTCCGTTCCAGCCCGAGGAGGAATGCAGCTCCAGTAACCTGTGCTGTCTCCTGGATGGCGGGGAGTAATCGGAGAACTCCGTACGTCAGGCTGCGGCTGACTCCGCTGCGAGCGTTTGGTCCCAGCACGTGTCCTCTCTTGTACCCGCCTGCGATGCAGCGGTTTGTGTGGCCTTGAAAGGTGCTGCTGCTGCTGTCGTTATGGTCCAAAATGGGACTGATGCTGGTTCCCTTCCTGTAAGCAAGGCTTGAAAACATGCTAAAATGCAGGTCTCCGTGGTGGCAAGGTCCTTTTCTGCGCTGCTCAGTTCCCTGCTCTGTTTACAGCCCTCGAGCTCTGGCTGCTGCAAAAAACGCTCTTGAGAAGAGTTGTGTAAGATCCCAGACTTGTTCCCGTAGCGAGAGAGGGGGGGGCCCCGTCCCCAGCAGCAGGGC
This sequence comes from Rissa tridactyla, assembly GCF_028500815.1. NCBI lineage: Eukaryota > Metazoa > Chordata > Aves > Charadriiformes > Laridae > Rissa > Rissa tridactyla. Next base: position 5,487,682 of record NC_071484.1, on the reverse strand, counting down.
TCGGGGCCACGCGGGGCACTTGAGCGGTGCCCGGCAGGATCCCTGCCTTCCGAGCGCCGGGAAGGCAAAACTGGGTCATCTCCCGCACAGGTTTGGATGCTGGTCTGAGGCTGGTGTGGGACCTGCAGGGAAAAAGGGGCAATTATTCCCTGGCTGGAAGTGAGAATGAAAACATAAGTTCCTAAATTAACGTCGTCGCAAGAGTGGCAAATTGACCCGGTGCTGTAGGGGTTTCAGCATCTCCTGCCTCCTCAAACTGTCTCCGCCAGGAGGGCGTGAAGTGGACCACGACCCCTGGAACGCTGTCCTGGGCTGTGGGTGATGCATCGCTGCCGCCTCGCGTGGGGCTGGCAGCGGTGGGGCCAGCCTTGCAGCGGCTGGTGGCTGTGGAGGAGCAGTGGCCTCGCAGCGCTGCGGGGTGGCCCGGGCACCCCGGCCCCGTGGTGGCTGCCTCTGAAGGGCTGCTCGATGCTCTCCTCCCCGGGAGGGTCCGTCGCACGGGGTCAGGAGTGCCGAACGGTTTCCTGGCAGTAACCTTTTCAGTTCTCTGAGGATCGCGTCTGCTGGAGTGGGGTTGGGATGGCTGAATGGGGACGATGTGTCCTGTTAGTCGTCCTGCAGCCTCCGCTCTTCCAGGTGCGGCCGCAGTTACTGCCAGGGATTCGGTGGGCGCTACCTGCTCTTGCCAGGGAGCTTCCTCCCATCTCGGCCAGTCTGCCCACAGCTGGAGCCGGGCTGGAGCTGCCAGGTCCCTTCCCTCAGGGTTGGGAGGGTCTTGGAGGCGATGGGGAGAACAGGCACATGGAGGCGGTGGGAGCTGGCAGGTCTTGGGCGCTCCTGGAACATGGAGGCGCTGGGAGCTGGCAGGTTTTGGGTGCTCCTGGAACATGGAGGCGCTGGGAGCCAGCCCTTCGGGGGAACGGATCTGGTCCCAGGGCACCGGGGTGCGGGAGGGGTGGATCCGGTGCCCACCGCATCGCTGTGCTCCCGTGGGAGATGGGATGGGGTGACTTGGGAGACGCTGGGAGAAGCAAAGGCCCCTCGGGCAGACCAAGGATGGAGATCTTCAGGGTGTCACCCTGCAGGGGAGAAACCCATCAGTGGCTTGGGGAGTGAGTCAGGCACCGGCTCCCCAGTGGCTTCCTCGGTGTGTCTGGGGTGGGGAGGAAACAGGCTGAACTGGCCGGGACCTGTGATCTGCTCTTGGAGTCTCCAGGCTCCCACCCCACCTCACAAGTGACGCCTCTACGCCCACAGTCGGCAAACGAATTAAGAGCCTGGTCGGTCGGCGAGGGACGTGTTCTGGAGCCTGCCGCCGAGCCCCGCGCGCTGTCTCTCTGCGCTCGCAGAGATGAACCCCAAACTCCCCTACGTTCTCCTGGTCGGGGCTGGGGTGATAATCTTCATTCTCTCCTGCATGCTGCTGAGCAGGGGCAGGCGATCACCCAGCTGTGAATCCCAGCCCCACATCGTGGAGAAGACGGGGTCCATGAGCCAGAGCCTGGTCTTTGCGGATCTGACACCCGAAGAGCTGGCGCAAGTGGTGCGGTACCTGCAGGGAAACCTTGGGGTGCAGCTGGTTGACGCCTCGCGTGCGAAGCCCTCGGACAACTGCATCGCCTCCGTGGACGTGCAGGTCCCCGCCAAGGCAGAGGTGCTGCAGTTCCTGGATGGCGGGGGGGCTCGCCCCCGCCGGGAGGCGCTGGCTGTGCTCTACTTTGGGAACCAGCCGGACCCCAATGTCACCGAGTACGTGGTGGGTCCGCTGCCGACGCCGGTGTATCACCGGGATGTCACAGTGCAGAAGTACGGGGGGAAGGTGCCGTACCACCGCAGACCGATGCTGGGCAGTGAGTATGAGCAGGTGGGAGCATTCTTAGAGACAGTGGCGTTTGCTGCAGCCCCGACCTTCCTGAAAGAAGTGTTTGAGTATGACGGCACCAACGTAGCGTTCCAGACCACGGCTCCTCATGGCTTCCGCTCTGGAGACCGTAAGTCCTGGTTCATCGTGTTCCAGAACGTGAGCGGGTTCTTTGTGCACCCGGTGGGGCTGGAGGTGCTGGTGGATCACAGCAGCCTGGACATCTCCCGCTGGGCGGTGAGCAGGGTCTTCTACAATGGGCAGTACTACCGGGACATGGTCCAGCTGGAGAGCGCCTACGTGCAGGGTCGCATCAGCGTGGAGAAGGTGAGGAAGGCGCCGCGGGATGGGGACTTCTCGTCCATGAAGCCGCGAGCCCCGGCGGCCACGCTGTTGCCTTTGCAGTACGAGCCCCAAGGTCCCCGGTACAGCGTGAGGAACAACCACGTCCTCTTCCAGGCCTGGAGCTTTGCCTTTGGGATGAGCGTGACCACGGGCCTGCGCCTGTTTGACATCCGACACAAGGGGGAGAGGGTTGCCTATGAAATCAGCGTCCAAGAGGCGTTGTCAGTGTACGGCTCCAACTGCCCCGGAGGGATGTCCACGAGGTACATGGACGGGAGCTTTGGCATCGGGCGCTACACGTCCCCCTTGGTGCGAGGGGTCGACTGCCCATACTCGGCCACCTACGTCGACACACACTCTCTGTCTGAGACCCTGAGCCCCAGCAAGAGAAAGGCTTCGCTCTGCATCTTTGAGCAGAACCTGGGCTCCCCTCTGAGGCGCCACTACTCCAACTTGCAGTCGCTCTACTACGGGGGGCTGGTCAACTCTGTGCTGGTCGTTCGCTCCATTGCGACCGTGGGCAACCACGACTACGTGTGGGACTTCATCTTCTACCAGAACGGGGCCATCGAAGGCAAGGTCCAGGCCACGGGATACGCGAGCTCATCGTTTCTCCATGGGGATGGTCTGCGATACGGCAACAGGGTTTGGGAGCACACGCTGGGTACGATCCGCACCCATTCCATCAACTATAAAGTGGACTTGGATGTGGGAGGTAGGTCTGGGTCTTTGTCTTTCCTTTGTGCCCTCCCTGGGTCCTTTTAGACTCACCAAACTTGGCATTTTTTTTTGGTCCTTACATAGTTTTTGCTTTCCGTGTGTGGGGTAGGATGGTGCGCTGACACGGAGCTGCCTCCCTTCTGTTTTTAGCGCAGTGGGAAGCTGGTGTCCTACAGGGAAAGGTTCCCCTTCTGTCCCCTGCGGTTTCTCCGTGCAGGGCTGTGGCTGGGTAAGGCCATCGCTGCCCTGTGCCCGGCCCCTGCCCGCCATGGGGAGGGTCCTTCCCCTCCCGCCTGGGCCGACGGGCCCAGCCCCGACCCTGCCCTGTGGCCCTCAATGGCTCCAGGGCTCTGCAGAACTTGGGATTTTTCCTTCCACGCCCTCCCCCTCTCCCCAGCCCCAGACGATAGTCGGCGTCGCTCAAGCTGGTTTGTTGGGATGTGGTTTCCAGCTCACATTCCTACTTCCTACAGCTTTGTCGAGCTGTTCCTGCCCGCTCGCGTGCAAACGGGATGGGCGGCCGCCCCCGCCGTGGGGCTGCGGGCACCGCAGGCGGATGCTGGGCTGGCAACGAGCTCCGAGCCAGGGCTGGGCTGCGTTTTGCCGGGGATCCTTCATACAAGGGATCCTTTGCTCACAGCAATGGGAGCGTCGGCTGCAGTTTTCTCGGTCTTCCCCTACTGTTGATGCCACAAATCTGTCCTCGCGCTCCGGCTGCTGCAACCGCGTTTGCTGCATGCTCCAGCCACCTATTAAAAATATCCCAATTTCCTTTCAGTTGGGAAACACAAATTTAAAGGCCATTCCGGATGGTTTTAGGATGAGTTTTGAGCGCTTGGGTAAAAAATGGGGGATGGCAAAACTGCAAGAACGGGGAAAAGGCAGATGAAGTCGGTGTCGCTACTGCCACTGGAAGGGGAGGTGTGGGGTTGGGAGTTTTCTTCACATCAGAAAAGGGAGGAGAATGAGCACGGTGGCGGTTGCTGGCTGTGGATCCTCCTCCGTGGGGCTTGGGCTCTGACACTGACCCCCGTGGTGGTCCCGGGGCTCAGGCCCAAGGGTGGCCAGAGGTCCAGCTCTGCGGTGGCCTTGGCGCAAGCTGGAAACACGCGTGAGGGGAGGGGAGAGGAGCGGGGGGTGTTACACCGTGCGCTCCGGCCAGGACGGGCAGCGGGGGCCAGCACTGGCCCTTCTGCCAGAGCCCCGCTGGCCCATGAGGGCTCTCAGCCGGCTCTTTGCCATCTCATCCCCGGATTTCCTTGCCCTTGTGCCCCTCCTGTGGCTCTGAGCCTCCGGCTCACGACTCTTCTTTGTGGAAAGACCAGAACTGCTCTGCCGCTGCTCCAGTTGTGTGATGTGCAAATGTTCCCGCGCCCTTCCCAGTGCTCTCCAGCTCATGGGACACATGCCGATGGAGTGCAAACGCGCTGTCTGGGCCGTCGGGCGCTTGAGTTAATTAGACTGTGCCTGCACTGGGGAGCAAACCTGTTCTTCTGCACTGGGATGAGGCTCTTGTCCCTCTCGGAGGGCGAGAGTCCCCGTGGATGGTGGTGTCTGCCACAGCGTGGTGTTGCCTGGGTCAAACGTACAGTCGTTCAGCCACAGCCATGGGTGGATGTACACGAGGTACAGTCGTGCCGCCGTGGAGCTGCGGAGCAGTAGCCGCTCTCGCGGGCAGGAGCCGCTGCTCGGAGCCCGGAGTTGGGAAGGGAGGATGGGGAGAGCGAGCTCCGGCTGCAGCGATCTCCGTGGGGAACAGGGGGCTGCGGGCGACGCTCCTCAGCGACTTTGCTTTTGCTTTGCAGGGGTGAAGAACTCCCTGGTGGCCCATGACATGGCGTTTGAGATGACACGGGCTCCCTGGAGCCCCGAGCAGCAGATAGAGCGGCCACGACTCACCAAGAAAGTCCTGGACACGGAGGACCAGGCTGCCTTCCGGCTCCAGTCGAAGATGCCCCGATACGTCTACTTCGCGGCCAACAGCAAAAACAAGTGGGGCCACCAGCGTGGTTACAGGATCCAGATCACCAGTTTTGCGGGGGACCACATCCCCGAAGCCAGCTCCATGGAGAGGGCCATCAGCTGGGCAAGGTCAGGCTGCTCGGACTTGGAACAGCAGGTTCTCAGAGAGCGGGGGAGGGATGGCATGGGTGTTCCTTGATGGGGAGGCACCGGGCAGACGCTTTCCTGGGCTGGGGTTACTCCGCAGGAGCAGGCTTCTGCTCTGCAGGCTCTCGGAGGAGCTGGTTCTAGCTCTGCCCTGCCCCGGGGGCTGCTCCCATCTCTTTTCTTGTCCTCAGGTACCAGCTGGCCGTCACCCGGCGGAAGGAGGAGGAGCCCACCAGCACCAGCATCTACAACCAGAACGACCCCTGGACGCCCACCGTGGCCTTTGCCGACTTCATCAACAACGAGACCATCACTAACGAGGTGAGCTGAGGTCCCCAGGGCCGGAGCTGTAATACCCAGCGCCGGGCCAAGCGGGAGCCGCCGAGCGACCCCGGCATCGCCTGCAGGAGCAGGGGCTCTACTGGGAGAGCAGCCGCCCCCGGGGAACGAGGGTTTGAGCATCCCCTTTCCTGTGGATCCGCTCAGCGCGCGTAGATCAGGGTGCGGAGCAGGAGCTCGTCTCTCCCTACGGAGAAATGCTGGCAGAACATCAGGAACACCTCTGCGAGGCCAGGGCCTGGCCGCAAGGGTCAGGGCAAGGGCCCTTCTGCTGGGTGGATGCCCTGCGGCTACGGGCAGGGTTTTGGGGAAGGGAGGGGATCCTTCCCGGAGCTGGAAGATCAGCACATGGGAACGCGGCCAGGCTGATGCCCGTGGAGGTCCCCTCCATCTCTCCTGTAAATTCCCATGGCTCCTGCCCAGATTTCGGTCACTGCCACTGCAAGCTTCCGAAATAACTGTGGTCTCGTGGCTCTTCCCTGCCCTAGGACCTGGTCGCCTGGATAACCGCTGGTTTCCTTCACATCCCGCACTCTGAGGATATTCCCAACACTGTGACGGTGGGAAACTCGGTTGGCTTTCTCCTGAGACCCTACAACTACTATGACCTGGACCCCTCCATATACTCGCACGATGGCGTGTTTTTCACCAGCGAGCAGGACTTCACGGCCTGTGAAATCAACCCTCTTGCCTGCCTGCCCAAAACCGCCTCTTGTTTACCAAACTTCCCCCCATTCACCTACGACGGTTTCCAAAACATGAGCAGGTTTTGACGCTACAGGACGGCGTTAGGAGACACAGTCAGAGGCACCAGGTTGACTGTTCTGTCTCAGATTTTCAGTTTTGGTTTTTTTGGGTTTTTTTTAGTGAAGTCGTCTCAATTGATGACTTTAACTTTTTATCGTTGCTTTTAAAATAGTGCTCTTTAAAAGGGAAGCATGATCTTCCTGGCATGATGCCAGACGGGAGTCTGCGTTATCTCTGTTAACTGCTGAATTTGAGTTTGTCGCAGGAGGGAAGCCTGGAGAAAATCCAGTTCCTCTGCTGTAGAAGCAAGTGCTGCGTAGTGCCTATCTCAGGTTAAAAGAGAAAAAAAAAAAAAAAAAAAAGAAAATGATTCTGGTCCAGTGCTCTCTCGAATGTCTTGTTCTTACGCCTCACAGCAGTGTCTGCTCGGGGCACGGTGCTGGGTCTCCGCCGTCTTTCCTGCATCCACAAACCACCCAGCAGCGCGGCTCTGGGCACCCGTCGGGCGCAGGGACAGTCCAGCCGAAGGGCAGGAGGGACGGGTGGGGGAGTCCCAGGGGTCTGGGTGGGGGGAAGGACCGAGACGGGTGCTGGCACCGAGCTCTGGGTGCTCGGCGTGAGGCTGGGGCCAGCCAGGACCCGCTCGGGCTGCAGCTCTCGGGCGCTTACCGCTGGGCGCAGGCGAGGGGAACGGAGGGGACTATTGCGGGGAGGGGTCTCGCTGTCCCTGCGCCAGCATTGTCCCCACGGGCACTTCTGCGCCAACCAGCCCAACTCCAGCCCTGCGGGCAGCCTGTGGCCCAGCCCGGCCCGTGGCAGCCCGATGGTGGCCGGGTTCACGCTCGAGCCAGGGCGCGGGGGCCACGCAGCTGCTGTCGGTGCAGCACGGCCAGTGCCGCTGCCCCTTCCCCACGTGGGCTCTGGAGCCCTCGTCCCCCTCCTCGCAGCCCCGTGTCTGTGGCAGGACGTATCCCAGGATCAGGAGGCACTTTTGATGAGGTGACGAGCATCGCATCCCTCCCTCCCTCCCGGCTGCAGGACGGTTTCTTCCCGCACGTGGGTCGTTGGCAGCAGCGCGTGACGCTGCGCTGTCTCTGCGCAGGCTGCAGGGCCGTCGCTGGCGAAGGCAGAGCCCTGGCAGGACGGGGCCACGATGCCGCGCTCAGCAGCTCTGCGCAGAGGAGCATCGTCCTTGCGGTCTGCGCTGCCCCTGGCTGTTTGCGTCTGCAGGGTTGAGCGAAGGAGGTGCAGGGAGATGTGTTTATTTCCCCCCAGAGTGACCAGATCTGTCCTCTCCGAGGTCTGAAGCACAGCGTGTGGGACAAGAGGGGAAGGACGGATGCAGAAGCATTAAGTTTACTGAAAATTATGACCCGCTGGGGGAAGCAGAGCAAAGTTGCCTTTTATGGTTCCCAGCAAATCCCGGGCATGTCTGAGAACATCCCTCTGCGAGCTCCTCCAGGCTGTTCCCTGTTGAGAAAGCGAGGGGAAAAAAGAAACCCAACCAAACCCAGCCCCTTTTGTCGGTGGGTCGCTGGGAGGATTCTGCAGTTGGAAACCCGCCCTGCCGGACTTCAGAAGCTCTCAGTGCCTCGGCAGACATGAACATGAAAACTGTGCTCATCCTCCTCGTTCTGGCTTTAGCCACGATATTTGCTTTGGTCTGTGTGCTGCTGACCAGAGGAAGAGCCCCCAGCACCTGCCAGCACCAGCCCCCGGAGCAGGAGGATCCCGATGACGGCCAGAGCCTGGTCTTTGCGGATCTGACACCCGAAGAGCTGGCGCAAGTGGTGCGGTACCTGCAGGGAAGCCTTGGGGTGCAGCTGGTTGACGCCTCGCGTGCGAAGCCCTCGGACAACTGCATCGCCTCCGTGGACGTGCAGGTCCCCGCCAAGGCAGAGGTGCTGCGGTTCCTGGATGGCGGGGGGGCTCGCCCCCGCCGGGAGGCGCTGGCTGTGCTCTACTTTGGGAACCAGCCGGACCCCAATGTCACCGAGTACGTGGTGGGTCCGCTGCCGACGCCGGTGTATCACCGGGACGTCACAGTGCAGAAGTACGGGGGGAAGGTGCCGTACCACCGCAGACCCGTCACCGGCAAGGAGTACGTGGATATCAACGCCCTCATCCAGCGGGAGCTGAGAAAGGCACCCCGTTTCCTCGCTGCGTGCTGCGAGTCCGACGGGACCGACCTGGCCATCCTCACGACGGCCCCACGGGGCTTCAAGTCCGGCGACCGCGTGACATGGTTTGTCCTCTTCCGCGGCGTGGCCGGCACCGGCTACTACCTCTCGCCAGTGGGGCTGGAGGTGCTGGTGGAGCACGGGGACCTCCACGTCTCCCGCTGGCGGCTGCGCAAAGTCTTCTACAATGGCCAGTACTTTGCCAGCACGGGGGATCTGGAGCATGCGTTTGAGTCCAACTTGCTGGAGGTCGTCAGGATCGAGAAGCCCCAGGCTGAAGTGGTGCTGGGCTCCATGAGACCCCGGCACCCGCCTGGGTCCCTAGGGCCGCTGCAGTACGAGCCCCAGGGTCCCCGCTACAGCGTCAGGAACAACCGCGTCACCTTCCAGGGCTGGAGCATCGCCTTCGGCATGAACCCCAACACCGGCCCGCGCCTCTTTGACATCAGGTTCCGTGGGGAGAGGATTGCCTATGAGCTGAGTCTCCAGGAAGCCTTAGCCCTCTACGGCTCCAACTGCCCCGGGGGGATGTCCACCCGGTACTTTGATGGGAGCTTTGGCATCGGCAGGTTTGCCTACGAGCTTGTCCGGGGCCTCGACTGCCCCTACACAGCGACCTACGTGGACCGGCACTACCTGGTGGAGTCAGAGACCCCCAAAACCAACCAAAACTCACTCTGCATTTTTGAGCACGACGCTGCCCTCCCTCTGCGGCGCCACTTTTCCGACTCACACTCCTTCTACTACGGCGGGCTGCGGAAAAACACGCTGGTCATCCGTGCAGTCTCCACTCTCATCAACTACGACTACATCTGGGACTTCATGTTCCACGGCAGCGGGGCTGTGGAGGTGCGGGTACACGCCACCGGCTACATCAGCTCCTCCTTCCTCCATGGCCGAGGCACCGACTACGGCAACAGGGTCGGGCCCCACACGCTGGGGACGATGCACCTCCACCACATCCACTACAAGGTGGACCTGGATGTCGACGGTAGGTCTGGGTGCCTTCGTGTGCGGCCGCGGTTCGCTGTGGGCTGCAGCTCTGCCCGGGGCGCGGAGCTCGAGAGGGTTTTCGCTTCTGCTTCCCAGGGCAGCTGAACTCTCTTGAGACCCAGGACATGGAGTATGAGCTCGTGAAAGACCCCTGGAGCATGCAGCACACCATCGAGCGGCCATACCTCCGCAGGGAGAGGCTGGAGAGGGAGGGCGAGGCGGCGTTCCTGCTCAACACCCCCATGCCCCGCTACCTCTCCTTTACCAGCTCCAAGCCCAACAAGTGGGGGCACCCGCGCAGCTACCGGGTCCAGATCGTCAGCTTCGCCGGGGAGCATCTGCCCCCCAGCAGCCCCATGGAGAGATCCATCAGCTGGGGCAGGTGGGTGCTGGGGCGCATGTGGTTGTCCCATCCCTGTCCCCCCGCTGCCACCATGTCCCCAGCTGCTCCTGCCCCCCAGCAAGCCTGTGTCGGGCTGCAGGGAAGGGTTAAACAGCCAACATGCGTATTTTTTTGGCTCTGAAAATTCCTTGAAAAAAGTTGCTCAACGACATCTGTTCATAACAGTTCACAGGCAGGAATCTGACCCCAGATAAGATTAATTTAGAGCAATCACATGTGGTTTTTTTCCCTGTGAGGGCAACCAGGCTGTAGGATGAACTCCCAAGGGAAGCACTGGCATCCCTGGGTCTTGACATCTTCATGCAAGGACAGAATGTCTTTTGGAAAACGCTTGGGACGAGCACGTAGCTGGCTTAATGCCGGGGTGAAATTTAAGGGCTCACGCTCTGGGGGAGGCCGTGGGAGTTAGAGGTGGCCGCGGCTGCAGCGAGTGTGTCGGGCAACGAGCAGCAGCCTCCGCGCCTGGACACGCTCGTGTTTCCCTGCCGTGCCGGAGTGGCCACGGGCAGCGAGAGAACCTCCGTGAGCCCGACAGTGCCGGGGCTGCTGCCCGTCAGTCCCACGCTGGCCCCTGCCAGCCCCTTCCCTCCCCGACCCAGGACAGACCGTGTCCCCAGGCACACGCTGAGGGTGCCTCCAGCCCCCGTTTGCCGGTGCAGCCCCCGGCGGCGATGCCGCAGTCGCCCTGCCCTGCACCGGCATGGATGAGCCCCTCTGCTCCCTGTGCCGGCAGGTACCAGCTGGCCGTCACCCGGCGGAAGGAGGAGGAGCCCACCAGCACCAGCGTCTACAACCAGAACGACCCCTGGACGCCCACCGTCGTCTTTGCCGACTTCATTGATAACGAGACCATCACTAACGAGGTGAGCTGGGGTTGCCCGGGACGAGGGGAGTCGAGCACTGTGGACACCGCTCCGGCTCCTGCCCTGGCCAGAGGTTTCACCCATCCTGTGGCCAAAACGGGTGGCCACCAGGCTAGAGAGTCCCGCTCAGCCTGACGGGGTGTCCGGCTTCCCTCCTGCCCAGGACCTGGTCGCCTGGATCACCGTGGGGTTCCTGCACGTCCCCCACGCCGAAGATGTCCCCAACACGGTGACCGTGGGGAACGGCGTCGGCTTTTTCCTGAGACCCTACAACTACTTCGACGAGGACCCCTCGGTGAACTCGCCCGACAGCGTCTACTTCAGCGGCGAGCAGGACGCCGGAGCGTGCGGGGCCAACCCGCTGGCCTGCCTGCCCCCCGCCGCTGCCTGCGCCCCCCGCCTGCCCCCCTTCCGATACGGGGGCTTCCTCAACCTCAGCCTGGCCCTGCCGCCCGGCGGGCTCTGACGGGACGGGCCTGCCGCTGCCCCATCCCCGCCGGCGCGGGCGGGTGGCCGGTGCCCGGCGTGGGACGCGGGCTGGGTCTGCCACTGCACCGGGGCCTGCGTTCCCCGTCCCCGGGACGCAGCGTGCTCAGGGTCAGGTTTTCGGAGGAGCTCAGCTCTCGTTTCAGGACTGCGACCAAAGGCAGACTCCAAGCCTCTGAAAAACAGCCCCAAGGGGTGATTTTTTGGAGACCGCATCCAGGAGGACACCCAAAGGGCTGCGGGGTGCCCGCGGCCGCTCTCCTCCGCTGGGGCCGGCGGGGCTCCTGCCACCTCGCCGAGGTAGGTCGGGGCACACAGGGCGATGGCGCCGGCCGGGGCTGGGCACTGCACCAACCCACGGCTCCCTCGGAGCCATGGTCCACTCCGAGGGTTTGCTCAGGGTGGTGGGAGCGGGCGGCATGGCAGCCGCTGTGGCCCGGCCGCAGCCCAGGGGCCGTGGGGAGCCCGAATTGTCCACCCTGGTCCCGTGGCCACTGCAGGTCCTGGGCTGCCGGGGCCCAGGCGCTGCTGAGCTCTGGCTGCTGCCGCGGTGCCAAGCCCTGGGGACGGGGACGGTGGGTCGGGCTGCGCCAGGAGCCCACGGGAGGAGCACGGGACACACGCTCCCTGGGCTGCGCTGCCCATGTCCACCCTTCCCCAATAAACGGGCACTCGGCTGCTTTTCCTGACCAAACTGTTGTGTAGCTCATGGGTGCTCCTGCGGCTCCTGCCGGCTGCCGAGGCTGTGGGCGCTGGTGCCCTGTAACGGAGGGTCCTGGCTCAGCTCCGGCGCTCACGGGGTCCAAGGGCCACAGGGCTAGTACAGCACCCGGCACGGCTGCGGGCGCGTGCTCCGGCCATGCTCTTGGCCCCCGGGTGCTGGTGGGAGGCTCCTGACAGGGAATATGGGACAAACAAGGGAGTTAATGTGTAACTCCCCGTTAATTGGTCCTGGCCTTGGCTGCTGCCCGTCTGTGCGCACAGCCCTGGGCTGTGGGATCCCGCAGCCTCCAGAGCCCATCCCCGCTGCGTCAGGCTGGACGCACGGAGGGGTTGGCGAGGGCGGTTCAGCCCCAGCCCCACGGCCCGGCCCTGGCATGTGGCTGCAGTTGCCAAGTGCTGGCCAACGTGTCCCTGAGGGGACATCCTGGGGGTGGGCATCATCCCCTCTGAACCCTCGCCATGGAACTGGGTCTGCCCAGGGCCACCCTGCGATGGGCTCGAGAAGCCATAACGGCGGCGGTGTTCGGGAGCCGGCTGGTCTCTCTGCGGCGCAGGGAGGGGATGTCGGGCACGAGTGGGCAGCTCCGGGCCACGGCTCAGCGCGAGGCTGCGGCGCTCCCTGGGGTGACAGAGGGGACCATGCCACAGAGGCACCTCCAGGGCTCGGGGGAGCAGGCAGGATGCTCCCTGCGAGGGGAAGGTGGCCGCCAGCCGGCTCGGTGCTGGCCGCTGTGTGCCCGGGTGTTTGCGAGCGCTGCCTGGACTCTGCCCGTGTGCTGACGCAAGCAGGCGCGCTCCCGAGCTGCCAGCGACCCGGCTCGCCGACGGCCCCAGACCTTGCGGCAAGCTGGGAACTTTCTGGATGAACCATTGGCACCGCGTGCGGCATATCACGTTACGGCACACGCGTGTGCCGCGCCTCCCGCAGCTGCATCCGGTGCCTTGGGAACTGCGGGGACACCGTGTCCCCGAGCCAGCCGCTGTCACCGCAGGCACACCGCAGGCTCCTGGGCTGCCAGCCGCTGCCGGGCTCGCTGCGCTCAGACCCCAGTGCCAGAAACAGAGCACCCCCAGTCTGGCCCCATTCCTCCCCCAGGAAAGCCACCCCGGCCAGTTTGCAAGGCACGTCCCTGGCCGGCGGCACTGCCAGCGCGGCTGCCTGGTGCAGGGGATGAGCCAGAGCCTGGCATGGCGCTCCCAGAGCCGGTAGCCAAACTGACCAGGGTGCAAAACCTCATTCATGGTACCCAGGAGCAGCCCCTGTAGCCCCAGCTCCGTGCGGCGTCTGCGAGGCCGGGGATGCACCTGAAGCGCAGGACACGGAGCCAGCGCTGGGAGACCTCTGCCGTACGGACCCCGGCAGCTCCGGCACAGACCTGTCCTGTGGCACGTGCAACCTGGCCCCCGTGCAGGGGACGCTGGCCCGCGCCGCGCCGCTGGCACACGGCTCTGTGGGCAGCGTTCTGCTCGTTCCCGCGCCCGCCGGCAGGGAGGAGGTGGCAGCTCCTGTCCCCTTTCCCAGACTCTCCCCGCTGCGGCCCCAGTTTTCCTGCAGTGACTTTTTCCAAGGCGACCGGAGCACGCCACTCCCCCTCCCCCAACACCTTTTGCCCCCATTTTCTGCTGTGAAATCTCTCGGGGAGAATTTATTGCTGACTGTTTCAAAATATTTTTGAACGCGGAAGCCAAGTCTGTCGCATTCCTTCACGCCGGCCAAAGCCACTCTGGGTTGAGGACCCCGGGGATGAGATGCTGGGGAATTTGTTTTGCAAGAGTAATTCGATTTCCGTGCAAACTTCTGCTTTGTTGTTTTTTTGTTTTTTTTTTCCTGTAGATTGGGAGCTCAGTCGGGGGCTGGGACACCTGGGTGCATCTCCCCTGGGCGCAGCGAGGCCGGGATGGGAGGGACAGGGAGGGATGTGTCCGTGGCTGGGGCTGATCCTGCAGCATTTGCCCCTCGTCCTCTCCTTCCCACACATTTCCCGTTCACTGAGGGCAGCTGGGAAATGGCACGGACCAACGTGAAGCCCCTGGTGCTGCCTCCCCCCCTGCACTACCCTGGGGCTCCCCAGCACGGCGAGGATGCTCCAGCCACGCTCCGTCCCTGGGGACAGAGTGGGACCCGGCCAGCCTGGGACAAGGATGCTGAGCGCAGGGTCAGGCTTTGCCTGCGCCCACCTTTCCCTGTGCCTTCAGAGCTCGGGCGTTTGCAAATACCATCCCTCTTCCTCGGCCTGGCAGCTCCAAGAGCACGTGCCTCTATTCCAAGGAGGAAGGTTTGCCGTGTTTTTGCCTTTTAGGCCCCGCGGCGCCCGTGCAGGCGAGGAGGCAGAATGGTGGCCGCAGGACCCGCTGTTTGCGGGCAGGACTCGGCGCTGGACACAACCTCCGCCCGCTCCGCGCCTGGCAAACAGCACCGGGGCAGCGGTTCAAGGATCTTGACCCGAACTTTCTCGAGGAGGGAGATAAGTGATGCATTTTCACTGGCTGCTAATCATTAACGCCTCCGTTGCCCATTCCCCTGGCGGGGGCAGCTGCCTGCGTCGCTGCGGCGGGCGCTGGCTGGGCTCCCCACGCCGCCGCCATGGGGCTGCGCGGCCAGAGCTGGAGAAGGAGGTTCCTCCTGCCAGGCTGACCCTGTGTCCTCGGGCTCCTGGAAATATCTCTCCGTGTTACTCATTCACCGTTACCTCCCAGGGAGGGACGGGACGACAGAGCTGCGGTGCCGGCACCACACTGCGGCGTGGCTGGGGTGGGGGGAAAGGCCACGGGCAGGGACCCGGCTCCGGCGGGATGAGCGGCGTGTTGGGCTCCGTCCCCGCAGCCGGGGTCTGGCGGGGCAGTTTGGTGCAGGAGGGGGTTAAGGCAGGGGAGCCGTGCTGGGAGGAATGCCTTCCCTCCCAGGGGACCTCATTTGCAAAGGTCCTTTAACCCCACACCAGAGATCGGGAGAAGGTGGCTGGCAGCCAGCAGCTCCCCGAGCCTCGCTCCCTCGGGCTTTCAAAGTTTTCCCATCGCGCGGAGCCCTGGATAAATCAGCCTGGCGAACGCCGTGGCAGCAAGGTTTTCTTTCATCAGCCAGAGGTTTCAGCTGATGTGGTGGTGGAGGGGGTGGGCAGCCTGCCCCCCACCCCACCCCACCGCCCAGTCCGTGCTCCCGGGCATCCCTGCGATGCTCTGGTGGTGCTGGGGGTGACGGCAGAGGGATGGGGGGAGTGTCTCCGCTGGGGGCTGCGGCAGCTCTGCAGTGGGGTCCCATAGCAAGCGGGTGCTTCGGCCTCCCCCCTGCTAACAGCGATGGCCGGGGGGCAGCAGGAGCAGCTGAGCTGCTCTATGGGGCGGCAGGAGGAGCAGGGGCCGCGGGATCCCCCCGGTGCTGCAGGGAGGGACGGTGCGGGGAAGGGTTAAGGTGCCGGTGCCGGAGCGCTCCACGCTCCATGCGCCCCCGAAGCCTGTTTTTCCCTTTTATGTAAGGTGTTCCAAACATGTTTGTAACAACCCCCCCCCGGTGATGCACCTTTGGCAAAAGTGGTTTTGGGTCCAAAGATCGGTGCTGGGACAAGTGACCTGCCCGCGGCAAACAAGAGCCCGCAGAGTATAAAACCCTGGCGGCACAGTGGAGCGCGGGAGAGCCGGAGCCGCGCCGAGGGGCAGCAGCTGGAGGGGAGGATGGAGGCCAGCATGAACCTCCTGCACGACATGGGCATCCAGGCGACGCACTGGCTGCAGCAGCACTTCCAGGGCTCCCAGGACTGGTTCCTCTTCATCTCCTTCGCCGCCGACCTCAGGAACGCCTTCTTCGTCCTCTTCCCCATCTGGTTCCACTTCAGCGAGTCGGTGGGCATCAGGCTCGTCTGGGTGGCCGTGATCGGCGACTGGCTCAACCTCGTCTTTAAGTGGTGAGTGGCCCCGTGCCACGGCTCCCCGCGGGCCTGTTGGCACAGCTGGACTAACGCGGGCCAGATGTGCAGGCTCAGCCTTCACGCTGGTGTAAAACAAAGCCCAGAGTTCAGCCCCCGGCTTGGCAGCGGGAATGGCCGCTCCTTCCCAAGCCTGCAGCAGCGTCTCCCCCCTCCCCAGAAGCCGGGCAGAGACAGACCCTCCTGCAAACAGACCCTTCGCCGTCGGCCGGGGCTGCGGTTCTGCGCGGGAGCTGCTCAGAGTCTCTCACCGCGGTGGCGGGGGGAGCCTGGCACGGCTCTGATGCGCGGGACTAGGGTTTGGTGCTCCCCCGATGTTTTAGGGGAGCGTTTCCCGTGGGTAAACCAGGAGACCGATACCCCCTTCCTTTCCACGGCTGGTAACGCTGGCATCGCTGCCGCGAAGGGAGCCATGGCGGGGAGCGCGCGAGGGACCCGCCACCGCTCCAGGCGCAGGACGGCCCCGTCGGCAGCATTAATTGTACCGTGGGGCCGATCCACCCCGACACCCGGCAGGGTTGGGTGCCAGCCGGTAGCGGTGGGTGCCATCCCCGTGGGGCAGCGGTGTGCCAGCACGGAGCCATCCCCGCAGCTGCTTTTCAGCGTCCCCAGGCTCCGGGGCTGCGTGTGCCCACGGCAGGGGCTGCGCCCCACGTCCCGGCGGCAGGATCCCGAAGCACGGCCGGGGATGTGTGTGCCCCACCGCTCACATCCCCCGGGATGCCCTCACTGCCTGCACGTGTGACAGGGACGGGTGGCCTCTGCTTCTGATGCCACCATGAGACAGTTACTCCAGGCCTGGAAAATGCTTCGAGGGAGCGTACGCTGCTCCTCTTTCTCAGAGCATTGTCTGGGGACATGGACAGGCAGTGCCGGCTGTTGGGACCGAGTGACCAGTGGGATGTTGTGTCTGTCGGGATGCCCTGGACCACACATGACTCCTTCGCCTCTTCCAGCTCCAGGCTAGAGCTGAAACCGCAGCCATGTCTGCCTGCTCTGGTGCCCAGGACCCTGACAGCCTCCGTTCTTCTTTCTTTTCAGGATCCTCTTTGGGGAGAGACCGTACTGGTGGGTCCATGAGACGGACTATTACAGCAACACCTCTGCTCCGGAGATCCAGCAGTTCCCGCTCACCTGCGAGACCGGCCCCGGTAGGGTCCCCCAGCCCCAGTAGGGTCCCCCAGCCCCAGTAGAGTCCCCCGTCCCTGGTAGGGTCCCCCATCCCCGGTAGGGTCCCCCATCCCCAGTAGGGTCCCCCAGCCCCAGTAGAGTCCCCCGTCCCCAGCTGCACACGCAGCTCTCACTCCGGCTCTCGGTTCCTGCAGGGCAGGGGGTGCTGGCATGACCATGGCCGTGGCCAGCAGCCCGCCGGCAGCACAGGCCCCTGCTAGCTCTCGAGAGGGGGCTGTTACGGCCGAGCCGTCGCTGGCCCCCGCCGTGCTGCAGGGACGACAGCCGTGCCTGCGGCAAGCGGAGGCAGGGCAGCCCCTGCGCAGACCTTGACCCTCGGCGCAGACGTGGCAGCTCAGCACAAACCCCTGCGGGTGCTCAGCCCAGCCTTGGCCCCGGGCCAGGGCCGTGCTCAGCCCCCAGCCCCAAATGCAGGCAGCCATTCCATGGGCAAGGGGCTTGCTCGGTTCCGGAGCAGCTCTGTCTGTACTTTGCCCACGGCTTTCCATGGGAGCCAGGGAAGGGCTGCTGGCATCCCCGGCACACTCAGCGTGAGCTGTCGGGGATGGCCAGTGCCCTCTCCCAATCTTGGTGCCGGGGTACAGGTGCTGGGTGCCGTTTCCCATACCAAATCCAGAACATAGCACTATACCAGCTGCCTGTAAGAACATTAATTCCATCCCAGCCGAAACCATGACACCTGCTCCGAAGCAGGGGGGGGTCTGACCTGGGGCTCTCTTCTCCCCCAGGGAGCCCCTCTGGCCATGCCATGGGTGCAGCAGGCGTGTACTACACCATGGTGACGGCCCTCCTCTCTGCTGCCATGGGGAAGAAGCGGTTGAGGACACTTAAATACTGGTAAGCTGTGTGCCAAACCCTCCCGTGCTGGGCAGAGGCTGCCCCAGCGGCGACGGGCGCAGCTGAGCCCGGTGAGGCACAAGGCTGTGATCAGATGGCGGGGCCATGGCGTGTGCAAGAGGACGGGCTCGGTGGGCGGCCAGGCACTGCTCGGGGTACGCGACGGCGGTGCCCCGGACAGCAGGAGCCGGCCCTGGCACTGACGTGGCCACCTGCCCCTCGCAGGGTGCTGTGGACGGTGCTTTGGACGGGGTTCTGGGCAGTTCAGGTCTGCGTCTGCCTGTCCCGAGTCTTCATTGCCGCCCACTTCCCCCATCAGGTCATCGCGGGGGTCATCTCAGGTGAGTGCCTCGGACCCCCGCCCCCTTCCCCGCGGCACCGCCGTGCTGGACGGCAGCACCCATGGTGCCAGCCAGGACGGGTGCACAGCCTGACGGACGTGTGCAGGGTCATGACGCAAAGCTGCGTCCGTGGCTCTGCAGTTACTGCCTCATCGACACGGGCAGGATGCCCACCAGGACGTGCCTTTGTCCCCATCCCATTTGAGGCACGAGTCCCAGTCGGGTGGGCAGGGCACTGCCAGCCGCTGCTGGGCTCTGAGGGACAGCAAAGGTGTCCGAATGCACAGGCAGGGCAGGCTTGGGGCGTGAGAGGGTCGTCACTGGGCAAGGGAGCAGAATCGTGAGCAGCGGGGCACAGCGGTGGCCGTCGGGGCGGGCAGCACCATGCGGGAGCAGCTGGGTAGCCCCCGGCTCATGTTCCCCACCGGAGCACCCAGGGCTGTGGGCTCCGCTCGGCTCCTCTGCCCCGAGGCAGGCGATCGCTCGCTGATCAGCGCCGCCTCCTCTCCCGCTTTGTTATCCGCAGGGATGGCTGTGGCCAAAACCTTCCAGCACGTCCACAGCATCTACCACGCCAGCCTCCGCCAGTACCTGGGCATCACCTTCTTCCTCTTCAGCTTCGCCATGGGCTTCTACCTGCTGCTGCGGGTACTCGGCGTGGACCTGCTGTGGACACTGGAGAGGGCGCGGAACTGGTGCGCCCACCCTGAGTGGGTCCACATCGACACCACCCCCTTCGCCAGCCTCCTCCGTAACCTGGGCATCCTCTTCGGGCTGGGGCTGGCCCTCAACTCCCACATGTACCTGGAGAGCTGCCGGGGCAAGCAGGGCCGGCAGCTGCCCTTCCGCCTGGGCTGCGTTGCTGCCTCCCTCCTCATCCTGCACCTTTTCGACGCCTTCAAGCCGCCCTCCCACATGCAGCTGCTCTTCTACATCCTCTCCTTCTGCAAGAGCGCGGCCGTGCCGCTGGCCACCGTCGGCCTCATCCCCTACTGCGTCTCCCAGCTCCTGGCCACGCAGAACAAGAAGGCTGCCTAGCCTGGTAACGCTGTGCCCGGGCTCGGGGGCAGCCGTCGGACCATGGGTGCCCCCACCCACTGTTTGCTCCCCGCTAAACCCGCACAGACTGACTCCACTCGGGAGCGGACCGCGAGGGCCGGGCTGGCGGCGGTGCTGGGTGGCTCCCGCGGCACGGACCCACGATGCCAGTCGTGCCCGTAGGCTCGGGCGGTCTGTGGCCAGCTGATGGGCAGCACAGGGCTCTCCTGCTGCCCTTCCCGTGCCCACGGGTGGAGGGTCACCAGCCCGGGATGCGGCGGCAGCGGGGGGAAAGACCCTGTGCTCCCCTGCAGCTCATGGGGACGTGCCACCTCCACGCTGCAGGGCCGGGCACGGCAGCACCGGGAGCAGGGGGCTCACCCGCGGGTGCTCGGGGTCTGCCGGCGAGGCGGCTGTTACAGGAACGGGCGGACACTGTGACTTGGAGACAAGGCACCGGCTTTTGCGGGAGCCCCCCCGGCCCCGGGGTGTTCAGTATTCACTGCGGTGTGCAGTACCGCGGGGTACGCCAATGCATATGTGTGTATACGTGTGTGACGCGCATCTATATACACATATACATATGGGCGTCTCTGCAAACGAGGTATTTAATTAAAGCCGAGGCTGTGTTTAGCCAGCGAGTTCGACGTCTCACTGGCTGGTGGGGCAGGATGGGGGATCGGCTCCCAAGCGCGGGGGCTGCTGGTGGTGTCAGGGGTGGGGGGGGGCCGCTGTCCCAGGGCGCTGCCCCACCATCACCTGCAAGGCACGGCCAATCCATAGGGAAAGGCAGTGCCAGGATCCCCGGTCCTCACCCTTGGGCGCAGTCAACACAGCGGCGGGCAACAAGCCGCTTTTTGCACCGTTTATCATGGGTTTATGGGTGCACCTTGTGCCAGGATCAGGGACACACTCGTGTCCCCTCGCTGCTTATGGAAGCAAGCGCGGCTTTGGGACTGGCCGGCTGGGGCTGTGCTGAGCCCCCAGGTTGCGGGGGCTGCGCTGACTGCATCAATGTGGGGTCCAGCTGCGTGGCTGCCACCGGCTCAGCTCCCTGGCTGCCGCGTCCTGGCTCCTGCCTCCGCTCGGTAGCAGGAAGCTGGCCGCGGGCTCGCCCTGCCGCTGTCGAAGCCGTTCAGGCTGTGCAGATGCCAATTAACTCAGTTAGTCAACATCCTCTGTCAGTCTGAGACGGTTTAAAATAGATTCGAAGACACAGGTACTTTCTTCCTGCCAGACCCTTCGTCTGCATGTGCAGCATCTCCCCAAACACCAGCTCCTGTAGCATTTACCCCACACCCAGCTGTAGGAGTCAGCCGCGCTCTCCGCCGTGGCCACCTGAGAGATGCCACCTCCCCTGCCCACATCTTCCACTGCCTTTGGGAGACGGCGTCCAGCAGCGCCGTGCTCACGTCCCTTGTCTTGCTGCGGCTTGGATGGGCCTTTGCCAAGCGTAGAGGCTTTGCAGCCGTTCCCAGCTCTCTGACGGGAGCCCTCCCGCCACCGCTACGCCGAGAGCAAGAGAGCACCTTCCCCCTGACCGAACTGCTCCCCAGCAGAACCCTGCGCTAAAACCCAGCCCCGCTAAAATGCCTTCCATGACAAAGTTTGCTGTAAATCTCACTCGGTACGGAGCTCAGCTCTGGCCCTAATTCCCTGTAGAAAACTCACCTGGGTCAGCACACACCCCCCCAAGTTTCACAGAATCCCAGCCTGGCCGGGGCTGGAAGGGCCCTCTGGAGATCATCCCCTCCAACCCCCGGCCAGAGCAGGGTCACCCAGAGCAGGTGGCACAGGAACGCGGCCAGGCGGGGTTGGAATGTCTCCAGAGACGGAGACTCCCCCACCTCTCTGGGCAGCCTGTGCCAGGGCTCTGCCACCCTCACAGCAAAGAAGTTCCTCCTCCTGTTGAGATGGAACTTCCCAGGGGCAAGTTTGTGCCCGTTACCCCTTGTCCTGTCCCCGGGCACCACTGAGAAGAGCCTGGCCCCATCCTCCTGACACCCCCCCTTGGAGTATTTATCAGCGTTGATAAGATCCCCCCTCAGTCGCCTTTTTTCCAGGCTGAAGAGACCCAAATCCCTCAGCCTTTCTCCATCAGAGAGGTGTTCCAGTCCCCTCAGCATCTCGGTAGCCCTAAGATAGTTTCCTCCAGCTGGGGAGCGGGCAGGCTTGGCCCAGCGCTTGTCCCAACCAGGATGGATGGGGACAGGGCAGCCAGACTCCATGGAGGTGGCCGCAGGAGGCCCCTCACTGGGAGCGCACCATGCGTGGTGGGAACCAGGGCTGCTGTTCCCCGGCAGCTGGGACCCTGTGCCTGCTCCTGCTGCTGCCACTCACCAACAGCCCAACGGGCTCGGGGCCGAATGGCGCCGCATCAGCCATCTGCGGAAACCCTGTGTGCGGGGGCTGCTGCCAGCCCGTGTTCATGACAGGTAAATCTCCTTGGGAGAGAGCTTTCTTTTCAGAGAATCACAGAATGGTTCGGGTTGGAAGGGACCTTAAAGATCATCTAGTCCCAACCCCCTGCCCTGGGCAGGGACACCTCCCACCAGCCCAGGCTGCTCCAAGCCTCATCCAGCCTGGCCTTGGACACCTCCAGGGATGGGGCAGCCACAACTTCCCTGGGCAACCTGTTCCAGCGCCTCCCCACCCTCACAGTAAAGAATTTCTTCCTGATATCCGATCTAAATCCACCCTCCTTCAGTTTGAGGCCGTTACCCCGTGTCCTGTCACTACACTCCCTGATAAAGAGTCCCTCCCCATCCTTCCTGTAGGCCCTTCTTCTGTTTCTGTTCATTACCAACAGCTAGACCAAATTTGTCCTACCATTTCTAGCAAGAAGGTGGGGAAAAAAAAAAAAAGTTCCCAAACTACCTGTCATGCTTTTTCCCCACTGTGGCTCCACAGCGCCCTTTAGTTTCTGCAGCTGAGACTGCAATGGCAAATTACAGCGGCAAAAGCGTGATTCATTTTCTCTGCGCTGGTTGGCAAATATCATACTCAAACCTTCTGATTTTTCAAATGCATCCAGCTCATTATAAATAAACGCGCTCACAAAGCAATTATTCCTCATCAAAGACCCACAATGTAAATTGCAAACGGGAGGGCCCTTCTCTTGGTTTTAGAAAGCCTACAAAACGGTTAAATAACGTCTACATTTAATCACGTAAGAGTGTGGACCATTCGTCCAGAGAAATGAAAGAACCCTTACAGCAGAGCGTGGATGGCAGATCCTCTCCCCCAGTTTTCCATGAGCACTAAACCAGCTCCCACGGAGCCTGTGCACACCCGCGGCTGGGTTTATGTCTTTATTCTCCAGAAGAGAAGCTGGTGGAGCTCATACGAAGCAGGGAAGACAGCCCTACTTCGAGAATCGTTTCTTACGCTTCAGGGCTTCGATGGCTGATGAACTCCTGGAGCAGAGCCTGCACGTCTCCTCGCCGGCTCATCTTGGCTGCCTTGCCCTGAAAGCGGCCTCGCTTGCCAGCTCCTTTGCCTCCCAGCAGCTCTGCCACCCTGCAAGACCAGCACGGGCTGGAGGCCACTCGCTTGCGGGGAAGAGTGGCCTGGCCTAACCTGCTCCAGAGAGCAAACGAGGATCCATGCCCTAATGACACCCCTCAGCTGCTTAGTCTGCAATCCTAGAATTCTTACTAATTTTAAAGAAACCGTAGAACATCTTACCTGGGACCTAAATTCTCAACTGCTTCAACAGGTCCCGCTAGAAGAAAGAGTCCTGCTTCTTTCTCATCTCCCACAGTCAGGAACAGCAGGGTGTCCTGCGGACAGAGACAGATCATGCTCCAGAATAACCAGTGCCCTCCTCCTCCGGGAAGAGGACAGAGACACTGGCCACACGCAAACAATTCAGGAGTCTGTGTGCGCTGCTGAGACAGAGACTCAATGTGAAGAAAGCAAAAGGGAGAGGGATTTGGAACCTGTTATGCTTCATCGCATGTTGTGGGGGACAGAACGGGTACTGGGGTATCCTAAGGTAAAAGGATACGGTTGGCAGTTGGACCGGGTGACTGCCGTAGGTCCCTTCCAACCAAAATAGTCTGGTCTAGTCTAAAACAGCCGATGAGGTTCTGTAAGGCTCTTTAGGGGACAGGCTCTGAATTTTCACTGTTGTACTTCTTGACTGTGGAGGATTCCCCCGCAGGCTGAGGCTGCTGGGGACAATGACCTCATGTAGCTTACCACAGAATCCCAGCCTGGCCGGGGCTGGAAGAGCCCTCTGGAGATCATCCCCTCCAACCCCCGGCCAGAGCAGGGTCACCCAGAGCAGGTGGCACAGGAACGCGGCCAGGCGGGGTTGGAATGTCTCCAGAGACGGAGACTCCCCCACCTCTCTGGGCAGCCTGTGCCAGGGCTCTGCCACCCTCACAGCAAAGAAGTTCCTCCTCCTGTTGAGATGGAACTTCCCAGGGGCAAGTTTGTGCCCGTTACCCCTTGTCCTGTCCCCGGGCACCACTGAGAAGAGCCTGGCCCCATCCTCCTGACACCCCCCCCTTGGAGTATTTATAAGCGTTGATAAGATCCCCCCTCAGTCGCCTTTTTTCCAGGCTGAAGAGACCCAAATCCCTCAGCCTTTCTCCATCAGAGAGGTGTTCCAGTCCCCTCAGCATCTCAGTGTCCCTTTGCTGTCCCCTCTCCAGCGGTTCCCTGTCCTTCTGGAACCGAGGAGCCCAGAGCTGGACACGGTACTTTCGAAAGGACACGGACCTGCAGCTCGTGACTCTGGTACAAAGAAGAGCCTGGCCCAGCCTGTGCTGCAGCTTGAGTGAAAAGGCCAGTGGTGAAAGGTAAGTCTACATCAGCGACTCACCTCTGTCCCAATCTCATTAGCGATGATGTTCATAAATTCAGAGTCACCCTCTTTCCTGTATGGATGGGTGAAAAAAAAAAAACGCTTCAGAAAAAAGCAAAAGTCCCCTCTAGAGTCCAAAATATCAATCGGAAACCAAAGGCCTGAGGTTTTTCGTCTATATCTAAATCCTCGTTGTGCATTCCTGTGGACATATTAGGAATTATTTAAGTGTTTATCTTTAAAAAATAGAGCTCCTCAGTTTTATTTGAAAATATCAAGGGCAGGGAGAAAAATCAGGTAGACACAGTTATTTCTCAGCTATCAAAGCAGAAGAATTCAGCGACTGAACTACGAACGCATCCCTTTAACTCCACAACCCTCCAGCAGGCTGGGGCAGTTTAATATTCTATTCACCGTGTTTATATTCCTCCTCGAGAAACAAGCCTGACTAGGTGTCGGAGTGATGCAACTGCCACAAAAGGTGTAAGATTCCATTTTACCCTTTTCCCCGAACTCCCCCATACCTGTGTAGCACAAAGAGCTGACTTCGGACAGGTTTGCTCTTGAAGTCCCGGGCTATCAAAACAGCAATGTCTCTAAGCAGGTTCAAGTTATTCTGAAAGGAAAGCAAATAAACCGTACTGCAGACGGAGAAGTCAGCGTGAACACTGAGTTGCGCTCCCAGAACGGGAGCAGTTTCCATAAAAACTGATGTCTACGATTCAATTCCCAGTTATCAGGACTAAAGCGCAGGTCTAGAGGAAGCAGCCGCAATCCGCTTTTCTCAGCCCCCCTCGTACCTTCTGGAGCAGTTTCACAGAACTCTGCAGCCTCTTCACCGCCTCTACGTGCTCACCTGGGCCGTTTCTGAAAGAACAAGCAGCATCTGGATCGCCACTTTGAAGGTAACATCAGAAAAGCACCGCGTAGGTGTACCCTGAGGCTTACGTGGTGTTTGTTAGAAGGAATAGTAAGTAAAGATGAAACAACGAAAGCGGAAAGGTTATTACTTGAGCAGCGAGGTGAGAGCCTTCTCAGTGCTGTGACTTTGCTCGATTGACTTCAGCACTCTGTTTCCTGCCAGGAAAACCAAGTTGGTTTTGTTCTTTTTCCCTTTTTCTGTGCCAAGGAGTTTAATAACCTTAAAAAAGAAAATCACCCTGGTCAGAAAAGAACAGTACTTTGCTTATGCTCCCACAGGTGGGTCGGTTCCTACTAGGCCATGCCTTCTTGTGAATGTTGGCTCTCTGCCAGCGAAAATAAACTGCTTAAAATCAGCCACAAGGTCACCATACAAAAAAGAAAAGATGGTGATACCGTGGAATTAATACAATTTGCTAGTCACGGGCTGCTCTGCAGCGCATCTGGATGTCTCTGCTGGGATACGGACGCCACCAAATGACTGAAAAGACGGAAACACCTAAAGGCAGCTCAAGAATTTTATCTCCGCTCAAAAACATCAGAGCTTTAAGCAGAAGGAACAAACGGCTGCCACCCAGCAATGCACCGCCAAACCGGCCCCATACCACGCGCCCTCCGCAGAGGCAGCTCAGAAAATGTCACTGCTGCAGACAAGGGCTGAGTTCTGTGACAACGCGGGAAAGAGCCTGCCTGGACACAGACGTCAGCCCGTGTACGGCCCTGGGGGGGCTCGCCCAGCGTGGGGTTCCGCCACCCCCTTTACCATCGGGACAATTTCCAGCAGACCCTGGATCTGCTGTGCCAGGTCTGAACGTATGGCGCGAGGCTCCCGCTGCAGCGCCCCACCTGCAAGTCGCTCAGGTTGGAGACGTGAGTCCCACAGCACATGTTGGAGTCTACGCCTTCGATGTCAACAACTCGCACTGGCCCCGCGTGGTCGTCCGGCAAGCCACGGCTTCTCACCTAGTCAAAGGAGGACAATGGCAAACAGGGTGACATCCACGCCGCCGTTATTTTGGTCCCACCGATATCATCATTTCTCTCCCCACCGCTCACTGTTTCAATTTCAGGGTCATCTGCAGCCAGTTCCCGCACTGTCACTGGTACCCTCTCCCGGATTTTCTCATTCACGCTCCTCTCCAGGGCCTCTACTTGCTCTGCTGTCATGGAGGGGGTGTCCAGCTCAATGAGACTTCGCTGGCGGCCCAGCTCCCTGCACCGACGGAGAACATCTGCTGCTGTAGCTAAGACCGGCTGGAAGGTCCCTCTGTGCGGCACTAAGTGCCATCCCACTGCTGGGAACGTGGCGACTGAAACAAAACACACTTTCCTCCTCTCCCTGGTATTTACGGAGCACCAGATCCATACCAGACACTTGGAGGAGGAGAAGACAGAGCAAATACTTTGCACAGCTTCTCTCCAGTTCAGTCACTCTCCCAGCCCCTCTGAGCGAGAGTGAAATGTCCAAGGGCAAACTGCTTTTCATTTATTCAGCTCCTCGTGGCCCAGCACACTGGCACATGCCAAACAAGGTAAGGCTGGGGTCAAAAGGAGCCTTTTCCCTGCTCACCATGAAGTTGTCTTGAATCCAAACATCTGTTCTGCGATGGCAGTGATGAGGTGCTGTCCTGGAAGAGACATGCAAGCAACGGCTTTGAGCGCCACTGGATATAGAAAGAGATTTTCGCTCAGACTGTGTTTTTTGTGCTTTCAGGACATCTGCAAATGCCCAGCATGTGCTGGGTGCTGCGGGACTCATACTGGGTGCTGCGGGGCTCGTGCTGCTGCTTCGGAGCAGACAGAGGAGTTGGCCATGGCCCCGGGACCCTGAGGGCACCACGGCACATGCCAGACTTCGAAGCAAGTTCAAGTTTTCCTCCCTGGGCTGTTCGCGGGGCAGGGGGGTGTTTGTTCACGAACCGAGGAGACCCGCAGGGGAGGCGCCTGCCGGGGCCGGCGCCCCAGGACTGGACCTGGACTGGCCCGTGGAGCTGGCCCCTCCCCGGGGGCACCGGCCAATCCCTCCCCCCGCACCGGCCAACCCCTTCTCCAGGCACTGGCCAACACCTCCCCCGGTACAGGCCAACCCCCTCCCCGGGGGCACCGGCCCCGGAGTCCGGTCACGCACCCGAGTGCTGCTGCATGTGGTCGAAGCGGCGGTCCCAGTCCAGCGACAGCACCACGGCGGCGCCCGGTTCCAGCGGGGCGGGCACGAAGTGCAGGGCCTCGGGGCCCCGCCGCGTCACGCGCAGCACCGGCACCTCGCCGATGAGGCCGCGGTCGTCCGGCTGCGGGCACGGGGCGGGGGGTGTCGGGGGGTGTCAGCGCCGCCGACACTACCCGCCCCGGCCCCCTCACCCCACCCGCCCGGCCCGTACCTGCCCGCCGCCCTCGGGGAAGAGGATGGTGTCCTCCAGCACCACCTGGAACCCGCGCACCGGTGCCCCGCCGCCCTCGGGCCGCAGCTCCGCCGCCTGGCACGACACCACCCTGGTGGCGAACTGTAACGGAGGCGGCGGCGTGAGGGCCGGCCTGCCCGCGCCGCCGCCACCGCCTCCGTCCCGTCCCGCCCCGCCGCGCCCGGCCCGCCGCTACCTGCCGGGCCCAGCTGTCCCGCTGGCACCGGAACGCCATGGCCGCGCCGGCGGCGGGAAGCACGGGGCTGGCGGCGACGGCGGCCGCGGAGGGACACGGGGCTGGCGGCGACGGCGGCCGCGGAGGGACACGGGGCTGGCGGCGACGGCGGCCGCGGAGGGACACGGGGCTGGCGGCGACGGCCGCGCCGTAGGTGGGCGGGGCCCGCAGGGTGACGCGCGGTGCGCGCACTGCCGGTGGCCGTGCCGATGGCGGGGCCGGGCCGGCTCCCCGACAGACAGGAGACAGCGGTGGCAGCTCACGTTTATTGCCCCATGCCCCGCGCGGGTAACGGGCACGGGGAGGCCGGATGGCTCCCGCCGCTCTCGGCGGAGAACCGGCGGGGGGGGCGGGGGGGGGTGCTCCGCTGCCTCCGGGAGCCCCGCCTCGGCGGTGCGCGCTGCCGGCGCACCGGGCGGCCTCCCGCGGCGTCCCCGGCTTCATAGGTCGTCCTGCGGGAGAGAGGAGCGAGGTGCCAGGGAAAGGGCGGCCCCGGGGAGCGCGGCCCCGGCTGGCCCCGGGCCGGGCTGCCCCAGGAGAGCATCTGGAGCCAGAGGCTGGGCTCGGCGGGGGCAGCAGCCGGTGTCCATACTTACATCCAAGTCGTCCATGGCCGGGGGAGGGCCTTTGTCTGTCACCTTCTCCAGGAGCTGGACGGGAAACAAATGGCTGTGGGAACGCCCAGCTCCCCCCATGCCGAGCACCCACCCCACACACGCCCCAGGACCCCGAGGGCTGCAGCTCACCGGCCCCCGGCTCACCGGCCCCCGGCTCACCTCTGCGTACTGCTCCACCATGGCCCTCTCCACCTCCTCATCGCCTTCCCAGTCTCGCCAGTTGTCAAAGTCGACGGAGAGCCAGGCCGGCTGTGGGCGGAGAGGGCATCCCCTGAGGGAGGGGGCGGCACGGAGGGGACTGGGCAGCCCCCTCCTCACATCCCAGGGATTGCTCCATGGGCAGGCGCAGGGACTGGGCAGGCTGGGGAAGGGGAGTGCGTCCCCCCACCTGCGGGTGCTGGTCCCGACCCAGCCTGTGTCAAGGGAAAGGGGTGCCCCGTCCTTCGGGGACGGCAGAGGTCTGTGGATGGGGGGTGACCGTGAGGTCAGGCTCTTTGGGAGCGCTGTATTGGGGTGCCCACTTGGGGCCCTCGGTGCCTGTCCCGGGACAGGTTGTTCCCCGGGAGCTGCGAGATGCGGTGCAGAGACAGCACACGTGCTGAGGCTGGTCCTGGCTGCCCCACGCCACACACTCACCTTGATGTTCTCCTTGGTGATGCGCGGCCAGGCCACTTTCTCCTTCCACTTCCTCATAAAGCACGTGATGGAGCGGTCGGAGCGCTTCTCCCGTGAGTCCTGTCAAGAGATTGGGGGTGCCTCAGCTCCGTGGCTGCCGGACCCACCTCTGTAACCCACTGCAGACACGCACGGGATTAAAGCTGAGGCACGCGCAGGCTGCGGGACACACAGATCCACGGAGACGAGCTGTTCCTGGCCCTAGGCAGCACTGAGAGTGCCAGGCCCAGGCCCAGGGCTAGTGCTCACCCCATTCGGGCTCTTGGGAAAGGGGCAGGATTCAACGCGAAGCGGCGCTGCTCAACTGGCACAGGCTGGGTTTAACTCAGAGCCTGACGCGGGCTGTCGGAGAACGTTTGCTGGGGGGAAGCCTCACCTTGGAGTTGACCCGTGCATACAGGTTGATCTCGTTGTAGAACTCCACGCCGTCTGCATTTTTGCAACTGCCAAAACACCGTAACAGCCTGGCTTAGGGAGGGCTGAGGCCCCGCGTGCCTGGCTCTGACAGAGTCCTCCCTGTCCTCCGAGCCACCCCCCACCAGGGCCCTGTCCCGGTGTTCACCTGAACACCAGCCGCTGGTCCTCAATGACGACCTTAACATCCCTGCTGTCCTCGACGCAGAACTCCAGGTAGACGTACCGCGGCCGGTCGTACCACAACGTCTTTGCCGGTTGCCTGGGGAAGCAGCGGAGCAGCGGGTGGGTGCCCTGCAGGGCCGGCACCGGGGCGAGGAAGGAGCCCCCCGCCTGTACCCGGCCTGGCCGCCGGGGCTGGGCCGCCCTGCCCTCGCCCTCCCCTGCCGTTCCCGGCGCCACTGGCCCGCTGCCCGGGGCGGGGGGCTCCTGGCCGGCGGTGGCTCAGGCTCCGGACCCTGGGCGGGTGCCCGAGCCCCGACCGGGCGCTGCCCAGGGCCCGGCGCCGCGCGGGGGTGCCCGTCCCGTCCCGTCCCGTCCCGTCCTCACCTCGCCATGGCGGTGCCGGCCCCGCCCCGCGCTATTTCGGGCCGGGGGCGCGGCTGCCGGCGGGGCCGGGTGCGGGGGTCGGCGGGCCCGGGTCGGGCTGGGCGCGGCCACCCCCGCGGCCCGGTCGCCGTCCCAGCTCCGTCCCTCCGGGCTCTCAGTGATCGCGTGCCGCCCCGGGCCACGCGTCCCGCGCCCCCCGGCACCCCGCGCCCCCCGGCCCCGCCGCAGCCGTCCCGCCGGGCCGCCAGGGGGCGCGCCGGCCCCGCCCCGGCCCCGCCCCGCCCCCTTCAGGCCCCGCCCCGCGCCGCGGCGGCAAGATGGCGGCGGTATGGCGGCGCCGGTAGCGACGACCATGGAGGCGGAGGGCGGCCCGCTAGGCCCGGGGGAACGCTGGGCGCCGGTGGGCGCCGTGTCGGCGGCGACGGCGGAGGAGGAGGAGGAAGACGAGGAGGAGGCGGCGGCGGCGGCGGGGGACGGGTCGGTGCCGCGGCTGCGTGCGGAGCGGCGGCGCCTGCAGGGGGCGCTGTTGGCGCTGGCCTCGCACTTCGCGCAGGTGCAGTTCCGGCTGCGGCAGGTGGCGCGCGCCGCGCCGGCCGAGCAGCGCCGCCTCCTGCGCGAGCTGGAGGAGTTCGCCTTCCGCGCGTGCCCCGCGCCGCGCGCCCCGGTGAGTGCGCGCGCACCACACCCACCCCACAGCCCCAAACCTCCCCCGGTGCCGGACACGGACCGGGTGTCCCGGGCGGCTGCGGCGGGCGGGGGAGTGGGGAGGGGCTGGAGTGGCCCCGCCAGCGTCAGCGAGGCGCTGGGGCTGGCCCGGGGTCCCGGGTGGTGCTCACGGGCTGAAGGAGACGCCCCTCACGGCAGGGCAGAGGGGTGCAGGGGACCCTCGGAGACCGTCCCGTCCAGTCCCCGCTTCGAGCAGGTCGCACAGGGCCGCATCAGTACCACGACCCCCCTCCCAGGGACTGCAACACCTCTCTGATGGAGAAAGGCTGAGGGATTTGGGTCTCTTCAGCCTGGAAAAAAGGCGACTGAGGGGGATCTTATCAACGCTGATAAATACTTCAAGGGGGGGTGTCAGGAGGATGGGGCCAGGCTCTTCTCAGTGGTGCCCGGGGACAGGACAAGGGGTAACGGGCACAAACTTGCCCCTGGGAAGTTCCATCTCAAGACGAGGAGGAACTTCTTTGCTGTGAGGGTGGCAGAGCCCTGGCACAGGCTGCCCAGAGAGGTGGGGGAGTCTCCGTCTCTGGAGACATTCCAACCCCGCCTGGCCGCGTTCCTGTGCCACCTGCTCTGGGTGACCCTGCTCTGGCCGGGGGTCGGAGGGGATGATCTCCAGAGGGCCCTTCCAGCCCCGGCCAGGCTGGGATTCTCTGGGGCTTGACTTCACAATGAATCCCCCATCCCATTAGCGGGTTTCTCTTTCTCAGAGCGAGCAAGAGAAGCAGGAGCAGATCGAGGTGCAGAAGGAGAAGCAGAGAGAGCTGATCCTGCAGCTCAAGACGCAGCTGGATGACCTGGAGACATTTGCGTACCAGGAGGGCAGTTACGACTCCCTGCCACGGTCGGTGGTTATGGAAAGACAGCGGGTGAGGCTCACAACCCCCTTCTGCCTCATTTCCTCGTAGCATTTCTGAGTTTATAGACTGTAGGAGTCGGTCAGTCCTTATTTCTCACTGGCTGTAATAGCGTATCAGTAGTTCATCTTCATGCGTAGACCTGTCCTGTGTCATCTGGGTCAAGGTCGCTCCTTCCAAGATGATGGATGGGGAAAGGAGTGTTTTGAAGCTCGCAGTGCCCCGCAGTGTTACCGTGCTACTGACTCATGTTTTGCAGATGATCATAAATGAGTTGATAAAGAAGCTGGACATGGACTTGAGCGAAGATGTTGCAACGCTCTCTCCGGAGGAATTGCGACAGCGTGTGGACGCTGCCATAGCACAGATCGTTAACCCAGCCAGGGTGAAGGAGCAGCTGGTGGAACAACTGAAGACACAGATAAGAGACCTCGAAATGTTCATCAACTTCATTCAGGGTCAGTGCTGAGTTTTCAGATGAGCAGGTTGAATTGCTTTGTAATTCCCTGACAGAGTTATGAGGCGGGAGGTCACAGATGTCAGAGGATGCAGGAAGGGTTTCTGGGTCTTGGGGAAGTACAGATCTCTGAACCGATGGTGATGAGAATGAGAGACTTGCAAAAAGGTGCAGGGAGGTCTAAGGAATATTGACCTTAATACTTGGGATATGCAGCTTAAATTCACGAGTATGAAATAATACTGTGAAATTCTTGTTCTAGATGAAGTTGGAAGCTCTGGTAAGGCGGAAGATGGACACTGTGAGTGTGCAGGCAGAAAAGATGGCGGTGGCTCCTACAAACCAAATACACGGCCTTCTGGAAATCGAGGTGGGCACAGCTTGGCTCGGAGCTGCCGGCATTTCTCCTGCCATCACTCGTTTGGGCTCAGCCAGCATGAACCGGCATCTAGACGTGCTAGGGCACTTTGCTTTTTCCCTGGCAGGTGGTTTCTGTTCTTTCCTACTCCCGCTGACAGAAGGCCTGTGTCCAGTTCCTTTACCCTTCCTCCGTGGGTCGTTAGAGCAGTCACAGAACCTGAATGTGTGGCACAGAGGGTGGGATTGGTCCTCAGCTGAGGTCAGGAGTAGAAGGGACTTCTGATACTTAGTGGAAAAGGCCCAGAAGGACTTTGGGTCTTACCCAGTGGGTCTGCTCTTGCAAATTGAATTTAATAATGGCATCAGGAGTAAGCAGTGTATGTTAGCCTGCTGATACAAGACGCTTCTTGAAAGCAGGCAGTGATCTCCTTCAGCAAAGGTTTTGGTATTTGCTAATTACCTGTGTGATATCGTCATGTCTAAAGAATGATCTTTCCTCACTGTGTATGTGCCCACTAGGAAAGCTGTTGTCAAGAACAGGCCATGCAAATGTTTGCTTTCCTGGTTGGCTTCAGTGCTTTGAAACTAGAAAAAGTAGCGTCAGTCCTAGTGACAGAAGCTCCCAAGGAGAATCTGTGGCGGAGGAGGAGCAGACATTTGTGCTCCTTTTGTGTGCATGAAAGAGCAGAGCCGTTGATTCCTTAAGAAGAGTATTTTTTTCTCTTTTCTAACCCGATCAGTGAACCCAGAGGATGCCAGGAGGATGCGAGAAACGGGCCTGCACCTCATGCGTCGCATGCTTGCTGTGCTACAAATATTTGCTGTCAGTCAGTTTGGTTGTGCTACTGGTCAGATTCCTCGCACGCTCTGGCAGAAGGACCAAGCCAACAAGGACTATTCCCCCTTAATTAAGAAACTGGAGTTGTCGGTAGAGCGGGTGAGGCAGCTGGCGATGAAACACCAGCAGGAAGACCACGTTATCAGTTCCTCCGATCTGCAGGACATTCCCTTAGGAGGCAGAGATGAGCTGACTCTAGCTGTGCGGAAGGAGTTGACCATCGCTTTGCGAGACCTGATGGCTCACGGGCTCTACGCCTCTTCCCAAGGAATGAGCCTGGTACTGGCACCCATCGCGTGCTTGATTCCTGCGTTCACCTCGTCGCCGCAGACCATGCACCCCTGGGAGCTCTTTGTGAAGTATTACAACACTAAGAATGGGCAAGCCTTCGTGGAATCCCCAGCTCGCAAGCTCTCCCAGTCCTTTGCCCTGCCTGTGACGGGAGGAGTGGCCATTACCCCCAAACAGAGCCTGCTGACAGCCATTCACACTGTGCTCACGGAGCACGACCCCTTCAAGCGCAGTGCGGACTCTGAACTGAAAGCCCTGGTGTGTATGGCACTAAACGAGCAGCGCCTGGTCTCCTGGGTAAATCTGATCTGCAAATCTGGAGCTCTGGTACAGTCCCACTACCAGCCGTGGAGCTACATGGCAAACACAGGCTTTGAGAGCGCCCTCAACGTTCTCAGTCGCCTGAGCAACTTGAAATTCAACCTTCCGGTTGACTTGGCTGTCCGGCAGCTGAAAAACATCAAAGACGCTTTTTGATGTATTTTTGTTGTAGATCATCCATTTTCCACAAATTAGGCAGCTGCTGGGCTCAAGAAGCCTGGCTTTTTTAAGACCAAGTTTGGCTCCTAATTGATATTTGCTTTTAGGGAAATCTTATGGTGTCTTGATGCTGGAAATCTGTGTTTTTACAAGACTCCCTGTGTAAAGCTGCTGGAGGTTGCGCGCTGTGCAGCACCTCGCCCTGCCCTTTGTGTGTCGCTCTGAAGAGCCAAACTGCCCCGCTGGTGAGCGGATGCCAGTGAGCATTCAGTGTGTGGGGCTGGCCGTCCCGAGCGCGGTGAGGCCTGGCCGCCAGCCCCATTGAACTCGGCTCAGCTCCCGTGCCGCATCTGTGCGGTTCCTTCTCAGAGTTCGTGGTCTAAATGACGCGCCGACGCGACGCCTCGCGGACGAGCTGGCAGGTGCTGGCTGCCTCGGGGGGGCCGGGTCGCGAGTGACTTGCCCTCCGCAGCGTGAATGTGTGAGAAAACGGGGGCAGATCTGCTGAGCGCGGGCCGGGGGCTGCGCTGCTCCGGCCCCTCGGCTATCCACAGCCCCGGCCACGTTCTGCAGGCAGCTGGGTAAGGGACTGGCGGCGGTGGCTTTGCCCAGCA
This sequence comes from Rissa tridactyla, assembly GCF_028500815.1. Classification (NCBI taxonomy): domain Eukaryota; kingdom Metazoa; phylum Chordata; class Aves; order Charadriiformes; family Laridae; genus Rissa; species Rissa tridactyla. Next base: position 5,453,343 of record NC_071484.1, on the reverse strand, counting down.
ATCCCGGAGCTCCTTTTTCGAGGCTTTTGTGCAATGATCAGCGCCGCGGCGGCCCGGTGTTGTAGAGGGGATGCATTAAATGGCTTTGGCAAGTGCGTGGGCAGAGCCCGGCCCCGTGACGTGTTATTTGTGTTCTTCACTAACCTGCCCGCTGCGGCTTGTGGTGTTTATAGTCGCCGTTTAAACTGGCTGCCGCTCCCGCTGGGACGCGGCCTGGCTCCGTGCTGGGGAGCAGCGGGCGCCCTGCTGCGGCCTGTGCCCGGGGAGGCGGGACCCGCCCTGCCGCCGCCACCGGGAGAGGCCGCGCTGCCGGGGTGTCCCGGGGCGGGGGGCGGCCGGGATCGGGGGGGATCGGCAGGGCCTGGGGGGATCGCGGGGACGGACGGACGGACGGACGCCCGGCGGCGGTTGCCCGGCAACGGCGGTTTCGCTCCGCGCATGCGCGACCTGCCCCTCTGGGACGGAGCGGAAGTGACGCGCGGTGACGCGAGGTCAAAGGTCGGAGGCGCGGCGGCCACTTCCTTTTCCGGTGTGGGCGCCATCGCCGCGGGAGCCTCGGTGAGTGCCGGGAGCGGCGGCATCCGCCGCCATCGGCGGGCGCGGCGGGCCGGGGGCGGCCGGGGCCGGGCTGTGACCGCCGCACGGTGTCTCCGCAGCCATGGGGAAGTTCATGAAGCCGGGGAAGGTGGTGCTGGTGCTGGCCGGCCGATACTCGGGGCGCAAGGCCGTCATCGTGAAGGTAAGCGCGGGGCGGCGGCGGGGCGGCCCCGGAGGGGCTCCCGCGGGGCTCCCGAGCGTCCCGGAGCGCTGCCCGTTTGTGGGGGTTCCCGTGGGGCTGCCGGCGTTCCGGTGCCAGCGCCGGCCGCGGTCGGTGTGTTTCAGAACATCGACGACGGCACCTCGGACCGGCCGTACAGCCACGCCTTGGTGGCCGGCATCGACCGGTACCCGCGCAAGGTGACGGCTGCCATGGGCAAGAAGAAGATCGCGAAGAGATCCAAAATCAAGTCCTTCGTTAAAGTCTACAACTACAACCACCTGATGCCCACCCGGTGAGTGGGGCTGGGGGGGGCGGAGAGGTCTCCCCTGCCCTCAGTGACCGTGGTTTTGGTGTGTGCTCATTAGTGAGCGCTGGGAGCCGCTCAGGTCCTTAATTACATGACTGGATGAATCCGGGGCATCCACCCTGCTAAAAAGGGGCTTGGGGGTGTGAGGCTGAGGGGAAATATTAGTGATTTTCTGAAATAAGGCAGCTGGCTCTTATTTCAGCAGCTCTCACTTTCCTCTTGATGATGGGGTATCAGTGGAGGAGCCTTTGGGGTGGTTGCGTGGGTCTGGGGGTGCTGGCGGAGCTGCTGTGCCCAGTGATGGCTCTTCCCTTCCCCGCGGAGCTCCTGCTGGCCCAGGCTGCCAAGGGCAGAGTGTGGAAAGAGCAGCTTGTGAAGCGATTAGCTGTTTCCTTTGTAGGCTGAATTAAATGCCTTTTTGGGTGCTTTGGTGATTTTTAGAACCAGGAAGGGTTTAAGAGTCACAGTCCCTTAACCTGGCACTAGTACGTGCATTTGGCTGCTGCCCGCTGTGTTTTCATCCCCGTGCCAGGTACCACGATTGTTTGCAAACCTTGCTGCTCTCTCACCCAGGTATTCTGTTGATATTCCACTGGACAAGACAGTGGTCAACAAGGACGTGTTCAGGGACCCTGCTCTAAAACGCAAAGCGAGACGTGAAGCCAAGGTGAAATTTGAGGAAAGGTGAGTTGGAAGCTCGCTCTCCAGTGGTGTCGGTAAATGTCCCCAGGGCCAGGACTCGGCGCAGTTGGGCCACAGCCTGAGTGAGCCCCAGCACGGACACTTCTGCCCTGATTGTTTGGAATACGTTTTTGGTGGAGTGCATTCCTCCTCACCTTCTGTGCGTGTTCACAGAAATGGCTGTCCGGGAGTTGGTGGGATGAGATGGGAACAGTTTACCAAGAGCCGTGGGCTCAGGCTGAGGTTTCTGACGGTGCTGCAGCCTCCTGCCACTTCATCCACTGCCTGTCGCGGCCTAGTGGGACAGGGCAGCGCTGGTGCTTTCCCCAGCAGCGTCCAAGTCTTTTCAGTGTTCTGTTCAGAAACTCCTTCAGTGGAAGGAGCTGTGGGACCGCAGCGGGATGCGGGGTGTCTGCGGGCACCCTGGGCTGTTGGTGGTTGTTCTCGGAGGGGAGGGTCCCAACGGCTGCCCTCTGCGCGAGGTGGTGGTGGGGCTGCCACGGGCTACACTCATCTCTTGGGGTGGAAACCGCCGTAGTGCGGGTGTGCTTCACGAGGTGGCTTCATCAGGAAATCTGGAAGCTGACACTTGCTTCCCTTGGCAGTTTAAACTGTTTAAACCCCACATTTAAAGTGGGTCCAGTTGGAGCCCAGGCTGAAGAGACCAGGTGAAATACCTCTGGGCAACACGGGCACTGCGTCCTGCCTCGAGGAGGGTACGGACAGCTCAGGTGCAGGCCTTGTGCTGTCGCCTGATGGTACAGAGTGTTCTCTAACCTTTATGTTCCTCTTTCAGATACAAGACAGGCAAGAATAAGTGGTTCTTCCAGAAGCTGCGATTCTAAAGGTGTAAAAAGGTTACATCAATAAATGTTTACTAAAAACCATTTTGTGGTGGTGTATAAAGAAAGAGCGCTCCTAGGCCTTTTTCCCTGTGGTGTGGAGGTTGTTGCGTTGTGTGTCTGTAAGAGCGGGGAGAGCCGTTCCATCTGGGTGAGCTCCAGCGCCTGCCTCCGCGCAGCCTCGTGTGGCCCCAAGCCCGGGACTGTCCTCGGGCAGCTCCCGCTTGGCCCCGGGGCTGCGGCTCCTCTCGCTTTTCGCCGAAGGGTGATTTCTGTCATCCCGGTCCCTGCAGCACTCTGCCAGGGGGTGGGGGTGGAAGGTGAGCAGAGCCTGCAGCGCGGTGCGTGACGACTTAAGGGTTGTCAGATTTTTGGGTGCCTTCACAAAACCTCTTGTCCGTGCCAGTGACGGCCTTCCCGCTGCCCGGGGATGGCGGCCGGGTGTTCAATCCAAGACGGATGCGTGGGGCAGGGGGGGACAGACCCTCCCGGGGAGGCTGAGGGATGTCAGGGTGCTCTGGGGGGGTGGCTGGGCGGTGGTGGGCGTCCCTGTGGGGAATGAGTGGAAAGATGAGGTTTTTGGGGCTGTCACGGATGGGGTTGTGCGATGGTGCAACCCCCACCCCCTCCTGGGCCAACATCTCTCCATGTGTTTGAGTCTGTACATCAGCCCTTGTGGGGCGGGGGGGGCGTGTCTCTTTATTTCACGGAATCCAAATATTTCTGTCTGTCTGTGTGTGTGTGAGGAGTGGGAGGCAGGAAGGGACCCCCTCCCCGGCCCTTGGGGGTCTCCTGCAGCGATGGGATCCCTCCCGATCCCAGCAGTGAGGGACTCGGGTTGGGGGTGCGACTCCTCGGGGGGGGTGTTTGTGTGTTTTGTTTTACACTTAACCAACATCCATCTACCTGGATTTAGGATACACCCTGTAGTAAATGAGTGTGAATCTTGTCATTCTCGAATTTGTAATTCCAAATAAGTCGCTAATTAATTATTCACCTTGTTAATCCTTAAATCGGTTGGTGATTAAGTGCTGCTAAAATTCAACCTTTTGATCTCCCTAATAATAAATAGTGGCTAAATCATGATCACCGTGGCAGAGTTCCGTCCCGGGGGCCGGGGCGGGGCCGGGGCGGGGCCGCGGGACCGAAAACGAAAGTGAAGGGCGAGGGGTGTCGCCGGCTCCCCCCTCCCCGGGCCGGGCTCCCCGCTGCCGGCGATGGACGAGGTGGGCGAGGGCGAGGGGGGACGAGGGGAGCGGGGCCGGGGGGGGAGCTGCTTGGGGGCGGTGGGGGGGCGGCCGTGGCTGAGGCCCCCTCCCGCCATCAGGACTTCTTCCTGCTGCCGCCGCCGCCCCCGGTGGGGCCGCAGGACGGGACCCCCGAGGGGACCCCCGAGGGCGTCCGGCGGGAGATCGAGCGCTGCCAGGTACGAACCGCCGGGGACGGGGGGGGTCGGCTGGGGTCGGAACCAAACACACTCCCCCCCCCCCGCCCCGGGACGCGCCCCGGCCCTGAGCTGGGGTTTCCTTTTTTTTTTCTTTTCTTGAACCGGGAGTTTTTTATTTTCTCTTGGACTCTGAGCCGGGAGCGGTGGGGAGGGGTTAACGGTGAGGGGGGTGTCCCAGGGCTAACGGTTGGGGAGGGGGGTGTCCCAGGGCTAAAAGTGTGGGGGGGTGTCCCAGGGCTAACGGTGTGTGGGGAGTTGTCCCAGAGTTAACGGTTGGGGGGGTGGTGTCCCAGGGTTAGCGGTGAGGAGGGGGTGTCCTAGGGCTAAAGGTGTGTGTGGGGGGGTGTCTCAGGGCTAACGGTTCGGAGAGGGGTGTCCCAGGGTTAGTGGTTGGGGGGAGCTGTGTCCCAGGGTTAGCGGTGTGGGGGGGTGTCCCAGGGCTAACGGTGTGTGGGGAGTTGTCCGAGGGCTAACGGTTGGGGAGGGGGGTGTCCCAGGGCTAAAAGTGGGGGGGGGTGTCCCAGGGCTAACGGTTGGGGAGGGGGGTGTCCCAGGGCCAACGGGGGGGGGGGTGTCCCAGGGTTAGCGGTGAGGAGGGGGTGTCCTAGGGCTAAAGGTGTGTGTGGGGGGTGTCCCAGAGTTAACGGTTGGGGAGGGGGGTGTCCCAGGGCTAACGGTTGGGGGGGGTGTCCCCGGGCTAACGCTGGGGGGGTGGTGTCCCAGGGTTAGCGGTGAGGAGGGGGTGTCCTAGGGCTAAAGGTGTGTGTGGGGGGTGTCTCAGGGCTAACGGTTTGGAGAGGGGTGTCCCAGGGTTAGTGGTTGGGGGGAGCTGTGTCCCAGGGTTAGCGGTGTGGGGGGGTGTCCCACGTTAACGGTGGGGAGGGGGGTGTCCCAGGGCTAACAGTGTGTGTGGGGGGGTGTCCCCGGGCTAACGCTGGGGGGGTGGTGTCCCAGGGCTAACAGTTCGGAGGGGGGTGTCCCAGGGCTAACGGTTGGGGAGGGGGTGTCCCAGGGTTAGGAGAGCCTGTGCTGGGGCTCGGCGTGGGGGCAGGCCCCCTCCTTCCCCATCGAGCAGCCTGTGCCGGGGGTTGGCACAGCGTCCCTGGGGATCTCGCGCTCTGATGGTGCCTCTCGCAGGAGCTTTGCCGCGCTCTGGAGCAAGAGCACGCGGAGCTGCAAACGGCCAAGGAGGCTGTAGAGCAACAGACACGGGAGCTGAGGAAAGAGGGAGAACTTCTGCATAAAAATCTTGGGCAACAAACATCTTCAAGCAGAAACGAAGAGCCATCCTGCCAGGTTGGTGATCAGAGGAGGTGTCTTGGGCTCGGAAAGGCAGCGGTGGGTGGCGGGGCTGCGACACTCTCTCACTGCTCCAAGATTGCTTTGCCCTGTGTTGAAGGAGCTGCTCGTGCTACATACAGCTGGGCAAACATCTCCGGAAACATCCCAAACTGTTCAAGGAGGAGCGTTCACACCCCATCCCAGGACTCGCACCCCCCACCCGAGTCTGTCACTGCCGGGAGCCGGGTCCCCTCGCAGCGGGAGACCCCCGTGAGCCCACGGGCCCCTTCCCGCTCCTCACCCACGCTCTTGCTCTTGGGCGAGCTCCCTCCTTCTTCAGGCTCCACCCTTGGTGTCACAGAATCCCAGCCTGGCCGGGGTGGGAAGGGCCCTCTGGAGATCATCCCCTCCAACCCCCGGCCAGAGCAGGGTCACCCGGAGCAGGTGGCACAGGAACGCGTCCAGGCGGGGTTGGAATGTCTCCAGAGATGGAGACTCCCCCACCTCTCTGGGCAGCCTGTGCCAGGGCTCTGCCACCCTCACAGCAAAGAAGTTCCTCCTCCTGTTGAGATGGAACTTCCCAGGGGCAAGTTTGTGCCCGTTACCCTTGTCCTGTCCCCGGGCACCACTGAGAAGAGCCTGGCCCCATCCTCCTGACACCCCCCTTGAAGTATTTATAAGCGTTGATAAGGTCCCCCCTCAGTCGCCTTTTTTCCAGGCTGAAGAGACCCAAATCCCTCAGCCTTTCTCCATCAGAGAGGTGTTCCAGTCCCCTCAGCATCTCGGTAGCCCTGTGCTGTACCTTCCCGCAGCAGAGTCTCAGGAGTTGGATTTTATAAGAATAAATACTGTAACTGGAAGGTGCAGCAGCAGGGTCAGCCCGGGCTGGGCGCCGCCGGGGAGGGAGGGTGAACAAAGGGATCCCTGGGCCGTCACACCCTCGCCATCTCTACGCCTGCTCCTCCCGCGCCGTTCGCCTGCCTTTTAGCACAATGGGGATTTTTGGTCTGGGGTCGTCTTAACGCCGCGCTGGGTTCTCTCTGGGTGCCCGGGCTGGCCGTTGGCTGCTCTTATCTCGTTGACTTGCAATCTCTGCCGAGGGCTGGAGCCTCCTTATCTTGGCGTTGACGCTTCTTGTGCGCAGGCATTCGTTGGCAGAACTGAAAAAAAATCCCAGACTCGGGGAAAACGCTACCGAAACATCCGTGCGTTATCAACATTTGCCTCGTACTGAAAGGTTAAACGCAGCGCTGCACCAGCTGCTAGCAGAATTACTGAGAAAACTAACTCTATTGCGGCCTTCAGCAAATCTGGCTACTCATGCTAAGTAAAGCTGGGCAAACAGCATAAATCACACCGTATTATAACCCTAAGTAATTTATTCTAATTAAAACTCACTACTTGTTTAAGCTAAGCAACTAACAGCTCTCAACATCTGGACCCGGTGGAGGTTTCGTGGGATGTCACATCAGGGCTGGGCCAAGAATTGGGCGAGTTCAGGGGCGGCTGTGACCGAAGGCCAGGGGGTCAGGGCAGGAAAACGGGGCGGGTGGAGCCATGTCCGAGAACTTGGGGCTTAAAAACAGAGGACACGCCGCAGCCCCTCGCGTCCTGGAGTTCCCTCACTGCCCCCTCTTTCTTTCCTTCCAGGTGGGCATTTTTTTAGCCAAGGAGGAGAACAACAGGCTGAGGCAGGAGAAGCAGCTGCTGAAAAAGCAACTGGAAGGAGTGGGGAAGAGGGTCGCCTGGGAGGATCCGGTGATGGTAACGCAGCGTGCGGGCACTGGGGGCTGCTGGCCTGGCTGCAGGCGAACGCAGCTGGGCTCTGCGTGATGACCGGCACGGCTCCTCTGCCGGGCCAGGAGTGCCAGTCGTGGCTCTGGGACGCCAGGCACGGCCGGACCCAAGCAGAGACTCTGCTGAGGCTCCAGCTGTTTGTTTTGAGCCATGAGCTTGTTTCTAGCCTGTGGGCTGGCAGGGACAGGCCCCGCGCGGGGTCTGGTCTCCTCCAAGTGCTGTCTGTGTACTCGAACCTAGACGCTGCCCACCTTGCCGGAGAAGAAAATGGTGTTTAAGGGACTTGTGACAAACAAGGAGGACATGAACAAGCTGATGCTCGCCCCACTGATCCGCTACCCCCTGCCGGGGGGCTCGGCTCTCATCACCTTTGAGAAGGCAAAGGGTAAGAGGGAGAAGACTCTCCACAGCTGGACATCCTGGGCCATGGGCTCTGGGTCCTGCCCTGCATCCCCCGCCCCGGGGCCACGGCTCGGAGCTCTGTCCCCTCTGCCGGCGCCGTGCGGGGCCTTGTCCCCTCCCCGAAGCTGCCCCGTGCCCTGCCCCGCGGCGCGCTCGCAGCCGGCGTCAATCCCCCGTGCCGGGGGCTCTCCCTGCTTGCAGTGGCGCAGAGGATCATCGCGGCGAAGGAGCACGTGGTGGAGCTGAGCTACGGGGAGGAGCTGGAGGAGCACGACCGGTGCAGGGTGCGGGTGCAGGCAGCGCCGGTGGAGCTGCTGCTGCCATCTGCCCTGGAGGTGGGGTCCGAGGGGCCGCTGCTCCCCCAAAGCACCTGGGCACGCACCAGCTTGGCTATGCCCCGCTGCTACCCACGCTCGTCTCTGCCGCGTCGCTGGTAGCCCAGCTCTGCGTGGCTCCCCCAAGCCCCCCCACTGACCGCCCCCTGCCACCCCTAGATGCGCCTGAAGCGGAGCAGCAGGAGCATCCTGGTGTCTGACCTGCCCAGCCTGGGCATCTCCGACGAGTCGCTGCTGGACAAGCTGGAGCTTTTCTTCAGCAAGACGAAGAACGGGGGCGGCGAGGTGGAGAGCAGGGAGTTCCTGGACGACCCCGGCCAAGTGGTGCTGACCTTCGCGCAGGACGGGGGTGCGTGGGGAGGGCTGAGCTCGGGCTGACGGCGATGGGGGAGCACCTCACCGGCTCAGCAGGGGGCAGAGGTCTCCCAGGAGCAGATGGAGTGGGAAGCAGGGGAGGCAGAGGGAGCCCAGGCTGTCCTGTCCCCCGGCAGGGCTGGGATGGTGCAAGTGAGCGTGGCTGGGCAGTGCCAGCCTGGTTGTCTGTGCCAGGGACGCAGCCTCCCCGGCGCCCTGGAGGGGGGGGGCTCAGGGCTCCCCTCTCCATCTACAGTGGCAGAGCCGCTCATTGCGAGGGGCCGCATCCAGGTGCTTATTGGGAAAGGAAAATACGAGCTCAAAATATCACCGTGCATGAATGGAGACATCACCAACCTGCAGGTAAGAGCACGGACCCTGGTGCCAAGCAGCACCTGCCAGCACGGGGGGGCTCCGGAAGCCCCACTCCCCCCTCGCCCGAGGGGGCAGCGCATGCCCCCGCGGCTCACCCCGGCTCTGCCCAGCTCCAGCCCTGCTGCTGCCCCCGCACCGTCCTGCTCTCGGGGATCCCCCCCGTGCTGGGCCAGGAGTCCATGAGGGACACGCTGGAGATCCACTTCCAGAAGGCCAGCCGCGGCGGGGGAGAGGTGGACGCCCTCGCCTACGTCCCGGCGGGATGGTGGGGGGTGGCCGTTTTCACGGAGGACGTGGCGTTGTCCCAGCCAGCCCCCCTCAGCCCGCTGGCCCCTGGGCACGGCGGCAATTAAAGCATCTGTCAGGAGCGGGGTGTCTGTCGTGATGGGGACTGGATGGGGATGGGGATGGGGACGGGACTGGGAACGGGGATGGGACTGGGAACAGGGACGGGGATGGGGATGGGACTGGGAATGGGATTGGGAATGGGGATGGGACTGGGGACGGGGATGGGGACGGGACTGGGAATGGGGATGGGGATGGGGACGGGCATGGGGTCGGGACTGGGAACGGGGACGGGACAGGACAGGACTAGGAACGGGGGCAGAACAGGACAGGACAGGATGGGACCGGGGACGGGGACGGAACTGGGCCGGGGGCCGGGGGCGGGGACGGGCCGGGCCTTGCACGCCAGAGCCGTGGGCGCGGCTGGGCCCTTCCCGGGCACCGGGGCCGGGCGGGGCGGGGCGGGGCGGCCGCGCTTTCGGTTTCGCTTCCCGGCGGCGGCGGCGGCGGGGCCCGGAGCCGGGGCCAGGGCCGGAGCGGGGCGGGGGGGGTCCCGGCGCGGCGGGGGGGGGGTCCCGGGCGGGCGGGGAGCCGGGGGTGGGGGGGGTCGGTACGGCCGGGGCCCGTGGCCGGGCATGGCGGGCCGTACGGTGCGGGTGCGGGGGCTCCCCGCCGAGCTGCCCCCCGACAGGGTGGCCGACAAACTGACCATCCACTTCCTGCGCTCCCGCAACGGCGGCGGCGAGATCGCCGACCTCCGGCTGGTGCCCGGGGACCCCCCCTGCGCCCTCATCACCTTCGAGGCCCCCGAAGGTAACGGGCCCCCCCCCCGGGCCCCGCCCGCCCCCGAGCCCCCGGCCCCTGTCCCCCCGTGGGCAGGGCAGAGCCGGGGCTGCGGCCCCTCGGCACCGGGCCGGGCTCATTCCGGTGGCTACTGGTTTTTCCCACCCAGTGGCCCAGAGGATCCTGAAGGCGAAGAACCACACGCTGTCGGTCGAAGGGAAGAAATACCCGCTGGAGGTGACGGCGCACGTCGCGGAGCCGAGCCCCGATGAGGTAGCCAGGAGCAGAGGGCTCCTGGCCACGCGGCCACGACAGCCCCAGCTGCTTCCAGACCCGCTCGGAGGCTCGCTTGGGACGGGAGACCTCGCTCTCTTTACTTTAATCTTAATTAGACTTAAAGCAGACCCATCTTTATTCATATTCAAATGAGGAATTATTTTTTTTCCTGTGCTAATAACGCTGGGACAGCCCGGCCGGCTGTGCACTCGGCTGTTTGTGCCTGTCACAGCAAGGGAGAACAGTCAGACCGGAGGGAAGGGACATCTTTCCCCAGCCCATCTGGTGCCACACAAGGGATCCCGTTAATGCCTCTGCCGTGTCATTAGCTGGACGCAGTTATTTTTCCTTTCTGCTTCTCAGGAGAGCTTAGGAGACAGACGTGCTGGTGTTTAGGAAGCACTGGCAAGTTTTTGCCTCTTCCTCCAGTTTCAAGAGAGTATGGCAGTAGCCACGTCTCACATTTTCGTGTCTGAGCACTGAAAACAAGGGCATGGGAGTTAGCCTGGCACCGCAGACCCTCCCGCAAGCCTGTGGTGCCAGACTGCTTGAAGATCGGCAGCTGAAGCTCTGGGAGAGCAAGAGGGCAGCGGCACTTCAGATGCAGGAGGGACAGGGGGTTTCTTGGGTTTGGGCTGTTTGCAGAGCTGCCAGTGTGTAGAAGTGGGGGCTGCATCTCTGTGCGCTTAGCCCCTCGCGTTCCTTGTTCGCAGAAAGCTTTTGACTACGCGTGCAACCTCCAGGAGTTGGTTGGGCTGCCTGGGCCTTTCAGTCCTGCCCGCGTTACGCTCGGTCTCATTTGAAAGCAGATGCCGAGACAGAGGTGGCGGTCGCGTCATCTCTGCCGTCGTAATAACGCAGGGGCTGTGGCAAGCGTCGGGTGTATTTGCCTCCCCCTGTGCCTGGGAGGGGGGTTATTTTTGGTCCTTGCTCTCTCACTCTCTTGCCATCTATTTGCAGATCTTCATACGCGCTTGCGTGATAGTTGACTATGGCAAGCTTCCTGCTGGCAAAACCCTCCTGAGGGACTTGCATAAAGGCTACAGCAACGTGCAGTTCAACTTCGACTCCAAGAACACCCACTGTGTCGTCAAGGGACCATTCACTGAGCTGCAGGCCTTCACCAGGGACCTGCTGGGCAGCCTGAACCTCAAGAGCCAAGCTGCTGGAGAGATCCTCCTGCCAGGTGCCAGCCACGTGGCCGAAGAGACCGGAACGCATGATCACCGGCAAGTGCCTGACTCCTCTGAGTCAGCAAAAGAAACAGCAAACCTGCCGAATTGGGACCAGGTGTGTGAAAAGGCAGCTAAAGTCCCATCGCTTCGGGACCCGGTGGATGGGGAAGCTGTGGAACAGCTGGAGGACTTTTCCCTGGTGCTGGACTCGGACATTTACCTGTACATGCAGAGGTTCTGTGCTGCCGAGTACCAAGGGGTGCTACGCCAGCATCGTGTGGACGTGGTGGATATTAGCAGCGATGGCATCGCCATACTGTACCTCCAACCATCTGCAGGTATGTCTGGGGACATGGACGCCTTGCGAGAGGCCCGCCTGGCCCTGCAGCAGCTTTACCAGCAGCTGGAGGTGCACTTGCGCAAGGAGAAGATCACCAAGGGTGGGCTGGGTATGGACAGCCAGGCACTCCGGGCTCTGACACGTGAGCTGCAGAAACTGTATCCCCAGTTGCTCTGCCACGAGGACGAGAAGCAGCTTTACCTTATTGGAAACCTCGTTGATGTTTCCCAGGCCAAGCAGAACCTTCAGAATTTCAGCAGCAGGAGAGGTGCCGCACACGCGGTGGGCAGCTCCCTGCCCTCGAACCCAGCAGCCTCCCGCACCGCAGGGACCACGCTGCACGAGCCCGGAGTGCCCGCGGACACCCCGGCTTCCAGGCTCAGCCCGGGCAGGACGGAGCTGAAAGCTGAGCTCAAGCTGGCTGCCAACTTCCGCGCTCTGAAAGCTGGCAGGGCTCAGGCCAGCCGGGGCCTCTTGCTGAATCAGGACTCGCCGCCGGTGGGACGGGCGCAGCTTTTTGGAAAACACTTACCCGAGAGAGATGCTCTGGGTCCAAGTGACCCAACAGCGCTCAGCCAGCAGCACCAGCCTCGCGTCTCTAGCGCAGATGTGGCTGTAGCTGCAGGATCTCAGCAGAAGGACCCCGAAGAATGGGACCATGTGAAAGGAGGTGCCAGGCTTACAAGACACAAGGCTTTGTCTTCCTTCGGGGACAAAGAAAACAGCACTTTGCAGCATCCTGGGGACTCTAAAGGCCCAAGTCCCATCAAGCACCAACCCCGCGCTAGCACGTCTCGTACTTTTGACGTGACAAGGACCTCTTCTGATTTAGACTCCAAACCCCCTGAATCCAGGCCTCCGCTGCGACGTTCCAACAGCTTCTCCCTGCCGAGGCCAAAGGAGAGCGAGAAGCCCCAGGACGCGGGCAGCAGGGTGAGTGAGGAGATGAGCCTGGACGCCCTGCAGTGGTCTTACCTGAAAGACGTTTGCCGCCCTGCTCTGGATGAGCTGCGCAGGGACGGAGCCGTGCAGATCTCGGAGCGCCGTGCCGGGGACTGCACTGTGCTGGCGCTACGGGCGGCGGACAGGAGCAAGCTCTCCCAGGCTAAGTGGAAAGTGGAAGCTCTTGTGCAGAAATGTCCTGACCTCGTGTGCCAGAGCGTGAGCTACTCGGAGCTCGCCGTGGATGGTCCAGATGACAGTGCCCTGGGTGAACTGTGCAGCCTCCTGCGAGGAAACCCCCCCCGGGTTGGGCTCAGCAAAGACAAGGACAAGCTCTGTCTTGCCTGCCCCAAGGAGATGCTGCCAGCAGTGACTGAGGCTTTCCACGTGTTTTCCTCCAGGAGGCTCCGTGCCCTGAAGTCTTCCTCCTTGTCTCCAGGACCAGAGAGTACAGGGCACCCGGGTGCCAGCCAGGCGAGCAGAAGCCGGGACACGGCGCTGGGCTCAGCCCTTCCCGGCAGCCTGGAGTCCCTGCAGATGGACCTGCGGCACCTGGACACGAGCGACAGAGCGGACGACGCAGACGTGCTCAGGGCTCCCCGGCTGCCAGAGGCGGAGGATGAGAGGTCCCCCAGTCCTTGGAGGTTCCAGCAGGCACTGGGGCAGGAGGAGGCCGGTGACCATGCTGGTCCTGGGGCCCTGCAGGGAGGAAGCAGTCTTCTGAGCCCTGCTGCGGTGGATAAGACAAGTCCCGCTGGTCTGAGGGACTCCCAGGAACCACCAAAGACAAAACTCTCTGTGGGGGAGCCTGACATTGCACGGCGAAAGCAGGTTTTGCCAGACAGATTCCAGTTTGCCAGAGACAAGAGCAGAGGAGGCCACGGTGAAGCGATGGCACCGCTGCGCTCGGCAGACGCAGCCCCTCGCTCCCTGCCCACGTGGCTCTACAGGGCTGTGGCCACCGAGCCACTGTCACCGGAGGCCGGGGGCCAGGAAAGGGCCCTGCTCCCCGCGGGCAGGAGCGATGTGCAGGAGCAGCCTGAGCCCTCCTCGTGGCAGAGAGGCCCCAGCCTCGGACAGGAAAGCGACAAGACCCCCCCGGGCCGGTGTGATGCTTGCCAGGGCTCAGGTGTGACCTGCCAGGCCCCCTGCGGTCACGCTTTGTGCAGGACGTGTTTCGCAGAGGACAGTACGCAGCCGGCTTGCTGCAGCTCCGCCTCGGTTGCCCCAAGCCGCAAGATCTCGGGGACATTCAAGACCTCCTTGCTGTCTCAGAGTCTGCCTGGCTACTATCGAGACCCCACGCTCCAGGTTGCCTACACCATCCCCGACGGCGTGCAAGGGGTAGGTACCCCCCCCCGCCCCGCCCCGGGGGCTTCCCCATCCCGCTGCGGGATGTGTTCTGTTAGAATCACAGAATGGGTTGGGTGGGAAGGGACCTCTAAAGGCCATCTAGTCCAACCCCCTGCAGTGAGCAGGGACATCTGTAACTGGATCAGGTCGCTCAGAGCCTCATCCAGCCTGGCCTTGAATGTCTCCAGGGATGGGGCCTCCACCCCCTCTCTGGGCAACCTGGGCCAGTGTCTCACCACCCTCAGTGGAAAGAACTTCTTCCTAATGGCTCATCTAAACCCGCCCTGCTCTAGTTTAAACCATTGTCCCTCGTCATATCGCTATGTGCCCTTGCAAACAGCCGCTTCCCATCTCTCCTGGAGCCCCTTTAGGGACTGGAAGGGGCTCCAAGGTCTCCCCGGAGCCTTCTCTTCCCCAGGCTGAACCCCCCCAGCTCTCTCAGCCTGTCCTCCCAGCAGAGGGGCTCCAGCCCTCGGATCATCTCCGGGGCCTCCTCTGGCCCCGCTCCGACAGCTCCGTGTCCTTCCTGTGCTGAGGGCTCCAGAGCTGGACACAGTACCCCAGGTGGGGTCTCCCCAGAGCGGAGCAGAGGGGGAGAATCCCCTCTCTGGATCTGCTGGCCACACTGCTTTTGATGCAGCCCAGGATGCGATTGGCCTTCTGGGCTGCGAGTGCGCACTGTTGGCTCGTGTCCAGCTTTTCATCCACCAGTGCCCCTAAGTCCTTTTCCGCAGGGCTGCTCTCTGTCACGTCATCCCCCAGCCGGTATTGATAAGGGGGATTGTCCCGCCCCAAGTGTAGGACCTTGCACTTGGCCTGTTGGTGGGCTTGGGGGGCAGCTACAGCTCTGTGCCCCACATGCAAAGCAGCGGAGGTACCAACCCGGGGAAGGCAAAAAGCTCCACACTGGGTTTGGGAGCAGCTGGCTGCTTTTGAAGAGCGTGTGACCTCCGGTTTTAGTTCAAAAAGACCAGCAGCCCATGGGGGGAAGCCACGCTCGTCTGTGTATTTTCATACTGACAGAATCTCATAAGCCAGCTCAGCGGCACCGCGCTCAGGTTGGTTGTTTAAAATGCTTTCTTTCCTGTTCTAAGGTTGGCGACCCCCGCCCAGGGCAGCCTTACAAGGGGGGGAATTTCTGTGCCTTCCTGCCTGACAACAGGGAAGGGCAGAAGACAGCGGTGCTGCTGAAGAAAGCGTTTGAGCAGGGGCTGACCTTCCAGATCAAGTCCTTTAATGGCGAGGAGAGAGTGACGTGGGGCCTTATCCCCCACAAAACCTCCTGGGATGGAGGCAAAGCCAGGTATGGCCCAGCTCGCCCCAAGCTTCCAGGTGTGGGGTGGTTTGGGTTTTTTTAGCAATTGGAGGAGGCAGAAGACCATAGGCTCCAGCTCAACAAACCCTGGCACGGGGTGGCTCTCCCAGGCTCCCACCATGGCAGAGCTGGTGCCTCCCTTTGCTTCATCTCTGAGGGCAGCTGTGGTGTGGGACACCAGCCCTGGCACCCTCCAGCTGGAGCTAAAGCCCTTGCCCACCCCACACTGTAAGTTCCCAATGGCCAAGAATTCCGGGCCCTGCTCACTCCCAGCTTTCCTGCCTTTTCCCGTGGCAGCGCTCCGCAGCCAGCTCTGGGCGCCAGCTGTGCCCGCGGGCAGCAGCAGCAGCTCCCCGGCAGCAGGACTTCCACCCTCAGCCCCTGTCGAAGGGATGGGGCAAAAATAAACTGCTGCTCCCTTTTGGCGGGGGGGGGGGGGGGAGGGGGGATGTTTAGCACCGTCAGCGGGATTGACAGCGCTTCCCTCTCCCCGCAGGAACGGCTATCCGGATGCCCAGTATCTCCGCGAGGTTTGCACAGTGCTGAAGAAACTGGGCATCGCCTGAGCAGCCGCAGCCCGTGCCTTCGCTTCTCCTTCCTTTCCAGCTGGCAAAACTGCAGCTTGACACAGACAACTCAGCAAAAAGCCGACGTTTGTCCAAGGAGCTCCGCTGTCCCCGGAGGCAGCCAGAAATCTGCACGTTAGTGACAGCAGCCGCCCCCATCCCTGCCCCTCAGCACCCACCAGAGCTTCCCTGGGACTCCAGCTCCTCCTGTCCTCCCCAGGCAGCGTGTTCCCACACCAGCTCCAAGCTGAGCCCCGGCTTTCCGGAGCCTCCCTGCAGCCCAGCCCCATCTTCTGGAAGCCTCTCCCCGTTCCAGCCACTACAGGCGGTTTCCAGCTCGGCCCCCGCCAGAGCCTGTGCCAGGGCTGGGCTGTCATTAATGGCAGCTGCTCACCCAGACATTTCAGTCCCGGAGCGACAGCCCCGGGCTCCTGTCCCTCCCCAGCACCTGCTCTGGGGCCAACAGGCCACCGGCTGCTCTCTTGCGGGGCACAAACAGCTCTCGGCGCCGAGGAGAGCTGCCTCCCCCGGGGAATATACAGGCATGGACAGTCGCTGGTGAAAAAGCACAAATAAACGAGATTTATTCCCCGCGTTTTTTTAGTAGCGGTTGTTCACGCTTTGTCTTACCCTCACCCCAGGCACCCGTTTCAATCTCAACTGGCTACAGAGAAACCCAGACACAGAGTAAAGCGCAGAGAGCAGCCGAGCGCTTTGCAAACAAAAATCCCCGCAGCTGCCCTCCCGAACAGGGCTTAGAAGATCAACGCACCACTCGAGGCAACAATTAACAGTTGTGCTTGAGAGCAGAGGCATCTTCTCACCCCGGGAGAGTCAGAATTTATCAACCGAATGTGTCCACCCACTGACTGCCTGGAGAAGCAGCGCCAGCGCCCCAGAGCTGAGCGGGGGGCAGAGGGCTCATTCCAACAAAAGAGGGAGCAGCGTAGCACGGGGGGGGGGTTTGTTATGCTTTTAATTAACATTCGAAACACATAAGGCATATGGTAACATTAGACAGGAGCATTACACATTATAGTCATGTAAACAGCATTGGCACACTTGCTTTCCGTCCAACTGGGTTACACGCACAAAGCAGAATATATTTTGTTTTTTTATTTTTTTTTTTTTTAAACAAAGATTTTTCCCATGTGGCTGTCGGATGAATGTCACTCATGTCACAGATCTGCGAATGAACACGACTCGGACAGGGGGGACCAGACCATATGTTGTAAGAGGCTCAGAGTCTAACGCACGTCACATCACGCTCATGCACTACGCGCCGGTCGCGCTTTGCCAGCACCAGGGCTTGGCACACCGGAGACGTCATTAGGCAACGAGAGTGGTTTTACACCTATAACAGCAGCTGCGCGAGGGCCAGGATCCTGCACCAATTAAAGCCTGAGGCCCACAACGCTCCTCACTTCTCCCTGCTCAGTCAATTCTGAAATGAAGCATCCGACTAAACCCCTTCCCCGGGTGCTCGGCCGGGGCCGTGCTCCCCTGCGCCAGCCCAGGCTGCTTCCTCCCTCCTGCAGCTTGTACGCAACACGAGCGAGCTTGAGAGAGTCCAGAGAGTCAAAAAACGTGACAAAAGCTGCCTGGTGATGGCAAAGGTGTTGCGTTTTGTCCGAAAGTGGCAGCGCGGGCCAGGGAAGGCAACTGCAGTGACAGCACGGGAGTCACTGGCCCGGGCCCCCCTGTGCTGAGCGGCCGCGGGAGGGATGGGGACCCCCCTCCCCTGCTCCCGAGCCCCTTGTGCTTTCCTCGGGACTCCTCACGGCACAACCTCGGGGTCAGACAATCAGTAAAATAAACATTAAATTGCACTTCTGATAAGCTGGAATGGCACACGCAATTTAAACACAGGAATCTCCCGTCTCCTCCATAGCACAACTCGGCCCTAAACAGTTAAGCAACATCGAGTGGAATTATTTTATCCTAGGAGTTTTGTTGGGTGTTTTGTTTTTTTTTTTTTTTGCTTTGGTCCTTAGTATACAAACCTGCTGGTTAACTTTGAGTTAAGACACTTGAAGTTGTTTCACGTAGGTTCTATGCTTATTGGCCCATAAAATGTTTGTCCATTAAAAAGAAAAGTAAAAAAAAAAAAAAAGAAACAAAAAAACCAAACAAAGCCAAAAAAACCTGACCAGCCAGGAGCCCCTGGAGCAGAGCACTGACCAGTGAGGCAGAGAGGAGCAAGGCTACATTTAATTTTGGTTTTTGCGTAAAAAACATTGTTGCTACCAGGGGATATAAAACAGTCAGTGCTAAACTCTGACAGGCAGTAACCGCTCAGCCCCCGGCCCCGGAACGGCCTCAGGAGCGTGTAGGTAGGAGACAGAGGAGCTGCCACCCGATGAGCATCGGGAACAGGGGCTGCTTCCTGGGAGCCAAGGATGGGGAGCGGACAAAGCCTCAGGAGTCCTTAAAGCCTCCCTCAAGGACCGGCCGGAGCCGAACGGCCACCCCGGGGGAGCTGGGGAGCACAGAACCACCAGGACGGCCCTGGAAAGGCTGCAAGACATGGAAAGGGACCGTCTTGTTCAC
Source organism: Rissa tridactyla (assembly GCF_028500815.1). Taxonomy (NCBI): domain Eukaryota; kingdom Metazoa; phylum Chordata; class Aves; order Charadriiformes; family Laridae; genus Rissa; species Rissa tridactyla. The sequence goes on along the minus strand of NC_071484.1, from coordinate 5,435,177 downwards.
AGTAAGTCAGACTACGACGGAGTTCACAAAACAGAGCTAGCAAGAGTCATCACGGGTTTTTGGTAATACTTTGAAAGGCCAGAATGGAAAAGGCTCCAGTGACTTCCTAGTCCTCGCAGGCACGTAGAAGAAGGCACTGAGACACTGCTTCCCGCGGGGAGCTGCGAGATTCCCCCCCACTCCCCCCAACCCCACTCCCGCTGCACCCAGAAGGTCAGGCTGCGAGAGCCCGGCCGCGCTGCCCCATCCAAGGCCACCCAAGTACGGCACCGAGCGAGAGAGAAGCAAGGAGAGGATGCTACTGCGAAACACAGTCCGATGGTTTTCCCCTTTACGAGCGTGCGGAACCTGACGATGCGCAGGGCTGTGTGCGCCGTCTGAGCACGCTGCTCTTTCATCAAGGTGAAGTCCAGCTTCTCGAAGGAATGGGTCCAAGACTTCCCATTTCAGCAATTTTAGTCAGTCCTTCTGTTGTCAGACCTGGTAAAGCAGCATTAGACACTGTTGGATTTAAACTAAATTAGCACGACAGGGCAGGTGGAAAGGAGAAGCAGCAAGATTTTTGGGTTCAGAAAGGTTAAGAGTTGTGCTTGCGAGTTTCATGAGACCACCTTTACGAAGTTCACGTATCAAGGGTGAGAGATGGACTGCCAGGGATCTGCCACAGGGCTCCAGCCCTCCTCTGAAGCCGCAGGGAACAGGGTGGCTTAATACTTAAAGTTGCCCAGAGCAAGTCCCCTCCAGGCTGTGCCTATGTGTTTCTAAAAGGCAGCGGAACCAGGGGCAGCCCCCAGCACCTGAAATACAAGCTGCCCCATAGGAAGGGGCCCCGCTGGGGGACGGGGCTGGCCGAGGAAGGAGCCAGGCTCCTCACCTGCGCAGGGACCCCCAGCTCTGCGCGGGGCTCGGCTGCTCTCGAGCAGCAAAGGGGCTTCGCTTACGGCCCAGCTGGCGCCTTCCCTCCTCGGGGTTTGGTCAGGCGGGACCCCTGGAAGCAAGGTTTGCTCCTGGAGCCTGAGCTCCCCCGTGACGGGCAGCTCTTCTTGGCACCCTCAGGTTTACCTTCTCAGATCCCAAATGAAGCCCAAAAGCCCGCAGCACCCACAATCCGCGAGAAAGTCTCAAAGCAAACACAAACAGCACCGTAGTCCCTCAGGGCTGAAAAGGGGGTCCAGCAGGGACGGGGGGCACCACCCAGGACACGAAGCGCTCGCAGAACTAGGCCTGGGTCTCTGCGCAGCTACGTTCCCAAATGCAGGGAAGAAAGAAAAGAGGAAGAGAAACCGCGCTCTGGTCTGGGAGGAGCCCCCCAGGCAGCTCCTAAACCCTCGGTGCTGGAAGGGAGCCCAAAGGTCCCAAGACTTGCGGTTTCAGGGGAATAAAAGTCAAGCCCTTCCGCAGCACTGAACCAGGAGGTGAGAGCTGCTCTGAGCAGGTATCGAACGAGCTCGGTAGAAGAGAACGGAAAACACAACTTAAGCTGCTGAAGATGCCCAGGCCACGAGTCTGACACAGAGCTGGGCATTTACCACCCGCACCGGTAACCGGGTGGTAGCTTTACCGGCTGGGGTGGCACAGAAGGAGCCAGGCCAGGCTCCCGGGAAGCCCGGGCTTACGGGACTCGACACCTCCCCAGCACACAGGGCACAGCACAAAGCGAGCATTAACAGGGGCTTAATTTTGTTCCCATCTTGCTGAAGTCTGATTCAACACCGCAGCCCTTGGAAATACAAACACAGGGGTGAAGTTTAGCCTTAACAATACCAACTTGGAGCCCAACATTAATAAAGCACAGAGCCAACAACAATCATTCCAGTCATTTGAGACACAGTCGAGTCCTCATGGTCTCTAAAAATCAGACGCAGCCTACATCTCCCTGTACAGTTTGGAATCAGAAAATGGACAAGATCAAAGTTATACCTAATTGAAACTATTCTTCTGTGTTCAGACACAGCCCAGCCTGTCAGGTTATTTGCCGACTGCAGAGAGAAGCGACTGCAAATTAAGTGCAACACGCCACAGACTCCGAAACCGCCAGGGTGGTTATTCACAAGGCAAAGACACCGTGACCCGTTACTATCCGCCCGGTGTTAGAGGCCAACGAAAGCAGAGGGGAAAGAGCGTGGTTAGTGTAAACGGAAGAGGAGCCCGTGCTAGAATTAAACCAGGCCAGCCGTGCTTTTCCTCTGGCTGTGGAGGACACATCCTACGTCGGTCCGTTCTCCTGCTGAACAAGTTCTCAGAGGTGGCAGCACGACTGCTTCAGCAGGGCTCGGTTCCTGCGGAGACACTCGGCAGTTGGTACAGCGCGTTACATCTTGATTTTACAGTGAGAGGCTACGCAGCTGGTACGCACCAACTGCCCAGAAGCTTCGGCTGCACTGCCAGAGAAAAATCAGGTTAGGTCGGGAGTTCAATAGAAAAAACAAGTGATTAGGAAAAAAAAAATAATGTATGAAATAAACAGGCTTCAAAACAGAGAGCTAGGGCAGGAGGCGTGTCTGGCAAAGGGTCAGTCACAACGAGAGCATGCAAACCTCATCTGAACTTTAACCACGATGTTCTCGCACTGGTGGATTGAAGATGGAAGCTACCGATCTGTCCATTTCCAGGTCCCAAAGATCAGGGAGTTAAACCACGAATTCACAATCTACACACATCTCTTCTCTTTAGTTCTCTTCTTTTTTGGATTCTTCCTTGGGCGCTTCAGGAACCAGGATGACTTTTCCAACATTCTTCTTCTCTTGCATCTGCCTCATGGCATCTGCCACCTGGAAGAGGAGGGATGCGGTGAGACCCACACCCACCA